>NC_133502.1:1920000-2239166 GCF_049354715.1 Callithrix jacchus | reverse complement strand
AACCCCTGCTCAAGGAAATAAGAGAGAACACAAACAAATGGAGAAACATTCCTATTTTCATGGATAGGAAGAATCAATGTCTTGAAAATGGCCATACTGCCTAAAGTAATTTATAGATTCAATGCGGTTCCCATCAAACTACCATTGACTTTCTTCACAGAATTAGAAAAAACTACTTGAAAATTCATATGTAACCAAAAAGGAGCCTACATAGCCATGATAATCCTAAGTAAAAAGCACAAAGCTGGGGCCATCATGCTACTTCACTTCAAACTATAATACAAGGCTACATTAACCACAACAGCATGGTACTGGCACTAAAACAGATATATAGGCCAATGGAACAGAACAGAGGCTTCAGAAACCACACCACACATCTACACAAACCTGACAAAAACAAACAATGGGGAAATGATTCCCTATTTAATAAATGGTGTTGGGAAAACTGGCCAGCCATATGCAGAAAACTGAATCTGAACCCCTTCCTTACGCCTTATACAAAAATCAACTCAACATGGATTAGAGACTTAAACATAAGACCAAAACCCATAAAAACCCTAGAAGAAAACCTACAGAATATCATTCAGAATATAGGCATGAACAAAGAGTTCATGACTTAAAAGCCAAAAGTAACGCCAACAAAAGCCAAAATTGACAAATGGGATATAATTAAACTAAAGAGCTTCCACACACAAAAAAGAAAAGGAAAGAAAAGAAAAGAAAAAACAAAAACAAAACAAAACTATCTTCAGAGTAAACAGGAAACCTACAAGGGGGGGGGCAGAATTTTTGCAATCTATCCATATGGCAAAGGGATAATATCCAGAATCTACAAGGAACTTAAAGAAATTTGCAAAAACAAACAAAAAAGTCAAAAAGTGAGTAAAGGATATGAACATACACTTCTCAAAAGAAGATATTTATGCGGCCAACATATGAAAAGAGGTTCATCACTGGTCATTGGAGAAATGCATATCAAAACCACAATGAGATACCATTTCACTTCAGTTAGAATGGTGATCATTAAAAAGTCAGGAAACAATAGATGCTGGAGAGGTTGTGGAAAAGTAGGAACACTTTTACACTGTTGGTGGGAGTGTAAATTAGTTCAATCATTGTGGATGACAGTGTGGTGATTCCTCAAGGACCTAGACATAGAAATTCCATTTGACCCAGCAATCCCATTACTGGGTATATATCCAAAGGATTATAAATCATTCTACTATAAGGACACATGCACACAAATGTTCATTGCAGCACAGTTTACAATAGCAAAGACCTGGAACCAACCCAAATGCCCATCAATGATATCCTGAACAGGGAAAATGTGGCACATATACACCATGGAATATTATGCAGTCATCAGAAACGATGAGTTTGTGACCTTTGTAGGGACATGGATGAACCTGGAAACCATCATTCTCAGCAAACTGACACAAAAACAAAAATCAAACACCGAATGTTCTCACTCATAGGCGGGTGTTGAACAATGAGAACACATAGACACAGTGAGGGGAGCATCACGCACTGGGGTCTGTTGGGGGGAATAGGGGAGGGACAGCAGGGGGTGGGGAGTTAGAGAGACATAGCATGGGGAGAAATGCCAGATATGGGTGATGGGGAGGAAGGCAGAAAATCACACTGCCATGTGTGTACCTATGCAACAATCTTGCATGTTCTTCACATGTACCCCAAACCTAAAATGCAATTAAAAAAAAACCCTTTCATAAGAAAGTATGGTTTCTAGAAATCATGAGAAAAGAGTCCATAGTGCTTAGTGAAAATTTGGTTACTGGAGCTCTATATTTAGTTAAGTAATCAATGCATTAAAGGGAAAAATAAAGACACTTTTTCTTATATTAATGGGCTCAAATTTTAAAAATATGGTTTATCCACACTAATACAAGAATGAGTACATTTTGGAAAGTAGGTTATATTCCTTTATACGTAAAATGCAGTCCTAGTTGTTAATTCATCTGACAGATCTGGAGATATAGTCAAAGTTTAATAGAGATCTTGGGGCACCTAATTAGTATACAGGAACATACCTGCCTGAGGATGCAGTTAGATCTGGACAGAGAGAGAAGAGCAAAATTAACCCTTTTGAAAATAAAGTAAAATATACTTGAACATGTCAAATAGTGGTAATTCATCTCACAATTATTTCCATGTAATGTTTGTTATATATATGTTTTTGTTCAAACCTTTTACAACTTGAAGAATTTTTAAAACAAAAATGATTACATTCTGGTTAGTACCTTATTATGCTACAAATCAGATTTTAGAACTGGATTTAATGCAATTTTTACAAGTATTGACTTGTTTACATTTCATTTTAGATACACCATTTAAAATCTCAGAGATCTTTTTTATACTGTAGATTTCAAGTAAAACAGAAATGCAGAGAATTACCAGTGAGTTAATTCATTATCACCACGCCAAAAGCACTTAGTGTCATGTATTAAAAATTACTCTTGTCATTTAGAAAAATGTTTATATAATAATGACATAAGTGGATTATAGTGAAAACATATTGTCATACATTACAGTGTTACACATTTTACTTATTAAAATATATTAAGAATAATTTTGATTAAGCAAGGACATAATCTTGTCCATAATCTGAATGTCAATAATTTTCTACATACATTGTTTCTTCAAAATGCCTTTAAGTTGCATAATGTAAATGTGAATCTATTAAAGACTATCAGTGAGACTGGAAAACTAATTCTTGTTGAGAATCAGAAAACAGAGGGAAAGAAATATAAAAAGTGATCAAATAGTAGGCTAAAAATATACAGGTGTAAGAGGCTAATTTAAGAATTATTTTTAGTTTTCCAGTAGACCATGTATGTGTTTGCCTCTATTTACTATTTATTTAGGGTGCAGTACAGTTAAGTTACAAGTTACAAAGTTAATTTGTTGTGAGCTAAAATTCTTACGAGGAAAAGATCACCCAAAAATCACTTACTCTGTTTTTCTTTTTTTATTGCCTTTTAGGAGATTAACAAGATTTGTATCTAGGCTAGAAATCTTATTCAAATACATCTGTATATATTTTTTTAAAAAGTGTATTTAAATATACCTGAATACTTTTCTGATCAACAGTATAATAACTTTCTTCAATGTTCTTGGAACCAATTTACCATATCATGATTTAATTCTTAATACACAAATTAAATAAAATCTTTCAGAAGTGTACATTACATTTTCTCTTTTCTGAAAGCATGAAGACACTTTAGCTTTGGAAATACAAGGATCATAAAGTCTGCATTACTCTAAAAGTGATGAGAAAACCAGCAAAAATAATCACAATCGACTTTTTCACATTTATGGAAATTAGCAAAATCTTGCAAGAATCCAGGGGTGTTTAACCAAGGGAAAAGAAAAAGCTTAATCTCTGCAAGAACAGTGATATTCTGACATTTACACTTGTCAGATTACCAATCAGTCTTCTCAAAACCAAGATAGTCTTGAAAACCAACCATCTTACGGTAATAGTAGCTGTGAAATAAGCAGCTTTGAAACCACTGAATTGGGAAGAATGAGTTTGAACTCTCCCAAAGCTTTCTGGCCACAAAATTGTCACCAACCTAATGTCTGGAAGCTCTACAACCTTCATTATCAGGGCTTGCCTTCATATGAACTCAATCAGAGCTTGTGGAAGCCATAGAAACATGCAAAGTAAGTTACTTGACAAAATCTGTATTTGTGATAACTTTATAGGCCTTAACGATGACAGTGATAATTTACTGTGCAATGTATGTGTATTAGTCTGTTCTTACCCTGCTATAAATAAATACTTGAGATGGGGTAACTTATAAAGAAAAGAGGTTTAATTGGCTTCTGGGGAAGCCTTAGGAAACTTACAATCATGGCGTAAGACAGAAAGGGAAGCAGGAACTTTTTACATGGCTGGAGCAGGAGGAAGAGGTTGACCAGATCTCATGAGAACTCTTTCACTATCATGAGAACAGCACCAAGGGGGAAATCAGCCCCCATGATCCAATCACCTCCTACCAGGCCCCACTTCCAACATTGGGAATTACAATTGACATGAGATTTGAGTGGGAACACAGATCCATACTAGATCAAGATGCCATGTTAGCATTTAATATACATTAATCAGGTGTTGCAATTGAAAAATATGATCTATTTAAACAGGACTTTCAAATAGGAATCCTCTAAGGATATAACATTTAAAATATAGCTTATTATTGGAAAAACCACCAAATCAATAGTGGAGGGAGGAATGTTTCTAGAAGAGGCCACTGGTTATGCAAATTCTAAGGTGGGAAAGAGCAGAGTATTTGATTGTTTTGTGGAAGGTACCTGGAGAGCAGTAAATCAAAAATGAAGCATCACTCATCAATCCTACTACTGGGTAACCAACCAAAGGAAACGATATCGTTATATCCAAAGACACTGCATTGGTATGTTTATTGCAGAACTATTCACAATAGCAAAGTCACGGAATCAACCTAAGTGTTCATCAATGGATGTCTGTATAAAGAAAATATGGTATGTGTGTGTGTATATATATATATATATATATATATATATATATATATATACCACAAAACACTATGCAGCCATAAAAACAAATTAAATCATGTCCTTTGCAACAACATGGATGGAGCTGGAGGTGATTAACCTAAGTGTAATAAGTTAGAACCAGGAAATCAAATACTTTATGTTCTCACTTATAAGTAGTAGACATATACATACAGAGGGGAGTAATTGACACAAGAAACTTTAAAAGAGGAGAGGATGAGAGACAGGTGAGGGTTGAAAAGTTATCTATTCGATCCTATGCTCACTATTTTGATGATAGGTATACTGAAAGCTAAGACATCACCACTATGCAATGTAGCCATGTAACAAACTTGCAAATAGACTTCCTTGAATCTATAGAAATAAAAATTAAAAAGAGGGAACATTAAAAAAGAATGAAGTATCATAACATATGTTAGGAATTAAAAAGAGAGTAACTGGGAAATCAATGTATCAAGTTCTTCAGTAAGTTAGGACACCCATGTTTGCACTAGCATTCTTTATTTGATGTCATAGTTATATCATCAATCTGGATAAATTATACCAACAATTTATGTAGTCCCTTTACTGGAACTACTTAAAACATCAGTATCTTCTTGTTGATTAGGTGTTTAACCACGACAAGATCCTATACTGATCAGTCAGTGTCCAGGTGTTCCTGTACTCTTTCCTGCATTTCAGTATAAACATAACCTGCCTCCTCAATTCTTGTTGAATATTTTTCATGATATAACCAATATAACCAATTTAGTTGCAAAGTGCAACTAAATTGCAAGATGTATTTAAGTTTTCATCTGAAAACAGCCTTGTTTCATCACATTAAGCAATTATAATTTCTTATTCTTCCTAATAAAGTTTCCAAATGTTGTCACAATGTCCCTTTTTTGTTTACCTCTAGAAAAGAAACAAATATTTGTGTATTTATTTACTTAGAGACGAAGTCTTGCTCTGTCATCCAGGCTGGAGTGCAGTGGTGCCATCTCAGCTCACTGCAACCTCCACCTCCCAGGTTCAAGTGATTCTCCTGCCTCAGCCTCCAGAGTAGCTGAGGTCATAGGTGTGCATCACCATGCCCAGCTAATTTTTGTACTTTTAGTAGAGACAGAGTTTCGCCATGTTGGCCAGGCTGGTTGTGAACTCCTGACCTCAAATGATCTGCCCACCTGGGCCTCCCAAATTGTAGAGATTACAAGTGTGAGCCACTGCACCATGCCAGAATAAAATACTGAAATAATTCTTAACTAACGCTTATTTTGAAGGCTCCAATTATTGTATGCATTAATTGAGTATGTAACCTACATTTTAACTCTTTGTTTAGTTTTCCAGACCACGTTTCCAAATTGTGCTTGCTTCCTTTGTTTTGCAGCATGGATGTAATGTGGCTGTCAAGTGGTGAAAGGAATGGTAGCTCACAGTTTCCTTAATATAATCACACACTTTTCATGGATGTAGCTTCCTAAAGAAAAGATCTCACAGGAAATTGTTAAAATTAAATTACTTATAGCTATTGGGAAAGAGCCTTATTTATTAACCTTAAAGATTTTCATTTAGAAATGTATGCAGAGTATTTTTTTTTAGAAATAAAAAAATTTCTGACCACATTTTGTACAATTTTTTTATGTTTGCTTCCAGATGAAGAATCCAAGTATCCTAAACACGGGCAATTCATTTATTCATAAAGCAAATGAATACTGAGCTCCTACTTTCATCAGGGGACTTTGCCAAATGCTTACTATACTCATATTTCCTAAATCTAGGGTGAAGAAGAATAGGGGTTTAAAAATAGTCTTCATCTCTAGCTGTTAAAAAATCTACTGCATTTCAATAAGCAATTGATTCGTGACATTCTTCTAGGAAATTCTCTCTTTTATTTAAGCCAAGTGTGAATTGAATTTCCTAAAACATTTTGAAGATAAAATTTACCTTAAATTTAGCCCTTTCAACTTTACAAACTATGCAAATTAAATTCATGTTGTCTGTCCATATCCCAACCACTTTAAATACTTTTGATTATTTTGAACTTCCCAGATAGAGATTGTGGTTTAATCATTTTTATAGCCCAGTTCAGTTAGTAGAATGCCATTTATTGAGTAGGTGAGTAATAAATACAGCAGGTCCTCAAGTAACATTTTGTTCAACAACTTTTGTTATAAATTGATGAGGAAAATAATTGATTCCTGCCAGGGGCCACTGTTGGCGTGAAGTTTGCATGTTCTCCCCATGTCTATGGGTTTTTTGGGGGGTACTGTAGTTTCCTTCAATATCCCAAAGCTTGCAAATTAGGATAATTGTCATTTCTACACTGTCCAGGTCTGAATGAGTGTGTGTGTGTGTGTGTGTGTGTGTGTGTCCAATGTTATCCACCTTGTGTCCTGAATTCCCAGGATAGCCTCTCATCACCTAAGACCTTTACCGAAATAATTAAGTTAATAATTATCTTGTTTTTATTAATCTTTTTTAAATGCATGCATAGCTCACATGTATTTTAATTTTTAATATTAGAATTTTTTTGGTCTTCATTTAGAAAATTGTTGATGTTTTTGTGATCAGAAACCTGCCATAGAAATTTAACTTTTGTTTAACTCAATTAGCTTGCGGTTAAACTGATTTCATTACATGTTGTTTGGTTGAAGTCAGTTTCTAAGAACCTATCAAAGATGTGCTGAGGACTTGCTGTATGTGTTTTGTTAAACATGAATGTACTTGTCTATCTTTCAGATATTGTACTGAAAATCAGATAAGTCGGGTGCAGTGACTCACAGCTGTAATACAAGCACTTTGGGAGGTGTAGTTGGGTGGATGACTTGTGGTCGGGAGTTCGAGACAAGCCAGGCCAACGTGGTGAAACCCCCTCTCTACTAAAAATACAAAAATTAGCTGGGCATGGTGGTGGGTACCTGTAATCCCAGATACTCTGGAGGCTGAGGCAGGAGAATCATTTGAACATCAGAGGCAGAGGCTGCAGTGAGCTGAGATGGTGACATGCCACTCCAGCCTGGGTGACTGAGTGAGACTTCATCTAAATATAAATATATATATATATTTTATCTGATATATATATATATATATTTCATCTGATACATATATGTATTTACCTGATATATATCAGATAAAATAAATTTGAATTATAATATTCTCTTACATAAGTTTTCACATGAAAATTCAGTTTTCTTTATGTAAACCAGTAGTGTAAATATATCATCAGTTTTATCTATGGAGATACATTTTTCAAGAAATGTGATTCTTTCATAAAATCAGAGCAAATTTGAGCTCCCAAGTGATTTATCGACGTGGGTTCCAATAACATCTAAGGGACACTTAGTAACGAGGTTTTACCAAAATTATTATGTATTCTTTGTTTCAAATATTTAGGAAATAAGTATAAGCAATAAATCTACCTAAATGTCAAGTATATGGAAATCACAACTATTATAAATAACAATAATGCATAGATAGTCTCATATGCAGTTGTATTCTAGGCTTAGAATATATTAAAATATTGAAATCTTCTGACAACATTCAGAATAGATTCTATTATTTTATGTTTATATTTTCATAATAAATGTAAAAGGATTGGATTTATTCATTTGCTTTATTAATATGAGGGTAATAGACTTTCTAAAGAATTATGATCTGAATACTATGGGATTATATATGTAATTTCAACCACACATCTACAATGTACATGTGTGTAAATTGGGTTATAAGTTTATGTATATGTGTATAGCTCTTTCCTCCTCATGAGCATATCTCTTTAAAGAATTTGAACACTCATTTCAAAACCTTCTGTAATATATGATTAAAATATGTAATAATACACACAGTGTTCAAAGAGGTAAATTCCACTGAAACTATTCTATTCAAAAATCTCTACAGCTAAAGTCAGATGACATGGTAGGTATGAAGTTGTGAGTCATTCAAATAAATATCTTCAATAAATTGATGGAAGGGACAATGGTGGACATGTTAAAGAATAGGGTCAAGAAACAAATGAACAACTTTAAATTCTATCAAAATAATACAATAATGTGATTTTCTATGTCATCAACTTTTCATGGTCCCGATAAAGAGCCCAGTTATACTTATATCCTCAAAGATCTTTTTTCGTGAAATAATGTCTCTAAAATCCATGCTATAATTCATTAAATATTTTATTTTGGCAATGGTATTATTTTCTACTTGCTGTATCTGAATACATGTCATGATCCTTTTAGATCAGTGTTTTTTGAAATACATAAGTTCCTACTTTCTCTAAATCTTTATTCAAGGATTGATACAGAGTATGCTTTAAACAATTAATGAAATAATCTAGCAGTAAATAAGTATTTTAATTACTTAGAAATTCAAAGAAATTATGTAAAGCTATACCTAGGCTAAATTATGACCATTCCTTGACTGTATTATGTGACTTATATTCCGCTGCCATTTACTTGTATGCTATTGCCTCAAATTTGGATTTTTATGTCTTAATAGCTCAGGAAGGTGCATAAATGTAAGTAGTGCATCTAATTAAAATAATATTATTTCCAAATGTTCTTTTAACTTTATATGTGGAATCATATTAATTGTTCACAAATAGGAAAGGCAGAAGTCCATTTCAGGAATAACATCTGATTTCCTTGAAAATTATTTTATGGACCTATTAGAACAGAGCAGGGCAAAGTGGTAAGTGATAGGTGGATAGTATTAGAAACCCTGAAAATCAAATGTTGAAATAAAGGTAACTCAAAAAGTGGTTCAGACTAAACCACTGTCAACAAATCACAATGAAGTGTGATGATAATAAAAGAAAGATTTCAAAACCCAGATTGAATGATGAATTGGTCAATTCCTAAAGTGGCTGGCAGAGGAAGGAACGTTCAAACTAAATCCATGTAGTGTTATTCCTCAGCTAATGTGTTAAGTTATGGGGAGACTAGATAATGAATTTTTAGTCCAGATCTTTCACTATTTTTTCTAGAGAGAAGAATATTGGATAGTTTTCTACTTATATATGATATTTTTATTAAATAGTGGAAGATATATAATGTTGATGTAAATATAATTTTCTTTTTTTAAATGTGTACTAAAATTGCCTAAATTAATATATAGGATGCTGGCCTTTGGCATACAGGATTCAGTTTTGCAGAATAAGGATAAATGATCTCTCCAATAGTGGTAACAAATATTGATATGAAACTATTGTGGAGCAATCATTTAAAAATATGTAGAAAACTTAACTAAAGTTCTGGGAGAATTAAAATCATAAATTGCTTAATGAGTGTGCAAATAAGTGAGGTTCTTTTTTTGCATGTTAAAATTTAACATCATGATATATGAGTAGTTACAAAGTCAAAATAAAATAAAGTTACATTAATGCCAAGTAACATTGTAAACACAAATTTTAATGCAGCAGTGAAAATACTGAATGTTTAAAGTTAATTACAGATTCATTATAGAATAAATATAATTGATATTATAATATTTATTGAATCACACTGTTCCCAATAGGGCATCATACCTACTTGTGTATCTAAATTTCATTTGATAATTGAAAACTTAAACAAAATCCACGTAATATAACTTCTTTATGTAGGAACAATGAAGTTTGACAAATATTTCTGAAATCTACTTTTTATCTAGTATGGTCAACCTTTCTAATCTATGGGTTTCATATCTGTAGATACAATTAACCATTGATGAAAATTATTTGGAAAGAAAATAAACATTTTAAGAATACAGTATAACATCTATTTACACAGTATTAGATATTATAAGTAATCTAGGAATTATTAAATACAAAGGAAGATGTGTATAGGTAATATTACACCATTTTACATCAGAGACTTAAGTATATGAAGATTTTGCTGTCTGCAGCAAAATCTGCGGCATCCTGAAACCAATTCTCCTGAGATACTGGGGACACCATAACCTTTAATTTCACCTACTAGTACTTAGTGAGTCGAATGTATTTGTGACATGAAAGGATATTAGAATGTGATAGTCATCATCTCAAATTGCACTGGCATTATATACTAGCATATTATTTTAGTAGTAATGAGTTATTTAATTATTGTATTGGGTAAAAGAAAGTGGGATTTGAATTATACTACAACACTACATAGCAATTTAAGATAAAATAATGATTTTGTTGATAATAAAATAATGCCCAAATGTAGTTTTGAAAATCAAAAGGTACTAGCAGTCTTGTTATGAAAAGACTTCCTCACAATTCTCCAACTTCAGTAGTTATTATTTGTGATATTTAAATATTTACTTAAATAATTTCTCCCATATTAAATATACAAATGATTCAACAAAAAGTAATAAAAATTTTTCTTGACTTCTTTTTGCTTTATGCATTACTATTACATTCTTTTCATGATCTTTAAGACTTATGTCCCTCATAGACATACCATTTTACTCGCTTCCTCCCCATTATCCCTGTATTTTGGTGTAACCAATACTCATTGTGTATATTTTATGGCTTACGAAAATATTGTTCAAGTAGTAGCTTCATCCTATTTCTTCATTCCTTGTTGTTGTTGTTTTTTAATTCCAGAGCCTACATAGTTAGGAAAAAAATGTAATAGGAGTGGAAGAAATACGATAGAATGAAAGAGCAGGCAGGCGATGAGGGCACCCATATACACTTACACAGAAACTGAGAGATTAGGGGGAAAAAAGCACAATAAAAAATAGCAGATAACAAAGAATATGATATTGAAAGATGAATGGTAAGAAAACATCACATGATCAAGATGAATACACATCAATTAATAATCATTTCCTATTTATTGAGGAGACACATATTTTGGACTACCAAACAACTAATTAATATGATTTACACATTCAAAACCTCTTAATTTCACTTTAAACTGCACTTGGGTTGCACATACATCTTTTTTGACAAGTGAAGTTTGTCCTTTGCTTTTATATACAGCTGGATAATGATGACCTGAGAGACTGTAATGTCAATTATAATATTTCACCAGCATCAGCAACCTGGGGAAATTCTTCACTTGGGTAGCAGATAACACCTGCACTACAGAATCCTCTGATCCTCCAGAAAAATGACCTTCCAAACATTTTCAGTTTTACGTTGTGCCATAGTACAGATTTGCTTCTGCCTTCTCAGTATTTGGTAATCAATGGATGCTTCAAAATTAGCCATTCCCTACAGATTTTCCTTAGTTGAAGTAGGCAGTAGAATTGCCAAGGAGCAAACATAGTATTACTTCATGCATTGATCTAGAAACACTGCAAATTATATTTATCTCCTAAACTCAATTACAAATTTTAGAGGTAAATAAATAAATATTAATACACAATAAAAAATAAAGTCTAACATCTTTACATGCATAGTAGCAATAGCTAAAATATGTAAATCCTATGGGTATATCTAATTTCATTTGTTCACACAGATTGTGTAACTTGATACCACCATTTTCCTCTATTAAGATAAATTTCAAAAGGTGACTCACATGAACCCAATACCCAAAAATTAAAATAATTTACAACTTGAAGTATTGTAAAAGTATTGTGTCTAAACACATTCAGATTATGTGTTGTTTAATTTTTAGAAAGTTACACTTTTGAATAAACCAGTATTTTTTCCTCTTTCTTTGTCTGTATCTATTTCTCCGTCTCTCCTGAGTGCCAGGGAGTTTTTGTCTGGTTTCTTCTAACTTTTATTTGAGGGGTTTAAAATAATAATAATGAAAAGGTTGTTGTATTTTTAAGGTAGAGGGACATTTGTAAAGATTAATGCCACGAAGTTCTAATTTATATTAACTGACTTCTAAATCAAACAATATTGAAATATTTTCTTTTGTATCAATATTATTATAACAAATATGTATAATGTTTAAAGCTTTTAAAATACAAATTGGTTGAAATATATGTATACATGTACATTTTCATGGATATATATATATATATTTATGTACACACACACACATACACACACACACACATATATATACACACACAATTCCTAAAAATTTTGGCTAAAAAAAGGCACTTATGTTTGCCAAAAGACTAATTTACTACAAAGTAGGCATTCAGGCAAATTTTTATCTTTGAGTATTTTCCTTTTTTTTTTTTTTTTTTGAGACAGAGTTTCACTCTTGTTGTCCATGCTGAAGTGTGCAATGGCACAATCTCAGCTCAACACAACCTCTGCTTCCAGAGAATTGCTTCAAGCAATTCTCCTTCCCCAGCCTCCTGAGTAACTGGGATTACAGGCATGAGCCACCACAGCAGGCTAATTTTGTGTTTCTTGTTTTAGTAGAGAGGGGCTTTCTCCTTTTTGGTCAGGCTGGTTTTGAACTCTCACATTCAGGGGATTTGCCCTCTTTGGCCGCCCAAAGTGCTGGGATTACAGCCATGAGCCATTGAGCCCAGTCATATATACATATTTTATATATATTTTAGCATATATATAAATATAAAATATATATATATTTTAACATAACTGTCAAGAAGAGATTTGAAATTAATAGATGCATTTTATATTTGATATACTATATACATTTTTAACCGCTAGATGATGATTTCCGGAATTATTTGAATGCGTCTTGACAAAAGGAATAGCTTTCTAGAGCTTATTCATAAACAAATGTTTGGTCAACATAACAAAATGAATAAAAAGGAAATTCATTATACTTATGTAGCAATTTTTCTTAGAGTCATGCCTAAAGTATTACTGAAAGAATGAGTATTTTTCTTGCTTTTTCAAAATGTAATTATTCATGGTTTTAAATCACTATGGCTACATCACAGTATTCTAATTGACTGTAGTAAATTCATTTTTAGAGAAAATCACCTGTCTAAAAGTGGTTTGTTATTAAAATTTAAAATAATAAACAGAAAATTATATTATCCAATTAGTTGTATATTGCCACCGAAATAAATCTTGCTCTCAATTCCCAATACAGAAGATAATTTCAAGGTTGTGTTAAATATGTAGCAGCTGGAGGTTGCCAAATGAGTGTGTTGAATGAGTGCATTTTACTGAAATGTGTACTATCTTTTTTGACATGCATGTAATCATAACACATTTTCTGGCAGCTGGGTTCCCTATGGCAAAATAAAGCTGCAATAGAAGATAAAACAGCCTGCTTATGTAATGACCATAAAATAGTATAAATATATATATTTCTGAAAAATGTCTCAATTGGATGACTGACTCTAGCTGAGGTCATATTTTACAATTCACATCAGTGAAACATTTTCAAAATCCTGGGTATCTAGCTCTTGTAAACTAAACCTGAAATTTTACTTAACATATGATCTGCCTTTCTTAACAAAATATTTTCTAAATAAAAAGATAAAATGATTTTAGTAATTTTATTTTTTTCTGCTACAAAGATATGGAATCAAAGTCATATAGGATTTGGTGTTTATTTTTTTTTCAATTATAAATTTTGTCTGTGAAATTGAATGAGTACATGGGGAAAGTACTTTTATGTAAAATACTCATTAGAAATAGCTTTCTTCCCCCAGAAAAACTTATAGTAAACCACTGGGTTTGAAAAGTATGATTAGTCCTTGTTTTGTTTTTTTTTTTTAATTTCCCAGAGTCACACTTTACCAGTAAAACAAAAAGTACACAAATGAATAAAACTTCCTGAGGTCTGGGATATGCTGCATGACTCCCCATGTCCTTTCTTGCCACATCAAAATCATGCTCTCTGGACCAGAATAACAGCTAAGTCCTGTAAGTGAGCATTTGTGGTTTATTTCCCATCACTCTGTTGAGAGCATTTAAGTTATGAAACACATCTTTTGTATATCTTAGATAATTTTGTGGCTTACATGATATTCTCCAGGGATGACTATAGTAATTTTTATTCATAAGGACTAGCATGTGCTATATTTAACAAATTTTAAAAGGTTACCTGCATTTATACTTATTTGTATCAGGCTTTCTATTCTCATTCATTATGTCTCTTTTTGGTCTGCATTAGGTTAATGTGCATTTAATATTTCAGAATGTGAAATTATGCTGTAGAAGGAGAAAAATATACAAGATAGATGAAATTTATAAGATATGCTGGTATAAAAAATGCTTATTCCAGCAGATTTCAAAATTTAAGTTAACATAAAATACTTTTAGTATGTATACTAATATGAGGCATTACAGAAATAGGCAAAATGCATTGAATAGATAATATTTAGGAAAAATATCCATAATTTTCAGATGAGTGATAACAGAAAAGAAGCCTAGCATTTATAAAAGTTATAATATTAAATGACAGAAAGAGAAGGAGTAAAAGAGTCTAAAGGCAAATAAAAGTTGTTATAGAAATATTAACTCTCAGACATAGAACTTGGTATCTGGGAAAAAATAACAGAAAATGTGATATTTTGAGATGTTTGAGTTTCTTGAAACTGCCTTGAAGGTATTCATATTTTTGTGTGATACATATCTATATTTCTTTTTTTCTAAAATAAGTTTAATTATAAAGGTGTGACAAGTATTAGCATACTGGTACTGACAATATTTTCTAAATATTTAAGTGTACTCTATATTGCTGACTATATTAATTTTTCCTTTCTAATGTCAATACTTGTTATCATTTTTTTTTTTTGTTATTTTTTTTTTAATGGAGTCTCACTCTGTCTCCAGGTTGGAGTGCAGTGGCACAATCTCAGCTCACTGCAACCTCCATCTCGTGGTTTCAAGTGGTTCTCCTGTCTCAGTCTCCCTCCTAAGTAATTGGGATTACAAACTAACTAGCACCACCTCACTCTGCTAATTTTTTTTTTTTTTTTAGAAGAGACGGGTTTTCTCCATGTTGGTCAGGCTAATCTAAAACTCCCAAACTCAGGGAATACACCTTCCTTGGCCTACTAAAGTGCTAGGATTACAGGCATGAGCCACCACTCCTACTTTATATTTTACTTTTTAAAAACTATATTAGTTAAATTTTTTCATGTTCTCTAATATTCAATGAATGTAATACAGAGTTTGCTATTTCATTTATTCCAACAATTTATGTGTGTTGAAAATATTTTGATCCATTTGTTCAAATTTATAAAAAATTGGAACTCTTAAATTAATTATAAATTATGCCTCACTATAAACCTCATTATTCCATTTAACTTTCCTTCCCTAAGGAAAGGCTTTCTGTTCAAAATAACCTTGATTTTCTTTTTTGTGTGTGCTTTTATTTTAATATTCTGGCCTTACTGAATCAGATTCATACTAACATTGAAGTTACTGTTTTATTTTACTTATTTTTCCACAAATAAAAATACAATATTTTATATTTTCACTTAAAAAATTCTGTGCCATTTTTTGTCAGTTTATTATTCAATGTTACTTATATTTATTCTTTTTTGGAGTTCCTGTGGGCTTTTACTGAGACAAGTTTAAAAAAATAAAGATTTTACTATATTTTTTGAACCTTATAAACTCAGCAGACTGGTCCATATATGAGTATATCCAACATAACACATCCCAACAAAAACAGAGCCTCACTGGAATATACACCAATTAATAGAAAGCCAATTTTCCTCTTTCTCAATGTTTCTGAAATTTTGAACCTGGTCCCTTGTGGCTAGGGACATGGTAATTCTCTACCATTTTTACTGAACAAAAAAATAATTTTTTCCCTTTGTTTCAAAAAAGGGAACACTGATTTTGTTTTCTCTAGGCACCCTGGCCCCAACAACCAATGATTAATTTGCTCATTTACTGAGCAGCATGTTTATGTGGTACAGTATCACATCCCTTCCCAGTGACTATAAGGGCACTGATCTGAGACCCACAAACCACACCAGAACCAATGTGTATCTTAATACCCAGCCCTACCCCCTCCCTTGCCCAGCATTGTCTACTGGAGAATTTAAATATATTTCTGTTGGAATCTGTCAGCTGTAGAGGGGCAGAGTCCAGGTGTCAGGCGAGCTCCCTCTGACCTCATGAACTGTGACAAAGATATTCCTCAAGAAGAGCAACCCCAAGGCACATAATCGTCATATTCACTAGGGTTGAAATGAAGGAGAAAATGCTAAGGGCAGCCAGAGAGAAAGGTCGGGTTACCAAAAGGGATGCCCATCAGACTCACAGCCAATCTCTCAGCAGAAACCCTACAAGCCAGAAGAGAGTGGGGGCCAATATACTCAACATCCTTAAAGAGAAGAACTTTCAACCTAGGATTTCATATCCAGCCAAACTAAGTTTCATAAGCAAAGGAGAAATAAAAAATTTAATGAACAAGCAATTACTTAGAGATTTCATCACCACCAGGCCTGCTTTACAAGAGCTCCTGAAAGAAGCACTAAACATAGAAAGGAATAGCCAGTACCAGCCACTCCAAAAACATACCAAATGGTAAAGAGCATCAACACAATGATGAAACTGCATCAACTATCATCAAAATGGCAGGATCAAATTCACACATAACAATATTAACCCTAAATGTAAATGGGCTAAATGCACCAATCAAAAGACACAGACTGGCAAATTGGATAAAAAGCCAAAATCCATCAGTGTGCTGTAGCCAGGAAACCCATCTCACATGCAAGAATACACATAGGCTCAAAATAAAGGAATCGAAGATTTACCAAGCAAATGGAGAGAAAAAAAAAGGAGGAGTTGTAATCCTAGTATCTGATAAAATAGACTTTAAACCAACAAAAATCAAAAGAGACAAAAAAAAAAACTATCTTTAGAGATATAAATTACAACTACAATCTCATAGAAGTCCGAGAGTTCACCAAAAAGCTGACTTACTGCAGCTCTTACGAGGCCAATAATTTTGACCAAGATATTTGGCAAGAAAATGATTCCTCAGTAATAAATTTAAAGATACCTAGAACATTGAAAAAAATGCAAATTAAAATAACGTGGCTTAATTCCCAAGAAATTATTTTATTTTTTGTTACTCATCTAGAAGGTCAGAAGTATGGCTAAAGGCAGTTTCTGATGAGGTTATGAGCTTCCAAGCTGTTTGTAAATCCCTAGTGCAGACATCCTCCATTTTTGGGCAAAGTACCCTCCCTCCCACCCCTTTTTTAAAAACAATTAAAAATTAAATCATCAGAATGAGATGTTTTGATTCCATCAATTTACACTCAAGGTTTTGGGCTGTGTTGTCTTGTTTGAACCAAGCATGATGGTATCAAGCAAAGCCTATGGCAAAGGAAAGATGCTCCCATATCATTCTGAAAACAAATACTTATAACCAAGCTCACCCTTTGGGGGCAAACTATTTTATGCTGCTGGGACTAGCTTGAAATAATTTAGAGGTGTATTTAGGTTTCCCTCTCCCTTAATTCCATGAAAGATTATTTTAGAATAAATTTGTTCCATTCCTAAGGGAAAAGCAAAACAGTTTCTATCCCCATCATAATATATGGGGAAAGAAAAAATATAGGCCTAGAGGTGGCAAGGTATGTAACAGTATATAGCCCATTACACAAATATACAACTAAAGGCTAAACCATGAGTTGGATGTAGTTTTAATATTAAAAATATCACTCCCATTCTCTCTCCCTCTTTCTCTTCCTCTTTCTTTCTCTCTTTTATTCCTTTTTTTCTTTCTTTCTCTAAAAAGAAAAAGAGAGAGAGAAGAAAAGAGAGAATAAAAGGTGGGAGAGAGATCCAAGATGGCCGATCACTAGCAGCTCAGGCTTGTAGCTCCCATTGAAAGCACAGAGAATGAGAGGATGCCACACTTTCAGACGAATTTTTGTTGCTCACAGACCAGGAGATTCCCAGCAAAGGAGCCCCATGGGTCGCCAGTGCGACTCTTGTGGCCGGCACAGCAGTTTTGCCAGTGCCTCAGTGAGGCAGTTCTTAGTGCAGAATAAATGGGACTGGTTCCCCTTTTGACCAACATTTGGAGTTCCAGAAAGGCAGAGTTGCCTATTCAGCTGATTGATGGACAGACTCAAGAAGGAAGCCTGACTGGAGATTCCTGGGCAGAAAAGCACCATCAATCTTAATGCCGCTGTTTTAGCTGGCACAGTGGGTTGCTCAGATTCCAGCGCTGGGAATCAATAAATTGGACATCCACTCTGAAACCTAATTACAAAGGTGGTGATTACAAAGATGACAGATGGATAAATTGATAACAAAGGAAAGAAACCAGCCTAAAAAGGCTGAGAATACCCAAAATCAGAACGCCTCTCCCTCTACAGGGGATTACAGTTCCTCATCAGCAATGGAACAAGGCCTGATGGAGAAAGACTATATTACATTAACAGAAGTAGGCTTCAGAAGGTGGATGATAAGAAACTTCTGGGAGTTAAAAGAACTTGTTCTAACCCAATACAAAGAAACTAAGAACTTTGAAAAAAGGTTTGACGAAATGCTAATAAGAATAGACAATATAGAGAGGACTATAAGTGAATTAACGGAGTTGAAAAACACAACACGAGAAGTTCGTGAAGTATGCACAAGTTTTAACAGCCGAATTGATCAAGCAAAAGAAAGGATATCAGAGTTCGAAGATCAACTTAATGAAATAAAATGAGAAGACAAGAATAAAGAAAAAAGGATAAAAAGGAATGAGCAAAGTCTCCAAGAAATATGGGACTATGTGAAAAGACCTAATTTACGTTTGATAGGTGTACTTGAATATGACAAAGAGAATGAATCCAAGCTGGAAAATACTCTTCAGGATATTACTCAGGAAAACTTTCCCAAACTAGCAAGGCAGGACAATATTCAACTCCAGGTAATACAGAGAACACCACAAAGATATTCCTCAAGAAGAGCAACCCCAAGGCACATAATCGTTAGATTCACCAGGGTTGAAATGAAGGAGAAAATACTAAGGGCAGCCAGAGAGAAAGGTGAGGTTACCCATAAAGGGAAGCCTATCAGACTTACAGCAGATCTCTCAGCAGAAACCCTACAAGCAAGAAGAGAGTCGGGGACAATATTCAATATCCTTAAAGAAAAGAACTTTCAACCCAGAATTTCATATCCAGGCAAACTAAGCTTGACAGGCGAAGGAAAAATAAACTCTTTTATGAACAAGCAATTACTCAGAGAATTCATTATTACCAGGCCTGCTTTACAAGAGCTTCTGAAAGAAGCATTACACATAGAAAGGAACAATCAGTATCAGCCTTTCCAAAAATATACCAAAAAGTAAAGAGCATCAACATAATGAAGACTTTACATCAACTAATGGGCAAATCAGCCAGCTAACATCAAATGGCAGTAACCCTAAATTTAAATCAACTAAATTCCCCAATCAAAAGATACAGCCAAAACTCATCAGTAAGCTGCTTCCAGACCCATGTCACATGTAAGGATACACAAAGACTCAAAACAAAGGGATGGAGAAAGATTTACCAACCAAATGGAGAGCAAAAATAAATAAATAAATAAATAAATAAATAAATAAATAGCAGGAGTTGCAAATCTCGCATCTGATAAAACAGATTTTAAAGCAACAAAGATATAGTGGTAAAAGGATCAATGCAACAAAAAGAGCTAACAATCCTAAATATATACACACCCAATACAGGAACACCCAGATACATAAGACCTATAAGGAGACTTAGACTCCCACACAATAATAGTGGGAGACTTCAGCATCAATATTAGAGAGATGAACGAGACAGAAAATTAATAAGGATATCCAGGACTTGAACTCAGATCTGGAACAAGTAAACTTAATAAGCATTGTCAGTACCACATCTCACCTATTCACAGGTTTAAATAAAATATTGGTTGGCCATTATTAAGCACAATTACTGGCATAAAATAGGTTTTCAATACCCATTTTTAGAATAAAGCAACACTCCCCTTCTCTCTCCCTCTTTCTCTTCCTCTTTCTTTCTCCTTTTCTTTCCTTTTTCTTTCTTTTTTTCTCTAAAAAAAAAAGAGAGAGAGTAAAAATAGGGAGTAGTTCTCATCCACATGAGCCACTGGAAAATATTACCATTACTTAAAAAACACATATCCGATACTGGAAATAATGTGGAAACAACTTCTAATAGTAACATTGCTCCTAATTGTGACAGACCAAAAACAGAAAAAAAAAAAAAAATAGAAAATATCAGGCTTTGACCTAGTCCTTAGATCATCGTTCCATTGAACAATTCCTATTCAAGTGTCAAGCACCAAAACTGGACAGCTGCCTCTACAAGTGCCGGGTCCAACCCACATACCCTGGCCAAGCAACAGATGCAAGGAGTACTCAGTCCCAGGTATTCAGTAAAAGAGTGGCTAGGAGACTGCCTGCCGCAGAGTGAGCAGTCCCAATAATCTGGAGCTGCTTGCTTTTATTCGGTACAGACAGAATGCCAAAAGCCTGGAGCCAACACAATCTGTGGGTAATTAACATTGTGTTCCCCCTTGCAGGAAGCAGTCTTGAACACAGATGATCAAAGATCAGTTTCCAGACAACGTAAGTAAACAAGCCTATTTAGACAAACTCCTCTACACTTCCTTGCACCTACTTCTCGCCCTCTGCCTTAGGGTAAGAGAACCACTGCTTTCAGCTTATTCTCTCCCAGAGCTTTGCAAAACCTTCTGACTCTTTGAGAAGGTTTGCATCTTTCCCTATAGCTTCTCCCACCACCCTGACCCATCTCCTAAAACAGGACCATGTCCAGTAGTGGTGTCCCAGATAGTTTAAGTGGCACTCCTCATTAGAGGCTCTATTTCAGTAATACTTTCAATTTTAAGTCTGTGCTTTAAAAGGTACCCACAGGCATGTGGCACCAGGCAGAGCAGTCTGAAGTTGGCAAAGGAATCTGCACTTTTTGTTTAGTCACCCACGTTTTGTGGCGAGATACAGAATTGCATTTAACACTCCTTTCTTTTTTTCTCTATGAATGATTTCTCTTATATCCCAAGAGGTGGGGGAGAAAGAGGGCTGCAATGGGACAAGCGCAAGAGGTTCTGGTCAAACATTGACACCTTTTGAATTCCCTTGCCCACCCCTCCCCGGAAAAGAGTTACTTCCTTAATTACGGTTTCTATTTAATAAGCAACATTGACTGGACAGAACATATGAGATTTGGGTTCCAAATAGATGAGCTTGCTCTTTTCTGGGGTTTGTACAGTAGAGCTCTTGCTACAGGTATTAAAGAGTTAGGGCTATGTCCAATCAGGAGGCATCTGTAGGGTTTTATCTTCAAAGAACTGTGGGTGAGTCACAGTCTGCTCAGAAGTAGGCAGAGTCAAAAAAGCAACTTCAAGTAATTGATTTCTTTGTCTGGAAGAGTTAATACATTAAACTGTATGCAGGACTCATTTTGTAATATTTTAGGATTTTGAAAAACAATGGAATATGAACATCACTTATTTATTTATTTATTTTTTCTTTTCCCCCTTGTCTGATGCCTCCTGATTAACCTAGTACACAGGGTTAAAAAAAATTAAAAACATATAAAAATAGTTCACTAGCTTTGATTCATCTCCTTTTGCCAGGAGATTAGACCAAACATCAAGCATGTTGGGAGGGGCACAATTTAAAGCAAGGCTATTGACTGTAAAACATTTGCCAGCAATTTATAGTGCAAAATGACAGATAACAAATCTTGTCAACACAAGAGAATGGCAAGCTGCTTTCTGTATCATGAAAGTTAACGGCTCTCAGGTTGCCTATTCCTGAAAAAGTTTATGTATCAATGCGGGCAGAGGGCAACACTTTTGCACACTAGAGGAAATGATCCACAGAAAATTGAACCACAGAACTGCTATCGTTAGCAAAGCTGATACTGGCTAATAGTAGAATAATCTTTGCCCCCTTTTGCAGAGCTTGAAATGTTCCTCAAACTTTTAGAAAGGGGAAAGAAGCAAAATCAGAGCTTCTCAAAAAAAAAAAAATCTTGAATTAACAATGATGCTTCCTTGCTCTCTCGTGTAAACCTACTCCAAAGGTCCTAGATGACATAATGTGGCAGCAAAGAGTACATCCCAGATTTCTGGGTCCCTTTACTAACACAGGGTACTGTAGAAATCTTCTCTCTACAGCAAAAGGTCAAAGTACTTTCTAGAATTTAGTAAATCAGTAAAACCGAGCCCCTCTCATCTTTAACTGCTCCCCAATCACTCTAATCCCCTTAATCCCAGCAATCTTCATCCAAAATATATGTGTGTGTGTGTGTATACATATATACATATGAACCAAGAAAACTTATTTACAAAGTTTATAGAAATTTACACACCCAATTTTCTATGGGACACACTTTGCCACAGAGGAAAGAGGCTCCAGGCTCTGAGTGTCTGCACATCAAGTGCCATACTGCTATGGGAGACACGTGTAAATCAGTCTTTAGTGTCTGCTATAGAGCACAAAGGTTTGTAATATTGTAATATTTGGGTTCAGGGGTTCAGGGTGCCCTCATCTCCCCTGAGAGGACATTTCTCCAGGTTCTTGATCTCCTCCCCTCTCAAGAATGAGAGAGGGGACCACGGCACAGTGCGCAGTAAATGCTGGACTCAAAAGTGTTTGTAGAAAGTGATTTATTTAGAGAGAGAAAAAGGAGAAGGAGAGAGAAACAGCTAACTCTCACACTGAGTGAGAGAATCCAGAAAGATGGAATCCAGGGGTAGAAAGCAGCTTCCACACTGAGTGGAAGGGAATAGAGAGAGAGAGATGGAGTTTAGGAGGGGAAGATGGGCTTCCAGGAGAGAGTGTGGAGGGGACTCCAGAAGGAAAATCCAAGATAGAGAAAAAAAGCTTCCAGGAGCACGAGAGTGTTCGTGGAAGGGGATCCAAACATGGAGTCCAAAGGCATGTCAAAGAAGGGGACTTTTAACCCGGGAGGAACCCTCACCTTCTCTAAGACCATGGGCCAATGAAAGAAATTCCTTAGAACTTCTGCTGGAGTGATTGACTCTTAGTTTCTTCCCGCACCCGTGAAATTCAAACATAAGTGTTAAATCTGCAGGATGGAGAGAGATGTGAGTGGGGCATAGTGCTAGGAAGTTCTTGCCCTTAAAACTTGTGGACCCGGAAAGAGAATACCTTCCCTCAATATGGTTCCTGAAATGATAGACTGCTCTTTCCTTTGGGGCTCTCTACTCAGCCTAGAGAAATTTTTACTTGGGAGTTTTAAAAATACATGTATATACAGTTGGGGTGAACTGCAGTTGCATATCAACTCCTCCACATAAAGAAAAAGAAAACTGTGTTTACCATTACTAATTAGTTTCATTCTCCAGCCCTGGGCTTGAGTTGGGTAGAAAGGGAAGGGACTTCAACTTGAAACTATAATGAAAAGACAACATTTTTTTAACAGAAAAAGAAAGAAAAAAGGAAAGAAAGAGTAACTATTGTTGATTCCTTGGGCATCTAAAAGATGATATTCTGAATAGTCTTGCAGCATACGGCACTTCACACAAATAATTAATAAGCTCTTCAGGCTTAAAAAACAGATGAGTCATCGAAGAAGTTGCAATGCATGGAGAGTCAGCTGTTGGAGAATTTTGAAATCATAGACAAGCTTGTGTGTTCATTAAGATTCTTCTCTTTTTAGGGTCTCCCCTTCTTTCTTTTCCTTCTTTGTCTCCTTTCCCCAGAAAGCATTTTTTAAAAACCAGCAGTTAGTGCAACTAATCTTCACCCAGCACAGTACAAACAAGTGGAACAAAAAAAGATATATTCATTCCTTCTTTTCAGTCTTTATTCTCATCACCGGTTAAAAAAAAAAAAAAAAGTCTGAGCTGTTTTAAGTCTTCATAGTTCCAAAATAAAAGATGAAAAGCCCATAAAGAGAACATTCCCCCCAAAACAATGCGTCACAGATCCAAACGAGCCTTCTGTAGTTTGTCAAAGCGTGCTTGCTAAGGTTTTTCATCTTCTACAGGCTCGCTGTGGTATTCTGCCACATACAGGCTCTTGTCAATGTTGCTTGGAATAAGTTTAATTTCTGTTCCCAGCTGCTCCTTAGTATTTTTTAGGTTGAAGTGATCATCATATGTCATCAAGTTGATAGCTGAGCAAACATGACCAAAGCAACTTGATCTTCCAATACAATGGAGATGGGTCTTTGCCAGGTTTGGGAAATCGAAGTTTATTATCACAGTAACAGCTTGCATAGAAATACCTCGGGTAAACAGATCAGTGCCAACAAGATCGTGGCATAAGCCATTTTGGGAAATCATGAAACACATGATTTTGATGTTCCTGCCTCATTTTAGCATGGATATAGAAGCAAGAATAACCCAGTTGAGAAATCTTGGCTAGGAATTCAACTCACTGAGAGAAATTACAGAAAATGATCGACTGGTTTATCTGAAGCCTGGAGAAAAGTGGGTTGAGGCAGTGTACTTTTTGGTGCTCAGTTACACATGCAGAGTACTGGGTTACTCTCGTCACAGTTAGTTCCTCCATTAGATTAATCTCATAGGGTTCTGCAGTTGGGAACTCATGAACTTCTGTACATTAAGAGGGAAAGTAGTGGAATATAGTAAAATCTGACTGTTTTTAGGTACTGTGAGAATTAAACACTCCATTATCTGCACAAAATCCTGTGACAGCAACTTATCTGCCTGCTCAATCAATGCTATCATCTGGTCAGCATTCAACCTTTGCTACTCCTTTCTTAATTAGATCCAGGATTCTCCAGGGGCAGCAATCACCACGTGCATTGTATCGTCAAGCCTCATTGTGTCATCTCCTAAATTGGTTCCCCCTGTGATTACAATCACTTTGGCCCATCTCACGTGTTTGCTGTCATGGATGCAAATTTGACTGACCTGTAGAGCAAGGTCTCCAGTGGGAACAATCACCACTGCTTGTATATTGTCTTTCTTCAGGTCTAGCCATTCAAGCAAGGAAAAGAGGTAAGCATGGCTCTTGCCTGTTCCATTTTTTGCTCTAGCTAAGATATCCCTACCAGATAAAGCAATGGGAATGCTCTCCTCCTGAATAGGAGATGACTTTTCCAAGCCCACTTAAAAAATTCCCATCAGTAACTCCCATTTCAAACAGTTTTGATTCTTAGATGCTTTGGTGGGACTTTTAAGTCTTTCCAGTCATTAACAGGTTTAATAGTGGTGGTCATACCCTGTGCTTGCTGCTGAGTGCCATTATTGATTGCGTTGGTGTTCTTCTCAGCTGGTTCATCTGTTGCTGTGTCTGTGTGCCCGCTCCTCCAGGGCCAACATTGCATTTCATGGAGCCCCTCAGCTGACCATTTTGACTGGACCTAGCCATTGCAACAGCGTTCTCTGTTCTGGTCCTGCTCATGCTGTTTGAGTTGCAAAGATGTCTTTCAAATTTCAAACTTTTGAATGTCAGTAGAGAAACTGTAATAACAGCTTATTAGGCTCTCCAAAATGAAGAGATAAATATAAGTCTTGCTCAATAAATGAGCTCTTTATTGCAAGGAAGGCAAGCAACTGTAAGTCTCTGAACGGTAAACAGCAGTAACTTGCCCTCTTGTGTGGAATCAACTTTTCATTTTTAACAAGCTCTCTAACTAGCTTGAGTTATATCTGAATTCGCTCACGTCAATCAATTAGGCCACTCCTGCTGGGCACCTTGGTCCTTTATTGTTGATTCGAAGGTTTCAGGATCTATATTTATTCTTAACTATCACATTTGATCATAATTCTTTCAGTTGCTTTTCATTTAGCACTGTATTTTTAATACAGTAAATTACATATAAATGTATTAAATAGCATATGTAAAAATTGTAAAATAGATTAAGTTGTATATGTTGTCTACTAATTTTACTATTATTTAAATAATTGATGCTTTTAATCAATGTTTTAATTTTTTTTAAATCCACAAAATATTTTTTTATTTTTTATTGATGCTACTACTTTCAATATATTGTTCTTTCAAAATCAGTGACCAAACATATTCTGTAAAAGGCAAATTCATTTTCATATTTGCTACATGTTCTATTTTCTGATCTGACAGATTTAAAGACATCTTGAGTATCGATTTCTTTTGTGTAGGTCATAGCTTTTCCTTTCCTGATTTTAGCAGCAAGTTGTTTGTTAGTTTTTACTTCAGTTAGGGAGAATTTGTCTGTTTAGCTACTTTCATGAAGATTTTATGTAACTAATAATGGATTCATTATAGAACAATGTTAACATATTGATAGATTCTTAATTATTTTAAAAAAGATTTTATGACAAAAATAATGGAATAAACCTAATATTTTGTGAGCCTATTTCAGAAATACTGAAAACTATAATTGAGCAAGAACTACACATATGATATCTATGAGTATATATATGTTTTCTGAATAAGGGCATTTAATTTTGTGGGAAAATCAAGGATATGCTGCCTAGCATCATGGTGCTTGCTCTGCAGTAATATGATATTTTTAATTAAACCTTGAATATAATTTTTTAATGATAAGGGCATTCAAAATAATAAATTATATTTTAAACTTGACCTTGTTTATTGAATATATTTATCATTGGCTTAATTTTAGCATATAGATATTATATTTTTGTTAACATGAAACATTAGAGAACAAAACTGTGATAAAAAGATGATTCTGACAGACTAGAAAAATAGACCACATCTGACAAGTGACCTCTAAAAACTGCAAGTGAAAGCCATGAAATTAATTTCAACGAACCAAATGGCCATAACAGTAGATTATATTAAAACAAAAATTCTTGGGGACTTCAGTTGACACACACATCAATGAATCAATATTTTGACGTGAATGCCGAAGTAGTTCATGGGACTTCTGTCTGAATTCGTGGAAGCACAGAGGTCAGCATGAAATCCACAGCAAACCTGCCGGTTTTCTTCTTTAGACTGACTGTATTATTTGCTTTTCGTTAAACCATGTTTATTGGCATTGACAAGGCTGGACCTGCTACGGAGCAATTAGATTCAATTTAAGAGACTCAAAATATTCTGGTAGGTAAAGGACAAATAGAATGTCAAGATTACCCAACCTGTTGTAAGGAAGAACAAAAAAAAGACACAAATAGAGACATAAAAATCAGGATTTGGTGAAACTGTGTAGAGGATACAATCATAGTTTCAGTAATAGCCTCTCTGCACATGGTAAGTGTCTGCAACACTTTAAAACATCTTTCCTGAATAGTTTTTAATTCTTCCAAAATACTTAAAATTACAACTAGAGTATGAATTACTAAACATGTTTGAATATTTTTAATAATTTACAAATTCATAAACAGCATAAGTCTTAGAACAGAACAAATTATTTAAGTATTATAAACTATTTCTTTGCATTTTATCTTATTATAAAAATAATGTATTCCCATGTTATATTTTACCATCGTAAGTACAATTCTAAGGAGCAGAAATTAAATCTGTCAGGCCAATGTATCAAATAAACCTAGATTCAAAGTTTATTATTTTTCGTCCTTACTATTGATCCACGTAAGCTGTTGTTTCCTGGCTCTTTGGATCCTCCTTCACAGCTTTTGCTCTGCTTCTCTGAAATGTGTAGAATAAATGTGGCAGGAAAAATTAGCCTATATGTGTTCTTTCCACTGTAGGCCCTAAAATAAGCACTTTCCATTTTGTAGTCCATGAAAATAAATAATAAATAAAAATAAAACACAGATAAAAATGCAAAGACATACATGTAAATATAGCAACTTAGTAAAAATAATTCCAGGTTTGTGAAGCACCAGTAGGTCTTACAACCCTGGCAGTAGTAAAGGTCAAGCCTGGAATCCCAGCCAAATTCCACTCTCTTAGGTCAGCCATATTTCTGAACCATTCATGGTCTTACACTGTAAAATGGGAATGTTTTAAACAAGTGATTCATGTTGTAAGCATAGTAAAATTGCTGGTATATATTAAATTATGAATTAATGTTATTTTTATTTTTATTATGTCAATATATTCACAAATGATAATATACTTTATTTCCTGGATTGTTATGAGAATGAAGATAATATTGAAGGAGTATAATATTTATATATTGTGAATCCATTAAAAGATAAAAGACTTAATAATCTTTGCTTGTATTAAATAAAACTTTCTAATTTTATTTTCAAATATATATGCATGTATAAATAAGTTTCCAAAAGTTTCGGGACTTCTAGAACTAGTTGCTGCTAATATATAAAATAACAGAGTTGATATTTAAAGTTCCAATTTCTAAAATGGAGTTTGCCACATGCAAATGTTAATATGATAGTTAGAAATTAGATAAATATAAAAAATTGAAAATGGCAATATTGATCTTTGGATCTTTGAAAATGCAGATAATTTGAAACACTAAGCCTGTGGAATTTACAAAAAATAAAATTGGATAATGCTATATTTAATTTTTTTTTTTTTTTTTTTGAGACTGAGTTTGCTCGTTACCCAGGCTGGAGTGCAATGGCGCGATCTCGGCTCACTGCAACCTCCACCTCCTGGGTTCAGGCAATTCTCCTGACTCAGCCTCCTGAGTAGCTGGGATTACAGGCACGCGCCACTATGCCCAGCTAATTTTTTGTATTTTTAGTAGAGACGGGGTTTCACCATGTTGACCATGATGGTCTCGATTTCTTGACTTCGTGATCCGCCCGCCTCGGCCTTCCAAAGTGCTGGGATTACAGGCGTGAGCCACCGCGCCCAACCCTGTTTAAATATTTTTAACTATTTTATTGGATTAGTCTGTAGGTTGTAAATACATTTATATTAGCACTCTTTTAAGATACTCTGTGTTTTTAGTATTTTCTGTTTATTTTTAAAACTATAACTATATTCTACACAGTAACATGCTGTAGTTCAGGATTTCCTTGATATTTTGCTTTTTATAGGTTATAAAGTTATCTATCTAGCTGTATATAATTTAAGGTATTACGACTATGTCTTGTGTCTCCACAAAATAAAACAATTACTTGAGAGTTGTAGTAATTAGCACTTGCTTTAGAATCCATTAGATTTTTCAAAATTTAATGAATCTGTAAAAGTTTATCAAACTGACATTTACAATTACTCCTTACCAACAGAAAGGCTAATAAAATATTTTTTTAAAAATTAATTGTATCTACTCTTAAATTGTATCTTATCAAACTAGGGCAGGTAATAAGAAGTAGACATATAGTTATCATGTAGATTAGCTTATTATTAATTGCATAAAACTATACTCTGAAGAAAAAATTAACTGTAAGGTCAGATTCACACAGACTAGAATGAGAGACAATGTTTGAAAATATAATGATTGTAATAATTGTTAGTATATAGTGCTAAAGGAAGAGATTTCATGGGCAGAGAAAAGAAATTCAAGAAAAATAATAGTCTGGAAATTCCAATGTCAGTGGCAAAAATAATCAGTGATGCAAAGTATGTGTAGAATAGCAATAAATGGCAACTGGAATCACATAAGCTAGTCGAGAGAGTTCCTCAAATGCCTAAGCACCTTTCATTTAAGAACGGGAAACTTATAAGATGCCAAAGTAAATAAAAACACAGCATGTGTGTTGCTTTTGAGAAAATAGACTGAACATAAGGAGACTTTTTAAGACGCTATTGCAACAATCCTGGTGAGATAAAACTAAGGATATGAATTAGTGTTGCAATTATAGGACCAAAAATGAGAGAAGAGTGTAACTGCATATGTAAATTCCACAGGTCTTGGCTGTTTATATTCCCCTGAAAAGTGAAGATTTAGAAATATGGAGCAGAGGCACCAAGCAAATAGGGAGGAGAAATCCCATCATTTCCAGCATTCTCAGCAATGTTTGTTCTTCTTTCCTCAGTTGGAAAACCAGACATTTGTTAAATTATGTCTCTCCTCCTTCCTTTTCCTTTCCCTATTCTTTCTCTCTTCCTGCCTGCACACAACCACACAGGCATACGCATACACACATACTCACACGCATGCAAGCAATTACAATCAATATCATCGCCACCATCACCACCACCATCTTTAAACTCTGCCATCCTGTTTCAGATTAATAATGTTAAAAGAAAAAAAAAAAAACCTTATACAATTAAATTTTACAGAGTTTAATTGAGCAAAGGACAATTCACAAACCGGGCAGCCTTTGCACAAGATTAGATTTAGAGAAAGTCCAGTATTGTCCCATGGTCATACAGAATCTATGAACATGAAAAGGAAAGTGACATGAAAAAAAACAGAAGTGAGGTATAGAAACTGTTGGATTCGATCCAGCTTGGAGTTTGCCTTATTTGAATACGGTTTGAACAGTTGGCTGCCTTTAATTGGCTGAAACTTGGTGATTAGTACAAGAGTAGGTTGCAGTCTGTTTATACACCCAGTTAAGATAGTGTTCACTATGTATGGAGGAACTTTACTGAACTTAAATTATGTAAGGACACCACTTTAGGCTAAGCTTAATTTAATAAATCATATAATTTTTTCTCACTCCATTTCAACTTTCCTTATCTATTCTCATTCCAACTGCAGATCCTTGCTCCTCATTATTTAGAATGCTCTCATGTATTTAGAATGTATCTCTCTTTGTGCTGCTTTTTCCATGTATTTTATGTCTCACTTTTAAATTCACACACAGTTTTACGTGCTCACTGTTTGCTTCATGTCCTATTAATACTTCATCTGCTGTAATCTGGTTCATATTCACCCAATCTACAGAATTTTGTACTGTGAATTTCTAAATGCCAAATTCCGTAGACTCCTCTCAGATATCACACAAAAACATGTTCTGCCTTTGAAACTGATAATCAGATTTAATTTGAAGTTATATTTGTCTACCTTAAAAATCACTATAGTATCCCTACTACCTGTTCAGTTTCTATACTCTCCATCTTATTCAAGACATCCACAATTTTTTACCTTGACTTTCATTAAAATTGGGTAACGTGCAATATTTTCTTCTAAACAGTTTCCAAGGATATTTATTTATTTTCAATGCGAAAATATGATCATTATGTTGCTTCTCAACGCAAACACGTGCAAACACATATACACACGCCTCATTGAATAAACCAGCTAATGCACTCTACTTTAGCCACAGAGCTATTCTATGTTCTTTCTCTTAGAGCTTCATTAATGTCTTTTTGCTTTCTATAGCACACCTTCATCTGCCCGGTAGTATTTGAATAATCACAGAGAACTCTCTCGTGACATTTATTTCTAAACGTCTCTCAAATAAGACTGGTTTTCTATTTAAACTTTAAGAAATTTGTAAATTTTGTTTTCTTTGCCATTCTTTATAATTAACCGTTTATACATTTTTGAGTAATAACTAATGATATCTTTCCATGCTAAACTGAAATCCGAGCTATATGAGAGTATAGATAGAGCTTGGTCTTACACTGTGCATCTTTGCGTATCTTTTCATTTCCTTTCCTCTTTGCCTGTAAAATTACAGCCATCCTTTTACAAGTTTTTTGAAGAAAGAATGAGAAAACACAAAGTAAGAAGGAAGAAAAAATATAAAGAAGACAAAATATAGTGAAAAAGTAAGACTTTTTAATTCACTTAAAATTATTCTGTTTCCACTTAATTCACTGATATATCAAGTTTCTCGAATATAGTGCTCTAAAGTTAAAATAGCCAATAAGTGATTCTACAACTGCTTACTCTATGAAAACAGGATACAAAATTACTCATTCAAAGACCAACATATTGTCACGCTTAGGGTTAGGTTCCAGCCCACACTCTGGTCCAAGGGGAGTGGGTGAATAGGCGAATAGCTGAAAGAACACTCAGGAGACCGTAGGCAGGGGAAATGTAGTTTAATTCAGCAGCTCTCTCATCAGCAGCTTTCTCACGCTACCTCTCTCATGCTGTCCGCCTTTATCTTGGCTGTTTGCTATGGCTCTGTGGCTCCTCTCAGTAGTTGGCTCTGCAGCTCCTGCCACCCCCAGGCCTGCAGCTACCCTCCTGGGCCTGTAAGGCCAGCTCTGTCAGAGTCGGCAGCTTAACTCTTTCCCTCTGGGTACAAGCTGGTTCCTGGCTCTCCCTGCCTACCCTTTTGGGGGTCAGTAGCATTATTCTCTGAGTGCATGCAAGTCGAGCCTTGTCATTACCTGACATTTCCCTCTCTGTCTACAGGATAGATAGTATTGGTACTCTCTTTCTCTGGGTGCAAGAGCACCTTATACCTTTTCCAAACAATAGTGGCTCCAAGCCATGCATGAGCTTACACAAACAGGTTATATAATAAGTGGAGTTATATGCCTGTGCTCCAAACTTGCTGAGTCACTCTGGCTGGCATGTCTGCCTCAGCCTATTGTTGACCAAAGGACAGCCATGTACCTTACACATATCTTAGTCTCAAATTATCAATTTTTTAAACTTTTTTGGTTTGAACTACTTGTTAGTGTACTGTTTCTCACGTTTTTGTCTACTACTCTTCTATACATACGTCAAAATTTTCTTGATTTACTTTTTTTCTGTTTTTCCACCTGTATGAATGTATTCTATGCATGTCAAAATACATGTCATGCTGTGTGTTTTTCCTAAATACGGTATTTTTTGAAACTGTTCTCATCTTTTCCAACACGCTGTAATCTAATCTTTAAGCAGGTCTGCTGGATTGCTTGCAAAACAGCTTGGACTTATTGCAGAGCCTTCTTGTCCTCTGGGCCTCACACAAAACTAGTAGTTTTGCAGTCACTCAGTATATGGGCTGGAGTAACACAGTCAAATAAGGAATACATTGTCTTAAAAATCCAAATAAGCTCATTAGGCCTATTGTATGTTTCTTCCTTGGTTGTAGAAGGTGCCAGATGCAACAACTTTTCCTTCATCTTAGAAGCAGTATTTCAACATGCCTTATACCACTGAACTCCTAGAATTTCCACTGTAATTCAGTGGAAGTCCCCTGAAGCCCCCTGATTTTTTATCAGATATATTTTCTACTCTCTGACATACAAAAGTTTTACTAACTTTTAATAAATAGTGGCTGCTTCCTGCTCACAAGTTTCAATTAGAATAATTTAATCATTGTAATGGGCAGATGTCAGTCATCTATGAAAGGAAAAACACATCGAGATATCTGTAAAGTAAATGATGACATCAAGCTGAAAAGTTGATAACCTGTGAGGTAGGACAGTAAAAGTGTATTGCTGACCTTACCAGCCGAAAGCAAACTGACTCTGTTAGTTCTTATGCATAACGATGGAAAAAAGGCATTTGCCAGATCAAAAGCTGCATACAGGTAGCAGGATGTGTGTTACTTTTTATAAAAAATGAAACCAGGCTGGGCGCGATGATTCATGCCTGTAATCCCAGCACTTTGGGAGGCCGAGGCAGATGGATCACGAGGTCAAGAGATTGAGACCATCCTGGTCAACATGGTGAAACCCGGTCTCTACTAAAAATACAAAAATAGCTGGGCATGGTGGTGCATGCCTGTAATCCCAGCTACTCAGGAGGCTGAGGCAGGAGAATTGCCTGAACCCAGGAGGCGGAGGTTGCGGTGAGCCGAGATCACGCCATTGCACTGCAGCCTGAGTAACAAGAGTGAAACTCCGTCTCAAAAAAAAATAATAATAATAATAAATTAATTAAAAAAATAAAAAAAAGAAAATGAAACCACATCTGCTACAACAGGTGCAACTTGAATTTCCATTTGGTTAGGTTTATAATAATCCACTATTCTTTCAGAGGTTCATTTGTCTTCTGTGCAGGCTAAGTAGTCAAGTAGAATGGGAATGTGGTGGGAGTCAACATACTTTCATCTTTAAAGTTTTTAATAGTGATACTAATCTCTGCCAGCCTTCAAAATATGCAGTATTGGTTGTTATTTGCTATTTTCTTAAGTAAAAGGCTGCTCTAATGGCTTCCAGTTAGCCTTTCCCATCATAAGAGCCCTCATACCACATATCAGGAAAACAATATGGAAATTCTACCTGCTGCTAAGTATATCTATTCCAATTATGCATTCTGGATTTGAAAAAGGAACCATAATATGAGTTTAGGGATGAACTGGGCCTACTCACTTTGAGACAGATCTGAAGTAAAACTCTGTCAAGGCTGAGTGCAGTGGCTCCCCCCTGTAATGCCAGCAATTTGGGAACCTGAGGTAGGCAGATCACCTGAGGTTAGGAGTTCAAGACTAGCCTGGCCAACATGGTAAAACACCATCTCTACTAAAAATACAAAAAAAATTAGCCAGGTGTGGTGGTGGGTGTCTGTAATTCCAGTTACTAGGTAGGCTGAGGCAGGAGAATTGCTTAAACCCAGAAGGCAGAGGTTGCAGTGAGTTGAGATGGCACCATTGCATTCCAGCTTGGGTGACAAAGCGAGACTTCATCTCAAAACAAAATGAAACAAAACTCTGTCGATCACCTGAATCCTCTCTAGTCCCGTACTCTGACTGGCAGGCCATTACAACATTTTGAATCTTTTGGAATCAGTGCCAGTTCAGAGCCAGTGTCTGGTAGCACCTCCAAAAGTCTGATTATTTCTGTTTCTCTAATTCACAGTCACCCTGGTAAAGTCCACATTTCTCTTTGGGAAAGGCTGGAAGAAAGAATAACAGTATAAATTAGTGGTATTATATTGGGTTCTTTTTATGTCATGCCCTTATAGGTAAACCTCATTGCAGGCTGTTAAGATTTTTGGAGCATCGTCCTTCAATCATCTGCAGATAATTTTAAAAAAAGAAAAAGAAAAAAGAAGGCTGAGGCCATTGTTAGGCCTTTAGTGCAGGCTGATTTCTTCCTCTTCCACTCCTGTTTCCCTCCCTTTTCTTCCAGAAGTGTTTATTCAAAAAGCATTCTCCACCATAAAGAATAGAAACATGCATGCAAAAATTTACCTAGGAATTGGCTGTCTAGAGAAAGCAATATGTGACAGTCTTTACTAGGAGCAATCTTAAAAAGAAAGCTGTAATAGGGGGTACCTCACTGTCAGCCTAACAATGAGGGCCCCATCTATGGCAGCAAGTCTTACACAAGGAGCAGGACAACTACTAGGACTTACGCAAATGGTACATATAATGACATATACTGATGGAAATCAATCATTAATGGGATAAATCAAGTATTTTAGATATATGAAGGACTGAATATATATAAAATAATGTACTTGAAGGCTATCACTAAAAGTAACTGAGCTCTGGAAGAATGTAATGTAAATCTGAGCCAGATGAATTGTTAACTGAATGCTAAGTGTGTAACCAGATGTCCTCTGGGTAGTTTACACTGTTTTCATTTCTTACAATAAAAGGGAGAAAAACAAATCTGAGTATCAGTCCTGGGATTTAATCGAAAGAAGAGCCAAGCTCCAAACAGTGCTGAACTCCCAACCAGGGCAGATCTGTTTGGCCAAGTTCATGAACCAGTTATAAAAGTATAAAGCATTGACACATAATATGAGGCAAGCAGCATCTGGGTTGATAATCACCGAACTGTGAATCATCAAATTTTCCTGAATCTGATGCGCTTGTAAAAAGGGACCTCGTCCTCCTTTTTGAGAGCTAGTGTTTTTTCCTTGCTTGGAGCTGATGCAGAAGTTTCTTCTCTCCTAAGATACCATGTTTCCCTACCCCAATTCTATTCTTATGCTTTCTTCTTGGAAGGATGTCTAAGGCTAAAATTAAGCAACAGTATAACCTCAGCAGTGATGTGCTGGCTCTGATAAGAAAAATGAACTAAATTTCTAACGCATCCATAAGATTTAGCTGGTATGTACCACCAGGAGTCAGGACACATTTGAGTTTGATCAGGTGGACCAGGCACCATAACGGATACTTTATCAAATTAGGAGCATATTTCTGGATACATGAGTTAAAATTCTGTAAATGGCCCCATGAGATGGTGCAAAGTTGCTGTTAAGATGGCTCCTAGATGTATTGTAAAAGTTATATCTAATACTAAACGTAGTTAGTACTTAGAATTATTGTGATAGACCATGGAAGAAGTATTTAAAATATCCTCATACAACAAATAATTATGTAAAGATGACATATACAACAAATAATTAAGCTCCATTAGAAGAAACAGGGAATACATGTCTTACCAAGACAAAAAGGAATCAATAAAAAGAAAGCATGGTATCTCTCTTCCATATAAGGAATAATAATATAGGAAACTATTAAGGACATAAGCTTAATGATGGCTGTGAAGATATTGATTTTACTCTTAATAGAAGATAATACATTGGTCTGCCAAAGTTCATGCGTACTAGCAAAGGACAAGATTCTCCTGGATCAGAGACAAATTTGTACTTACAGCAAAAGCCATAGTCAGAGTAATATTAAAGTTACTGGCAATCAGAACTAAGGTGGCTTTTTGTATGGAAGAAAATATGACCTCATTTCTCAGAACTACTGCTGCATAAACAATTCTAAGAAAGGTCCAGAATGAATGAGTAGTTACAGCCGTGCAATCTTGACACATCCAACAATATGTGTAGGAGTGTAAGGGACCCATGCTGGACTCTGTCCAAATAATCAGTGTGCAGGCAGGGCTCCAAAATAATAGAGTCCAAGTGGATGCAATTATTGTAATAAGTGCAAGTAGCAAGGTCAGACCATCACAGGGAGTCCTGATCCTCAGAGAATTATAAAGACAATTTAGAGCTGGCCAAGATGGATAGCCTCATTCCTCCTAGGTCCTTCCTCTTACTACTAAAATACACTGAGCCAAAACAACAAACAAGCATAGAAAAAACTGTACAAGTTGGAAGGAAGTGGGCAGAGTACTAAAAAACCTTGTACTTAGAGGAATGACTCAGCAATGGGTCCTTGGTTTCCTTACCGGCTTTCATGTATCTCAGACAGGACATTGCAGAAGTCTACAAGCCATAACTCCAATAGGCAACGACAAATAAAAGCTCAGGGAAAAACCTGTCTCTGTAGCCAAAGGACAGAAAAAGTTGACCTAAAAAAAATGAAACACTTTTATAATATATGCTATACTCCAAACAAACAACCTCAGAAAACCATTCTCTTCATGCCCCCATAGTTTCAACAGTGATGAATGGGAGTTGAACATTCACACCACCTTTCCCACATCCAATAAATGAGTCAGAGGTTAGAATTATTTAATAAGATTTGGAATCAGTCATCACAAAATTGCTTTAGCAAGAATTATGTATCTTGTTGATAAAAAAAGAAAAAATATGTGATAAAGATATAAAAGTTACAGAAAAGAACTATATGTAAATTATGGAACTAAACAATACAATGATATCAAAAAAACACAAAACTTCCGGATGGACTCACTAGTAGAGTCGAGATAACACAGAATAGTCTCTGTGAATTCTCTGAACTTGAGGTCAGATCAATTTAATTTATTAAATCTGAATAACACAGAAGAAAATAGAGTTAACAAAAAGTACAGAATCTGGGAGATAGAATGTGGTTCTGAGAAGATATTCAAATGAAATATGGTTGCAAACTCCCCAAATGAGGGGAAAGACATAAAGCTACATATTTAAGAATATAAATCCCAAATAAGAGAAACCTAAAAAAAATGCTAGGACACATGATAATTAACCCTAAAAGCAACTAATGATAAAAAATAACCTTGGAAGTATTCAAAGAGAAATGGCAAATTACTTGTAGAGAAAAAAACCATTTCAAAAACAGTAGATTTCTCCTCTGAAATAACATACATCAAAAAGAAAAATAGCATGGCATGTTTCAAACACTAAAAGAAAAGAATCATCAAGTGCGAGTTCTATATGTGGCAAAACTATCCTTCAGGAATGAAGACAAAACAAAACATCAACAGATGAAGAAAAACTAAGACAAATTTTCACTAACCTTAAAAAAAAAAGCTAAACGAAGATTTGTAACCATAACAAAAATGATAATAGAAGGCTTGGACTTCAGAAAAGAAAGAACATTAAAATTAATTAAAGATATATTGAAAGTATATTAAACTATAATTACATATATAAATCTATTGAATTACATCCGTGGGTTGAGGTAAAAATTGAATTACATCAGTTGGTTAAAGTACAAAAAAAAGCTTTGTTTGGCATCAGTTTAAGGAGTGCACAGGAAGTTATTTAACATGAATATATTACATAGTGGTTAAGTCAGGGCTTTTAGCACATGTATCACCTAAATATTGTACATTATACCCACCAAGTAATTTTTTTATTCCTCACCTCCCTTCTGCTCTCCAATCCTTCTGGGTCTCCAGTGTCTGTTATTTAACTTTCTATCTCCATGTGTACACACTGTTTAGATCCCACTTACAAGCAAGAACATGCTGTGTTTAGCTTTCTGTTTCAGTTATTTCACTTAAGATAATGGCCTTCAGTTCCATTCATTTGCTGCAAAATATATGATTTCATTATTTTTATTGCTCAATTGTATTCTATTGTATATATACCATTTTCTTTATTGAGTAACCCACCCATGGACATGCAGGTTGATTCCATATCTTGTGCTTTTTGCAAAAGAGAAGATTTTATTTTAATATAATGATTTCTTTTCCTTTGGGTAGATACCCAGTAGTGGCATTGTTGGATCTTATGGTGGTTGCTCTATTTTCAGTTCTTTGAGAAATCTCTGTACTGTTTTCCACAGTGATTGTACTAATTTACATTCCCACTAACAGTGTATAAGTGTTCCCTTTTCTCTGCATTCTCACCATCTACTTTTTATCTTTTTAATAATAGCCATTCTGACTCATGTAAAATGATAACACATTATGGTTTTAATTTGCCTTTCTTTTTTGATTAGTGATGTTGAGCATTTTTCCAGATGCTATTTGACTATTTGTATGTCTTCTTTTGAATAATGTATATTCATATGCTTCAGTCATTTTTTAAAGGGGTTGTTTTTATTTTGGTTGCTGCTGTTATTGAATTGTTTGAATTTCTGGTAAATTCTGGGTATTAGTCCCCTGTTGGGTGCATAGTTTGCAGATATTTTCTCCCATTCTGCACGTTGTCTGTTCACTCCCTGGATTACTTATTTTGCTATGCAGAAGATAAATGACATTTATTTATTTATTTTTGTTTGTGCTTTTGAAATCTTAGTTACAAATGCTTTGCCTCTACCAGTGCCCAGAAGAGTTTCCCTTAGGTATTATTTTAGCATTTGTATACTTTCAAGTCTTATATTTAAGTCTTTGTCTTGAGTTGATTTTTTGCATATGATAAGAGATAGGGGTCCAGTTTTGTTCTTCTGCATGTGGCAATCCAATTTTCCTGGCACCACTTATTGAAAAAGATGTCTTTTCCCTGTTGTATGTTTTTGTCAAGTTTGTCAAAGATCTGTAGGCTATAGATATGTGACCTCATTTTGGGGTTCTCGATTCTGTCAATGTAATCATATTGATTCCCCTAGTTGGTCCCCAGAGGGACCTATAGACATTTATCATGGACCTTTTGACTAAGAAAATAGATTTGAACACTGCAGGAAAAATTGACTACAAGTTTCAAGTCTACATCGATCCCCAGGAACCCAGACCATTATCAAGGTCTTGTTCTAAATTGGAGCTCAGACATGTCAGGTAATAAATGCAGATCTCACCAAAATCCAACTCACAGGATGTCCTCTACATCGAAACATTTACTCTGTGGTTATTTTTTACTGGTTATATTCTAATAAAAATGCATAGTTGTTGATATAAGCCCTTTTCTAATAGACCTAGTACACAAGGCAAAGTAGGCACCTCTGAAACTGTCCTCCTGCCTCGGATGAGATAGCATAACAAAACAATATATTTTACATTATATTTATATTTACAATATTTTTTAATTGTTTAAAAACAATATATTTTAGAAAGTTTAGCAGAAATTGGTGCCACTTTTAAAACTGAAGGATTTGGGGGTAGTGTGGCCTGAAATATCACCATCTAATTCCCAAGTTTGGGACTTGCAAAATCCAGATGCATCCTCAAAAATCTTTGTAGACTACTGCAAATTTTTAAAAAAACTAGTATAGCCACTTGTAACCATTCTTCCATATGTGTTATCATTGCTAGAGCTGAAAAGGACAACATATGATGACTACAATGTTTACAGAGTCCCAATGGGAGAATTACAAGATAGCACCCCATCCTGGTATTTGGAGCAAGGTCATAGTATCTACCATAGAAGATTATATACCTTTGAGGAAAAACAAAGAAAATACAACAGAAACATCTACTGGACTGAAGAGCTGCTCGGTCCTGATAGAAAGTATCTGTTCATGAGGTACCTAGAGATGACCCCATCACAATTGTCCATCATGAGTTGAGTATTTTAGGAGCCACCATGTATACATGATCTTGTGGGCTCAACAAAAATCTTGTGGAAGATGGCAGTGGCATATACAGGATGTAGAAGTGGGAACATAGGTCACAAGAAAGTTCCATGAGAAGTAACCCCAGAAGTTCATGTCATCATGCACTACTGCTGTCTCAGTGCCTCACCCATTATTATACCTCTGGTTATATGGGGAATCTTTACAGGCAGCTGATGAATGAGGGGGAAAAATATGAAGTTAGTTTAGTGTGGCCTTGAAAGAGAGTAATGATGCAAAATTCTTCTGATGTACAGTGTTTTGCTTGAGCAATTAGCCACCTATAATTTGTAGAAAGAGAGGCTATTCATCATTAGAAATAAAGTGACACATGGGCAGTGACAGATGTCTTTGCCGAGTCAGGGATCTGGAAGGAAAAAGATTTAAGGATTTAGAACAAGAAGTTCTATGCTAGAAACATATAGATTGATCTATGGAAAATGATATGAAGTGTGAAGGTTACTATCAAACATAAATATCCATTATACAGTATACAACTTACATAGTGTACAACTTATATACATCTTATATGAAGAGGACCTAAACAAAAATAACATGTGCAATTGATCAGCTGATTGACATCAGTCAGCCTCTGTCATCAGGCAATCCAGTGCTAATATGATAGGCACATGAGCAAAGAGGCCATGATGGCAGAGGTGAAAGTCCCAAGGCTGATTTAGCTACAACCACTGCTGAATGACTAGCCAGTAATGGAGACCAATACTGAGTCCCTGAGATGACATCGTTCTTTAAAGAAATTATAACTGATTATATCAGACTTCCATGATTTGAGCCAGTGTTTCATTCTGACAAAGGTAAACACATAATGTGGGTGTATTAATGTGTTCTCACACTGCTTTGAAGAAATACCTGAGACTGGGTAATTTACAAGGAAAAACATTTAATTGACTCACCATTCTCCATTGCTGGAGATGCTTCAGGAAACTTACAATCATGATGGAAAGCAAAGGAGAAACAGGCGCCTTCTTCACAGGACAGCAGGACTGAGTGAGTGCCAAGCAAAAGTGGAAGCTCCCTATAAAACAGTCAGATGTCGTCAAATATTACCAACAACATGCACAAAGAGACAGCACAGCTAAACCAGCTTGGCAAAATGTCCTCAAGACGACAAAATGTTATACCAAAACCCACATTAAATTTAGAATGTTTATTTTTGTAAGATTTCTAACATAGAAAAAATAGCCAAGACCATCAGCAAAAGTATCTACTCTTGCATTGCATGTAATAAGAAACACTTTTTAAAAAATTTTTATTTCAGGAGTACATTATTTTTCAATAAACTTACTTTAGAATATTATCCGGATATTCTTTATAAGAAGGAAAGAATTATAAAAAGCCTAATTGATATATTTTAAACTTGTCCATACCTTCTCAGTAGCTTAATTATTGCATTTATCAAAGAAATTTTCTTTAATTTATTATATGTGATATTGTATAACTAGTTTAATAAGTCAAGATTATAGAGTATAATTGAGATCTTTATATGTGTATATAATATTAATTTTAAATAATCATAATGTGGAAATTCATGCTTTGATGAAAACTAAGTAATTAATATGTCAGAAAATATTTTAAAACAATGTAATTGAGTGGCAAAAGTATACACCCTTTGCATGACTGCATTTGTAATCTAAACATGTTTGTAAGTAATAGAAAACTGTCTTAAAGTTTCATGTGACTGTATTCTTAATCGATTATTAAATATTGTCTTTAACAAAGTTATTATACACTGTAGTTTGTTCAAATTTTGAATCAGTTAAAATATGATATCATTCTTAAGGTTTTAACACAAAGTGTTTTATTAAATAAAATACAGCAAATTTTTCAAAGTGATTTAAACTTTTGAGGTAATTTCTTGAGATACCTAGATAAAAAAATCTATATCGAGAGTATATGACTAATGGTCACATATTTATCTCATAAATCTGCAGATGAAATTTAGTCATTTACTAAAACTCTGATTTACAGAGCATGTGAATTCTCCTTGGAAGCTACAAAGTCAAAATTACATTGGGGAAAACCACTGCAAATAAAATATGCTGACCAATGCATATGAAGGTGACATTCCTGACATACTTCAAAATAAAGCATTGAGTTATTTCTGCAAAACAGACAGTTGTGTTTTAAATTATCTATTTTTTTCTGTACTCTAGGCTAGCTATAATTTTTTTACTTGATTTATCTATTGGCTACTGTCATTAATATTTAAAATTCGAGTAATTATTTTTGTATATTTCAGAACATTTCATGTATGTAATACACAAAATACTGAGATAATACGAAATAGTAATAGGCTTAAATAAACACAAATGCAACCAGATGCATCGAATGCATCTGAAAAGTGATGCATTACAAATTGTAAATAGGCTTTTAATATAATATTTGACATTATCTTATAATACTTTTAAATATTTTAAAATTTAAATATTTAAATATTATATTTAAAAATCCACAAGGAGCTGAGGATTATTAGTAGTAAGCAGTGAGAGGGATATAACACTCGTTTTTTCTTACAAGCTTTATTCTCTTTTCCAATTCTTATTGCCCTCCCTTATAGTGACTTTGTATTTTTCATAGACCTATGACTATGTTTTATGTAAATGACATTTTGTTATATATACTTTTTCCAGCCAATCATTTGTTTGTAAAAATTATCTATGTACCTGTAACTACATGCAATTTGTTGTTTCGGACTGTTGCATTGTTTGGCCACAGTATATACAAACTACATTTTTAACCTGCAGTCATCTAATGATAGGTACTAGAGGATCTCAACTATTGAGTACCCAAACTGGCTATCTACTAATGAAATGTATTAGAATTACACTGGATAGTCAATCCAAGAGCAGAAATCTTGAGTTATATAATGTATGCATTTCTAAATGACAAAATAATGTCAGGCAATGATTAATTTTACATTCCTTACAATGATTTAAAAGGGTTTACATGTCCCAATATTCTTGCCAATACTTATTATTATACAGATTTCTAATATTCGCAGGTCAGTTGAGTGTAAATGGGTCTCTTTACTATTTATACTCTCATTTATTCCATTTATAGTCTAAGTAATTATTAGCCTACAATGTCAGTTCAAATATATTTGTCAGTGACTAGCCTATTTTGTCTATAATCTATTTATTCTTAGATAATTTTTCAAACAGGCTTCTGTATTTTCATTCTTACAGTCAGTAATTTGCTGAATATTTTAAATATTAACTCCCAATATAAGATTATCTAGATACAGTCTTTAACCTAAATTGGTTAATTTTGTCTATAAAGTGTTTTGTTAATCAGAATAGTTTAATTTCACAATAGTTCCCTCATTATTTTTATTATTTATGCTTTTACTATTTATGCTTCCATCTTGTATTATTTTCTCTGTAGGTATTTCATAGAACACTCCTCAATTTTTCTGATACTTTATCATAACTAAAATCAGGATATTCAAGTTGGCAGGTTTACTGCAGAAATGTGTAGTCTACTCAGGCAGAAGTTATTGATTTGTTCTATTATGTTTATTTTTATTACCTGGATAATATGATGACCCACTGGGTTTCCTCCTTGTACAATAATTACATTATTATTTTGAATTAATAATTACATGGTGGGAAGATATTCTAAGACTGTAGAAATATACTATTGTTTCTTATTCATGCTGTAGAAAGTAAGTAATCATCAAAATTAATTATTTAACATAAAGTTGGAAAAAATACACTAAAAAATGTAAAAATAAAGAAACAAAATTTAGAGATGAGATGAAAACTTTAAAAACTTTAATTCAATCTGTAATTAATATCCTCAAATATTGGACAGATGCAAAAAAGAAAGAGTATTCTATAAAAATACTATAAGAAAATAAGTTCTTAGAAATTTAACATACCATACATGTGTTTAAAAAATTAGAAAGAAGGCCAAGCATGGTGGCCTTAATCCCAGTACTTTGGGAGGCCAACGTAAGCAGATCACCTGAGGTTGGAAGTTTGAGACCAGCGTGGCCAACATGGTGAAACCCCATCTCTACTAAAATACATAAATTAGCTGGATGTTGTGGCATGTGTCTGTAATCCTAGCTACTCCGGAGGCTAAGGCAGGATAATCGCTTGAACCTGTGAGACAGAGATTGCAGGGAGTCAAGATTGCACCACTGCTCTCCAGCTTGGGCGACAGACCAAGACTCCATCTCAAAAAAAAAAAAAACCCCAGAAAGAAATTGAAAGATAATTTGGGGAAACAAGAAGAAAGAGATAAAGAGAAACAAATGAGGGGATTAAAAAAGAGTACTCATCCCTACAGATATTAATGTAACCAAAGCAGAAGTAATAAAAAATGTCTGTGGTTCATGACCAAAAGATATTGTAAGAAAGGATGGCTTAGACACATATTTAGTATGTGCATATGTAAATGCTATTTATTTACACATGTACATTAAAGTGATATATGATAAAGGAAAAATCATAATGTGTGAAGTTTTATAACCTAATGATTTTAGATGCAATAATTTGTATAACGATTCTTTGCAACTTTCTAATCTCATATTACTTCTACATGGATTAGATAGCTTTTCTATTGTAAGAGAGTGCTATTCTTGTTACACCATTTATTTCAGTATTTACAGGCCTATGTATGCATTTCTTTTTTATACCAGTGCATTTAATAGTTTCTTATTTCATTCATTAGGTTATAACCGTTTTCTATTATTGGTAATCCCTTTTAGGTGGACCATTGTCTTTTATACATGTCTCCATTGTTCTTTGATTACATCTCTATTGTCTAACACCACAAGATGTTTCAGGTTCATTTTGTACATATATTGCCCAGTCCTGGAAGCAATTGTTTCTCCAAGGACACTGGTTTCTCTTTGTAAATAATGATATTTTAAACCCAAGGTAGAGCGCTAATTGTGCTCATTGCTTTCAGGGTAGCTTTGCTTCTTGGGCATCTTAATAGACAGAGATAGGAAACAGAGGCATGCATTCACAGCCATTCATAACTACATGCATATGTATGAATGCGTGCACACTCACACACACTCATACACACACATACACATATGCAAACACACAGAGATAGAGATTTCGATATTTAAAATCACAAGTTCACTATGATCTCTTTTATTTCAAACAGAACAGCAGAATTCATCCTCTCTTCTTTTCCGTATCTATACTTCTTTTCTCTGTTAATGAAAAAATATTATCCAAGCTATATTTACTTGTTTCTCTATCATTGAATGTACATTTTATAGTTTTAGATTTTCTAAATGATGAATCTGTGAAAAATAAAACAAAAGCCTATCAATTAGAGTGCATATATCCTCAGGGATATGAGATACACACACACACACACACACACACACACACACACAGATTAATTAGTAGATATTATGCTTTACTTCATCTATCCTTCATTGATGTTATGTAACTCACTCAAAACATGATTTTAAGGATTGTTTCCTCATTCTTGTTTATTATAATTATTTTCTTTATTTGAGTTTTTGAAATGTTACCATCTTAGTTCAGGCTGCCACACAATGGACCATGGATTGGGTGGCTTATAAACCACATTAAATTATTTCTTGAAGTTCTGGAAGCTGGAAGTCAGAGAGTAAGGTGGCAGCACTGTAAGGTTCTGATAAGGACCCTTTTAAGAACTGCAGAAAGCTGATTTCCAGTTGTGTCTTATAATGGCGAAAAGAGAGCTACTAGTTCTATTGGCTTTTATTTATTTTCGTTTTTCTTAGAGAAGGGTCTTGCTATGTTGTCCCACCAAACTCCTGGACTCAAGAATTACCCCCTTAATTTTCCTGAGTAGCTAGGACTATATATAGCTTCTACTTATATAGATACTAATCCCGTTCCTAGGGCTCCACACTCATGATCTGATTACTCTCAAAAGCCCCACCACCAAATACCATGATATTGAAATTATGGATTCAACATATACATTTTGGGGAGGGCACAAATATCCAATTGATTGTACTTGATAGGAAACCAAGTCAAAGTTAGGTCAGAACTATATAAAAAGGGCAAGTCAGAAAGTGATTTTTCTTCCCAGTGCTTTTATCATTTTCACCCCATTTCCTTCCATCTTCTCTAGGTGACCAAGCTTGTTATTCTGTATTTTATCCTTTGTAATTAATGTTTGCAGTAATATGCAAATACCAGTAGATTTTACTGTCCCCTCTTCTTTTTACCCAAAATGCCATGATAGAGATCATTAATTTAAAAATTAAAAGTAGAGAGTGACTGGTTTAAGAATGACTATGTCATATAGACAGATCCGGAAATATATGATGTCAAAGTACTATTTATACTGAGACGCAGGAAGAAGACAGAAAGTCCTATGAGGTATCAGTTTCTATACTCTTGAAAGTTGATGTTTGTGTTCATATTTCTAATATTAACTTTTGTGTATATCTAATTGTTTTGACTTCCTGATATAGTCCCTTAAATCACAGATCATAATATATTCTTAGTGTATGATTTATTATTTACACAGTGGATAAAACCCCATAAAAATATTATTTCATAGGAGTTTTTGAAAACTTTTGTGTGTTATGATTGGATCAGTATTTCTTCATGTGATTCCCAGTACAAAATTTAAAGCTGAAATTTACTTTATATTAGCTATCTTGTTATATATTATCTAGATTGTTTATGTTTTTCAGTGAATAGACATAAAAATTTGAGCTATATGACAAAGAGACTTTTGGCAGAATAGTTGTCAAACTTGTTATTGTTATGTGATTTTATATTATAAAAAATACAGCTGAATTTTAAAAGGAATGGGATGAATATAGGCCATGAAAAATAAAATATAATTGAAAGCATAAATCTAATGATTAAAATAATCTATTGTTTAATTCTAATATTCCCTTAATACACATTTATACCTTTGAACATATTTTGCTTGTCTTAAGATTACTAATGATACCTCCAATATATTTAATTTTTACTTAGCCATGGTATATTTATTTATTCAATCCTAGAATATACAAATAGTTTCAAAATCATTACATAACACACTCTGAATAACAAATGTACTAATTGAACTACATTTCTTTATAGTTCCTTTTGGCTTTAGCCTGAGTTTGGATGGCCAAAATGGTATATTCTAAAATTTCTAAATTAATTCCTTTTCCCTGCTTCTGTGTGGTGCGGTGAAGTTATTTTTAAAAAATACAGTAATTTGATTCTGTTTGTATTCCATTTAGAGATTTATTTTGCTTTTATAATTGATTAGTCTGTAAAACATTAATATAATTCCAATAGATGTATACAAAAATGTATATTCAGAAAATTACCATCATTCATTTTTTGTCTCATTGTATTATTGAACAATTTATATATCATAAAGTATGCCCTTTTTTAAAGTTTGCAATCCAGCAGTTTTTATACGTTTATTATATTTTCTTGCTCAACTATTTTAATCTATTCTCTCTATATATCCAATATTAAATAACCTTAATAAATTATTCAATTTTTATTCTACACTCAGTATTGCATATTACATATACTGTGATTCCCTCATGTTTACATACGTAGACCTCACTTACGGATGAAGATACTGAGCCTAAGAGAGATTACACACATTTTTGAATATCATACCACTGTGCTTGTGAATCAGAGTTAGAAGCCAGGTCATCTGAGGCCATATTCTATGTACACATTAAGTCCTAAACTGCTTCTCGACTTCTGTAATGCTGGTCCCTCTACCACAGCACCTCACCTAGATCTTTGTCAATGTGCTCAACTAATATATTTGCTGCTGCCCTTCCTTACCTATGGTCTTTTCCTCAAACTGCAGCGAAAATGAGCCACTGAAAACCTCAGGTCAGATCATGTCTCCTCTCTGTTTGAATTCCTACAATATTTGCCCTTTGAATGGGAATAAAAGCCATAGGACATAAAGGGGTTAATATTTCTTTATCATCCTTACCCTCATTTTTATGGAGTCATCATCTAATGCTCTAACTTGATAGTTAATATGTCAACCACACCAGTCTTTCTGGACATCAATCAGGTTCTCTCCATTAAAGTTATAATTATTATTTTAATGCTCACCCTTTCCTCATGTTTGTTTACACTATTCTACATATCTTAGCTTATCATGAGTCATTTCCTGACCACAGTTCATTTTTTCCCTGCCCCAGCATTTTGGATCCCCTCACCCTGTTTGATATCTTCTGTAACCCTTATTGATAACTGGCATCGATTAAAATTCATGCACATGATTCTCTTGTGTTCATTGGAATCACTGCAAGGAATATGGTGGTTTTGTGCACTGTTGTATTTTCTGGACCCATAATATATACTTGTCCAACAAAACAAAAGATTAGGCTTTAAACACTCAAAGCTGATGATGGGCTATAAAATGTGGAGTAGAATTAGTTTACTAATTCTCTACCCTAAGAATACAGAGAAAATAAATAAAAGAAGGAAGGAAGAAATGCACTAACATCTGCTATTGAATTGATTCTAATTATACTAATGAAACTTGATATTGTCATTTCCTACCACATGAATAATTATGATGGCTTATTTGCCTGTGAACATATATGGGTGTAAATTAATGCAAATCAGAATCTAATGAAGAGTCACCTGTATGTAAGTTATTCAGACCAATTAATTGTATAAGACTGTATAAGAATAATTGTAAAGCCCTCCTTAAGATTAATTTCTTGCAGCAAAAAATGGAGGAAGTTCGTGCAGCATTGTGTTGCTGGATGTCTAGCTCTAAATTGCAGACATTCATTGCATGAACAGCTTTAGCTAAATATGGACTAATGAGGATCTTTTGGAAAACAGAAACTGCTAAATATTCAAAAGATATTTGTTCACATCTAGTTGAAAGGTGAAGTTGAAAGGAATGATGTTTAATAGACTCTGACAAATATTTAGAATAACAGCTTGTCACAAATTATATTACAACCATGGAAATGCTTACCACCGATAAGTTGAATATAAAAGTATCCTTATCCCAATTGATTGACAAAGGAAACAGTAAGCACATTTCACATAAAATCTACCTTGACTCATTGGTTGGAAACTTTCTTATCTGCTTAAATTTGACCTTTGCTAATTAGCAACAGATCTGTGCTCGATATTTTCCTTCTTCTTGTACTTCCTCTTTTAAATTTATGCATTCCCAATGGAACATTTCAGAATGTATGGAAAACAATTTAAAGGATTGGCAGAAGAAGAATTAGGAAGAAGAAAAATATTTAATCACTACTCTTATAGCACTTTTAAATTCTGTTTCGTGTTAACTTGTGTTATCTGCTATGTGTTTTCAAAAGAAAATAGCTTATTAATTTACTCATATGACAAAAATGAATGATTTTTTTTTTCATTTAGACACGTAACAGCAAAGGAGATGAAACTGCAAAGGAGATGGAAACGTTAAGACATAATGTGAGTTTTCTATACTATTTGGAAATACTCAATTTTGTTACAAAGAATAAGAAAAAATAGGAAAGATAAAATTCATAAGACAAGTTAAACACAGATAATGAGTAACCTATTTGTTCATGGACTATTGATACATTAATAGAATACTTTAGGTATACATAAAGGCTGAGTAAATAACATGAAAGATGCAAATTCCCTAAGATATGTTAAATGTAAGGTAAGTTAAATATAGGAAACAATAAAGATAATAACAATATGTACTTAATTTGATGAAACAAACAAGAGTACTACTTTTAGACAGAAATACATGAAAACATTATGACTATGGGACTTCTGGGCTGACAGCTATGTTTCTCCTAAATTGGCCACCCATTGATGATACTCAGTGTGGTCCCACTCTGCCCATATGTGCTCAGCCCAAAAAATACAGATAAAACTCGTAGCTGTTCAGCAGGATAACTGGCAAGCTACAACTACTGGCAAAGCATATTTTAATGTATCATTCTAATATAAGATGTGCGTGTATCATGGGCCCACACATTTTCCATCTGTTGGGGTTCCTGTGCTGAAACCTTGACTCTGGTCGTTATAACCAAACCATCTTTGGAGAATGGTACAGTGGGGGTAGAGGGAAGGGGAGAAACAAATTGATAGATGGAAAATAGAGCGATTATATATGAATGCTGCATAACTCAAGATTCAAGTGGTGTGATCCTTCCACCAGTATATGCCTTATCATAATTATATATTTCCCTCTATAGCATCTTTCTCCTGCTTCTTTTAATGTATTTCAATTTAATTTGTAAAGATATGTGTTTCAACCACCTTAAATTGGTTTGTGAGTGATTCTGTTCCATGGCGTCTGAGATATAATTCACCTGGTATTGTACTTAGAGGTTACCACTTCATTAAGGTAATTCCCCACATGATCAGGCACTGATGCCCTTAAAATCTGGCAAAAGGTTCAAATATATTGGGCCACTTTTTCTATGACATTTTATTGGATCCCATTTTCACATATACCTCTCCCCACAGGCCGAGAAAACGCTCGCAATTCGGGTTCATGCCTCCACTTTTTATATCATGCAGTGGATGCCTAAGAATGAAATTCTGAGTCAAAATTGTCCTGAGACCAATATCAGTGTCTGCATGGGCTCTTACTCTAGTTCTATCCCTGTAGGTAGAGGCCACGATGACTTATTTACAATATGTATAAACAAAACTTGATCATGTGGCAGCTGTGTCTACCTACAAGCTCTCAACATCCCTCATAGTGCAGAGAGAGGCAGGGAGGGAGGCAAAAGTGACCTGGAGGCCAGGACTGGCACTGTCCTTGGTGCTGTGTTTCACCCTGGCAATTAAGAAAGTTCAATATTTTCGAATTCAAACCTGGCTTTCCAGGACTTTATAAAGGTACATTCAACAAGCAGAAGCATAGATTATACTGTATTTCATAATCTGGTAACTTTTAAGTCTCTAGACATATGGTATGTGGGCTGTCGTTTGTACCCAACCTTCTTGCAAGTATTATGGCTCAGTCTGCCGTAAGGCCTTTATTTATCTATATAAACAAGGAAAATGTAACAGTATGCTAAAGTAAAGTGATTTTTTTGAAGAAATATCAGAACTTTGACTCAAATATCACATAATTTTTAAATAATTATGCTTCTCTAAAAATTCTGTAGCATTTGATTTTTTGACTTTTGGAAAATGTTGCAGACAAAATATCTGGTGCTGAAGGAAAGACAGACTGGAACAGATAAATGAGGTAATGGAAACTTTGAGCACTTCAATTGTTAGTAATACGATTTGGTGGCAAAATCAGATGCTTTAGTCAAGGCTTCCGGAGTGGGGTCGATGTTGGAGCAGTGCGTGACTAGACTTCGTTACGGATACCACATTTCATTCAGTTGTTCTGAAATCAAACTATTTTCACAGTTAGACCAAAACATCCAGGGCAAAGCTCTCTTATTTATCTACTTAGACTGTTGCTTTTTAATAAAGTTTATTAGCTATCTGCCTTTTCTTATCACATTTTCCTGATAATTTTATTTAATTTGTAGAAGAATAATAATTTTATATGTACTTGTGAATATTTAATTATGCAATATAAAAAAATACCTGCTAACCCACTAATTTTCATGATTTCTCCTAAAAATATTGGAGAATGTAGTGATGTTTATAAGAATGGTCTCGCCTATTGATGAATCTTTATTAAAAACTTAAAAATTTTATTCATTTATATAATGAATAATTTATCATCTGTGTTATATAAAAATAAGTTTAAAAACAGAACAAAATGAAATTCAATTTAAAAATCTGAGGTACAAAAGAGAACTTTGGAAATTATAAACCTCTAACATTTTTCAGAGTAATTTTGAATGATCAAAAGCAAAAGTCACTTCTGTAAAGGAAAAGTTAAAAAAAACTATTACTAAACGTTTATAAAATATATTTTATACTTAAAAATTGCAGAAGAACAGAAATAATAAAAGTGAAATATAAATTGACTTTCATAATTGATAAAAAATATAAAGTAGAAAAATTTGATTAAAAATACTAAGTAGAAAAATTTGATAAAAAATAAAGTAGAAAAATTTGAAAACCTAGTAGAAAAGTATAAAGTAGAAAAATTTTTTTATTTCCAAAAAAAAAAAACCTAAATTGAGAATGAGGTTCGAGTAGGAATAAACAATAAAGAAAATGTTAAAATAATGAAACTGTCAAATAGAGAGAATTTTATATCTTTCTTTTCAATTTGAATTCCCTTTATTAATTTTTCTTGTCTGATTTCTCTTGCTAATACTTCTAGTACAATAAAAGTGTGGAGAGTGGATGTCTTTGCCTTAAACTAGATCTTAGCGGAAAAGTTTTCAGTTTCCTTTAATTATGATGTAGTGATGGGTGAGTTTTTAATTAATAACTTACATTATGATGAGACACTTTTCTTCTACATCTCAAGTATTGAGGGTTTTTACCAAAAAAGGTTGAACTTTGTAGAATATTTTTTTCAGTAACTGAGATGATTATATAAATTTTTTCAGTCTGTCACTGTATGCATCAGATTTGATTAATTGACATATGTTAAAGCAGTCTTGAATTCCAGACATGAATTCTACTTGATCTTGCTGTATAATCATTTTGTTGTGTTATTAAATTTTAGTTGCCAATATTTTATTAGGAATTTTGGTATCAATTTTTGCTAGAGATATTAGCCTATAGTTTTCTTATAATATATTTTTTTGGCCTAGGTAGAAAGCTGAGTCTAGCCTCATAAAATACGTCAGAAGGTATTCTCCCTGATTCTATTTTTTGAAGAGTTTAAGTATTGACATTTGTCTTTGAAAGTTTGGTAGAATTTAGCAATGAAGCCATCTGATCTTTGACTTCTCTTTGTTGGGAGGTTTCTTTGTTTTTTGCTTGATTTAACTTTTCACTTTTTTTGTGGGTAAATGGCAAGTTTATATATTTATATATGAAATATTTTGAAACAAATATGCAATGTGTAATAATCACATCAGGATAAATGGGGTATTTGTCACCTCAATAATTTATCCTTTGTGTTACCAACAATTCAATTATGCTTTTTAAGTTATTTTAAGATATATGATTAAGTTATTATTGACTATAGTCACCCTGTTGTGTGATCAAATTCTAGATCTCATTCATTTTAACTAATTTTTGGTACGCATTAAACATCCTCACCTCCCCCAACCTCCACTACTTTTCCAGCTTCTGGTACCTATCCTTCTGCTCCTATCTCCATGAGTTCAATGGTTTTAATCTTTGTCTCCCACAAATAAGTGAGACATGTGAAGTTTGGCTTTCTGTGCCTGGTTTATTTTACTTAACATAATGACCTCCAGTTACATTCATGTTGTTGCAAATGACAGAATTTCATTGTTCATAATGGCAGACTAGTACTCCATTATGTATACATAATAAATGTTTTCCATCCATTTGTCTGTTGATGGATACTCAAATTATTTCCAAATTTTGGCTTTTGTGAATGTTGCTGCAAAAAGCATGAGGGCAGATATCTCTTCAATATACTGATTTCCTTTATTTGGGGTATATACCTAGCAATAGGATTACTGGGTCATAGGGTAGCTCTGTTCTTAGCTTTTTGGGGAATAGCCAAATTGTTCTCCATAATGGTTGCACTAATTTGCATTCTCCCCAACAGTGTATGAGGGTTTGCTTTTCTTCATACCCTTGCCAGCATTTGTTATTACCTGTCTATTGGGTAAAAGTGATTTTAACTAGGCCGAGATAATATTACATTGTAGTTTTGATTTGCATTTCTCTGATGATCATTGATGTTGAGCACTTTTTTATATGCCTGTTTGCCATTTGTATGTATCATTTTGAGAAATGTCTGTTCAGCTCTTTTGCCTGTTTTAAAACAAGATTATTAGATTATTTCTTATAGAGTTGTTTGAGCTCTTTAAATATTCTGGTTATTATTCTGGTTAGATAGGTAGTTTGCAAATATTTTCTCCCTTTCTGTGAGTTTTCTCTTCACTTTGTTTACTGTTGAGTTTGCTGTGCAGAAGTTTTTCACCTTGATATGATTCCATTTGTTTATTTTTGCTTTGGTTGCCTGTGCTTGTAGGGTATCTCTCGAGAGAGAGAGGGGTAGAAAGTTTATTCAAAGGGATAACAACAAATAAATTTCTAAACTTAAAGAAATATATCAATATTCAAGCACAAGAAGATTATAGAATACCAAGCAGATTTCACTCAAATAAGACTACTTCAAGACAGTTAAAAATAATTAACATATAATAAAGATCCAGTATTTCTGGCCACAGACTTTTCAGTGGAAATCTTACAGGCTAGGAGAGACTGGCATGACATATTTAAAGCCCTTATTATTTTTTTTTTTTTTACCCTGGAAGAGTATATCCAGTGAAAAGATCCTTCAAACATGAAAAATAAAAACCTTCCCAGACAAACAAAAGTTGAGGGAGTTCATCAGGGTCAGACCTCTTCTATGAAAAAAACTAAAGGGAATTTTTCAATCAGAAAGAAAGGATGTTAATGAGCAAAAAGAAATCATCTGAAGGAACAAAACTCACTAGTAATTTTAAGTACACAGATAAACACAAATTATAATACTGTGATAGTCACATGTAAACTACTCACATCTTAAGTAAAAACACAAAAAGATGATAAAAAATAATAGCTACAAAACTTTTTAAGAAATAGTACAATAAGATATAATAGAAACAACAAAAGTTAAAAAGCAGGCCAGGCACAGTGGCCCATGCCTGTAATCTCAGCACTTTGGGAGGCTGCTGCAGGCCCATCACCTGAGTCCAGGAGTTGGTGACCAGCCTGGGCAATATGACAAAACACCATCTCTACTAAAAATACAAAAAAACGCTGGGTGTGGTGGCGCATACCTGTAATCCCAGCTACTTGGGTGGCTGAGGAATGAGAATCATTTGAACCTTGGAGATAGAGCCTGTGGTGAGCTGAATTCACACCACTCCATGCCAGCCTGGCAACAGAGCAAGCTTCTGTCAAAAAAAAAATAGAATAGAAGAAGAAAAGAAATTGAAAAGCAAAGGAAAGAAGAAATGTTTGCCCAAACCAATGTTATCATTGATAAATAAGAACTTCTCCTGTCATTTCGTTCTTTGTTTTGTGGTTGTTGCGTGGTTTTCTGTTTCTTCATGCCTTCCTATCTGTCTTCCTCTTAGTGAAATTTTATCTGGTAATGAAACAAGAAAGGTTCCCTCGTCCCCCTCGCAGGGCGTGCTATGGGGGACTGGCTGGCTTCTTCAGTGCCCCCCTGCTCAAATCTCTAGGGGAGCATACAAATGGGAAGGTTGTGGGGCTCTGACCGCTCCCCACCCTGGCAGTGACTAGGGGAGCATGTTTACAGTGAAGCCCCAGTGGGTGTGTGTTACAAGGTGTTCTTTTAGTTTGCTGTCTATAAGCGGCTTGTGCTAACCAGCTCCATTAGATCCCCTTCCTTTTCAGAAGGACAGAGATTTCTGTATCCTGGGGTTTCTTGTCTTTGTGTATGGGAAGAATCAGATCACACATGGGCTTGGAGAATGAATGCAAGGTTTTTTGAGTGGATATAGCTCTCAGCAGATAGGGGAGCCAGAAGGGAGATAGTGTCCCCCTGGAATTGGGCTGCTATATGGCCCTGATTCTTCTTTGACCACTCTGCCAAACTCTACATCCTTCTGCCAGTGGGTGGCCTGCTGGCCTGCAGGTGTCAATCGGCATGCTCTTCTGCTGTGTATTCTTGATCACCAGCTCCTGGTGTCTTCTTTCATCAATGTGTTTCTCATGATGTCCAGCCACTTCTGTGTATGTACCTGCTAGGGTCTCAGGTTTTAATAGGCCCAGGATGGGGGCATGGCAGGCCAGCGTGGTCCTGGAAAATACATTTGGACTGGAAAGCTGGAGTGCCTGTCCTCACATAGGTCTGTGGGGGTGGGGCCCTAGCCAGGTCTTCCCTTCCCCCGAGTAATTCTTTGGTCTCCTTCACAATCAAGTCTAAAATCAAACAATGAATATACACAAAAAAAAAACAAAAACAAAAAGGAAGAGACTAAAACATACCACTGATATGGGAATCCTGGGAAGGACAGAGCATGGTCCTTTTAAATGATACAGACGAGGGGGAAGGGAAGTTCTGGGGAGAGGAGGGCATGTTCTCTGGCTGGGGTGCCACCCCACGGACCTGGATGAGGACCTGGGTGCCACCCCATGGACGTCCTGCCTTCATGCCCAAATGTTGCATTTTCCAATATCACTTTGGCCCACCATGCCCTCAACCTGGACCTATAAAAACCCGAGCCCCTAGCAGGCAAACATCCAGAAGCGGCTGGACGTTGTGAGGAATACATTGGCAGAAGATACAAGGACCCGGTCATTACACTGGTAGAAGAGCAAGCTGAAATAAAAAAAATAGCACCTTTACAATGATATACATTTTTGTGGTGAAGGAAATAATTTAGAAGCATAGATGAGACCTAAATAAAGGTATATTACTCTGGCTTAAGTCTCAGCTAAATATTTATGTGGAATGATAAAATTCTCATAACATTTGGAAACTCCAGGATAGATCAGTGTGCACTTTGCTTTGTGGGTGAAGCTCAGAAGTGACAAGCCTCACTGAGAAATCTTTCAGTTAACAGTATGGTGTTCAGCCTTTGAGTAGAAAGAGTGGTATGCTGTGTGTGTACAGAGGACCAGAGCAAATGGGGATGACTTCCACACGTAGAGAATGTAGGATGTGGTAGTCAGAGGCCAGAACAGGCGACATGCCTGCTGTGTTTACACAAAGAGGTATAGAGTAAACTTATTCTGAAATGAAAGCCTGTAGCAAACACCAGAAAAGCACACATATGCAAGCAAGTACAAACAAGGCAGTAAAGTGTGGTTCTACAGAAGGCCTTTAAAGTAGATAGATGACCGAGAAGAAGAGGGTTTGCCTTTTTTCCAGGATGAAAATGAAGCCCTCTCCCACCCTGCATTGCACCAGCATAAAATTAAATCTGTCTGAGAAAATGTGAAAGAAAGCCGTCTGAAAAACATGACAAAAACACTAAATGATCTAAAACAAAATGACAAAGCTTCCTTAATTTTGTAAAATATAATAGTACATAGTATAAGGGTTTTGTATATGTTTTAATAAAGAAATCCAATGATTGTGAAGGAGACCAAAGAATTACTGGGTGCCTTTTCTGTGTCATGGTAACCCTTATATGGCAACCTACACTAACCATCCCTGCTCAGCATTTTCTAGTCCAGAATTTTGAGTGTATTGTTTTTTGTTTGCTTTGGTTTTTTTTTGTTTATTTGTTTGTTTTTTGAGATGGAGTTTTGCTCCTGTCACACAGGCTGGAGTGCAATGGCATGATCTTGGCTCTCTGCAACCTCCTCATCCCAGGTTCAAGCGATTCTCCTTCCTCAGTCTCACGAGTAGCTAGAATTACACCATGCCCAGCTAATTTTTTGTGGTTTTTTTGTAGAGAAAGGGTTTCAACCTGTTGTCCAGGCTGGTCTCAAACTCCTGATCTCAGGTGATCCACCTGTAGTGGCCTCCCAAAGTGCTGGGATTACAAGCATGAGCCACCATGCCCAGCCCCTGTTTCGTTTTTATATACCTTACTGATGATTAGGATATTTTACATTTCTGTAATTATGTCTGTTAGCTAGTAAAAATATGATAGTGATGCAAATTAACTGTGTAAGCTAGAATTGAAGTTAAGCTTTGTCTATGAGAAAATCTCCAAATTTAAAGTTTTACTGTCCTACTGAACATTAATTTTGTAGCTAAGTCCTTGTAGTCAAGCATTCTTTCTTTCAATCACTGTAAATGCTTCATACTCTCACTTTTTCATCAAATTAGTCTTAATCATCATGCTAGTGCCTCCATTAATAAATTAAGTAGGATTTGTTTTTCTCTCTCCTTATAGTTTCAGAATTTAAAAAATAAATTATTGACAGCTATTTGTAGTTGCTATAAAATTTCCAGGGAAAATTGTAATATCACATGAAATGTACAGCTGAATTAGTGCAATATGTTTAGTTGGTGATTGTGCTCTTGTTTTTACAATCTATTCCAGAAAAGAGATAATACAGTGCTTTTGAGCAGCAAAAGTTAAAGGAATTTGGAAATTAGTGTGTAAATTATCAAACTACAAGAACAAAACATGCAAAATATTTAATTTAACTTAGGCCAAATGTTGCCTTGAACACAAGCTCCTGCTCTTGCCCAACTACTGTAATCTCAGTCTTAAATTTCAGCATATTTCCTGGAAATGGACAAGAACATGAATGGGGCAGGAACAACCTGGTACCAGAACTTTCATGTAATTTGAGACTGCATTTTAAATATGTCCTTTATGTCATATAGATTACAGATACATTTTTGTAAAGGATGTGGGCTTGAGGGACTATGTTAACTTCTCTTCCAAGATCCACAAGGGGCGTGGTTTCAAAGGCAAGACCTTCTCAGCACCATACCTCCAACCACCTCCTCATCCAGGACCTAAAGTTCTTTGTCTAACCTTCCCTGGTGCAAGCTAGGTAGAATTCCAGGTGAGCTTCCTTTGTTCAGAAAACCCTCCAAAAGCCCTGGAAGAAGGGACTCTGTTGTGGGCCCAGGCAACCAATCTGGAATCAGAGTTGAAGATCAATCACTCCAGAGGAAGTTTGAAAGAACTCCTCTCATTGGACAAGAACATGAATAACTTCAAAGTTAAAATTCCACTGCACCTTACCTGTGGGATTTCCCTCTCTCGGATCCCCTCCCACAACAGCATGAGAGCTCTCTCTACTTCTCTTTCTTTCTCTCTCTGCCTAATAAATCACTCTCTGCAAAACTCTTTGGGTCCGGGTAAGCTCACCACGCCACCAGGGCCTCCTCCCCATTCCTGGGGCCAGGGAGCCCAAGAACCTCTGACACATCACATATTGGGAAAAAAATGGGACAGGGAGCGAGCTGAGTACATACCCCTCCCAAAAAGGGAATCGGGAGGGTCTTCTGGATGCCTCTTTGCTCTCCCCTGTGTCCTGCAACCCTGTGACAGGCTTTGTGTTTCAGATTTGTTAAAGCCTAAGTAATTTGAATATCTATGAAATTGGCAGAATGCTATATAAGTATATACAAAGGTTATAATTCTGCCTGTTAAGCACCAGCAGGTATGCTGGACTAGGAAAAAGTATTGTCAAAGACAGTGAAGCAAAAACAAATCAAGATTTTTTTAGCATGTAGCAGTAATATTCTTAAATAATTCCACATGAGAGTTCTCAACCCCTTGCACAATACTTGCTGATATTAATATAAGCAAGGACTTAAATACCATTAAAATAGTTGTCCTTCATTTATTTTTATTATTCACATATAAATACAACCTAACCCTAATTCTAATACTAACCTTTACTGCTACATGATGCAATACATCATGAAACTCAAGCACACTAGGACATCTGCATATCTGGGGAAACATTATCATTTAATCAGAATAATTGAACAAAATTTTAACTTTATATATTGATGTCAAACAAAAATAGAAATTAGCTTTGGCACAGTTTGAACACTAGCAATCAGAGGTAACATAAATATGACCTAGCAGGTTGCATTCATAATTATGAAAGTATAAAATTTTAAGAGTGAAGGTTAGTTACTTATCACAGTTATGAATATTTACTATTTTCAACTATATATGCTAGGTAAAGCACCACACAGTGTAGAATACATAGCAGGCATTCAATAACTACCTTATTAAAGACACTTTTATGCTGTAAAAGATTTTTAAAAAGTAATTCCAGATATTGTATGTATCTTTGCTCAGTTGTCCTTATGGTAGTAGTGATATTATTTAAAATGAAATCTAGATTCCTTAAAATGTCACATTATTGATGCAAGATAGTTTGGAACAAGACATATAATAACATAAAAGCAAAAAAAAAACCCTGCAATTTTATAACATTTCAGAGTATGAATCTAATCTGTATCATAGAAATTTTTATATACTGAAAGAGATAAATGCTGGTTAAGAGACAATCTAAAATCTATTTTAACTACATAGAAAAAAAGATCTGTGCATGCATAACACTCAATGACACAGCAATTTAATGCATTATTATAAAAATATTGCTTTAATAAAGATTAATGTCCATTCACATCATGTTAGAAGGTTTTAAAGTAATCTGACATAAATAATAGTCTCCAATTGAGAGAGAAATCAGCACAAGGTTACATACTCTGATTCTCATTTCAGGACATACTGGTGTATGACATGGTGGGTACATTAACAGGTACATATGGCTAATTCAAATTAGCAACAAGATATAGGTGTGAAGATTAAGATAGCTTTATGCAGCTACATCAAAAGGAAAACCAGAGAAAATGTTATGGATAGGCAACTAACATACCATGAAGAAATGCTAAAATGTATAAACACCGAGAGTCTAAAGTGTGGCGGAAGATTCTACAAGAAGGAGAATACATACATCTTTGTGTGAGCATCTTGGCATGGATGAAACTGACAATAGGATAACCAGTGATGAGAGAGCTGTTTTGCTCCTGAGTGAGGCAGCAAACTGAAAGAAGTTACTTTTATTAAATCAAGATGAATCAAGAAGATAATTCTCTAGACAGGCTATGAAGCCCTTTACTGGGCTACTGAGGATCATTGAATAAACAGAGAATTAGAGGATAACAGAGAATAAGGCACTTAATCCTTCTGCATATTTTGATAATGATTAAAGTGTCAAGGGCTGAACATTTTTCACTTCACTACAATACAAAGGAAATTTTAAGTGGAAAAGATAAAACAAATTGAAATGAAGAGGAAAGCAGTAGAGAAAATGAATAACAATTTCATTTCACAAATCCTACCTGTCCTTGTAGTGCTTTTTGGTAAATGCCACAGCCAAATGAAAAGAGGCAGCATCAGTAACCACAGATGTAGTGCCAAGTAAGAAGTCAAGAAATTTTACTTAGGGCAAAATAATGAATCCTATAGGTTATGGATTTAAGGGCTTCTTTGGATATTACTGCAACAAGCTTTGATTTGGCCTCTTCTTGAGTTAGGCTTTCTGTGGAATGACCCTAATTTACCACATTGCCTAGGATGCTCTCTATTACAAAAGGATTTCTAACTGTGCCCACTTTAACTCTTGCAAGTGTCTCAGTTTGGAAGATAAATTATAGGGTTAGCCAAGCTGTGGGGCTTGTAGTGTTTCATATGTGTCCAATATCATGAAAGAACAGCTGCAGTAAAAGGAGAGGCCAATGAATTGAAAGAAGTTGGACACTAGTCTTGCTATTGTTTTGTGAGTGTGCATGCGTGTGTGAGTGTGCATGCGTGTGTGTGTGTGTGTGTGTTCATTTAAGGAAATCACAATAATCAGTAAGTATAGCATTTGGGGTAGAAGGCAGTGTAAAAGAATTTTCACTGGGGATAAAAATGTAACAGAGAGATGATAAGGGAGATTTAACAATCAAGATACAACTGAAATATTCCAGTGTCTTTCATTAGCACAATGATTACTGTGTTATTTCCACAATAGCAGTTATCTATAACATAAAACACACCTGGGTCTTCCCTAGCACTTTGTTTCATTACTTCGTCCATTACATCTTAACTGTATTGATATTTTTATTTTCTTGTAGTGTCATTGTTAAGTTTTATTATCAGTGACTTCTGGGCTCAGGAAATGCATTGAAAAAATGCTCTCAACAGATGTTGGTACCTTAATATTGCTTAGCCAACAAAGCCACTAGCTAATACATTTTGATTCATTATATATTACCCAATCTCAGGCATTTTGTTATCGCAGCAAAAATATACTAAGCTATAGCTGATATCAAAAATGAGAAATATGACATTACCACTAATACTATAGACATTAATGAATTATAGGAAAACATTATGAAACTTGGTAAATGAATTCAATAAAATAAAGCCAGGTGTAGTGGCACATGCCACTGGTTTCAGCCATTTAGAACACTGAGATGGGAATATTGCTTAACCCCAAGAGTTGAAGCCAATGTGGGCAACATAAATAATGTTTATGATATAATAATGTCTAAGTAAATAAATAAATAAATGAGTAAATAAATTCAGTGAAATTAAATGTAAGAAATTACTTAAAAGGCATAAATTACTAAGAAGGGGAAAATTAAGCAATCTGAATACCCTTATATCTCATCAAAAGGTTGACTTGTAATTAAAAACCTTTCAAGAAGAAAACTGTAGATCCAGAAGATTTCAATAATAAATTTTATAAAACACACGAGGTTGAGAGATCGAGACCATCCTGGTCAACATGGCGAAACCCTGTCTCTACTAAATATACAAAAAATTAGCTGGGCATGGTGGTACATGCCTGTAATCCCAGCTACTCAGGAGGCTGAGGCAGGAGAATTGCCTGATCCCAGGAGGCGGAGGCTGTGGTGAGCTGAGATCACATCATTGCACTCCAGCCTGGGTAACAAGAGCCAAACTTTGTCTCAAAAAAAAAAAATCAAGCCTATAAATATTATTCCAGAAAATCAAATTGCAATAAATAATTTTCAGTGCATTTCCTGAGGCCACAAAGTTTAACATTTGAATATTGCTATAAATAATTCATAATACAAATAAAAAGTGAACATAATGCAGAAAAAGCATTTGACAGTATTGAAAGTTTATTTTTGATAAAAGCTCTTAGCAACTTACGAATAAAAGAGAAATTTCTCAATCTCATAATAAGGAAACTTGATCTTCAAGCTACCATTATATTCAGTGGTGAACGACTAGATGCTTTTCCCTTCGGATAAGTAACATGCTAAGGGTGTTGATTTTTACTATTTTTATGATTGTTCTTGATTCTTACTATTTTTATGATTGTTCTAGCCAGTGTGATAAGGCAAAAAATAAAAAAGAAAAGAAGACATCCAGAAAAAATTAAAAGTGTTTTTATTTTCTATGTGCAAGTATACCAGCTACAGAAAAGCTGGTAGCACTTGCGAGTTTAACAAATGTGATAGAAATACTTTTGTATTGTTTGTTATTTCAGCCATACCTTAGCGCTATGGCTTACATAAGGTTTGTTTGGCCCCTCACAGTCTCATGGTGAAATTTAGCCTCCAGCACTGGAGGCTGAGCCTAGTGGAAGGTGTATGGATAAAGGAGGCAGCTCCCTCATAAATGGTTTGGTACCAGTCTTCTGGATATAAGTGAATTCTCACTGTTAGTGCCCAATAAAACAGGCTTGCTGAAATGCACCTGGAACCTCCTCTGCTCTCTCTCACTTCCTCTTTCATGTGAGCTTAACACACTGGCTCCCCTTCACCATCTGCCTTGAATGGAAGTAACCTGAAGCCCTCACCAAACACAGATGCTGGCAACATGCTTCTTGAATAGCCTGCAGAAACATGAGCCAAATAAACCTCTTTTCTTTAAAAATTACTCAGCCTCAGATATTTCTTTACAGCAAAACAAAAAGACTAACATACCTAGTTTAAATTTTAAATTATACAATGTTTTATTTACAAACTAGATCACTGTTGCTGTGCTAGTGTTCACTCTCACCTGATTTATTTATCTCAATCTCTCTGTCTTCTCCTTCCCAGTCATCCCCTCTTCTCTCCTTCTTTCTCCATCTCTCTGATTTTTTCTGTTTTGTTATCTAGTCTACATATGATCAATCTTATTTGTGACTTTTAGAAGTTCAGTTACGAGAGACCAAGTTCAAATGAATGAATGAGTAAATTTTTTGAACCTTTATTACAAAAGATCTAAAGTTTTAACTGAGTTTTTAAACCTTTTTTATATAGTTCAAATGATTTCTAAATTGAAAAGTTATAAAATATTTAATGTTGTTTTACTTTTAAATTTGTTTGCATCTACTTTCAACATCAACCATTATTATATATATGTTTACCTTAATTTTATATAGGTACGCAGTTTATTTTATATATACATAACACCTTTATTATATAAATATACACACACACACACACACATGCACACACGGGTATATGTGTGTGCATGTGTGTGTGTGTGTGTATATATAAAACAATTTGAGAATTGTAATTACAGCAATTTAATGTTGATACATTTTGTATAATCTTTGCAATATTGTATTTGCATACATTTGCTCATGTTACTCATGTGGTAAAACTGCCTTAGGATGTTCAATTTCAGGAATCATTATTAGGCAAACTTTTATATTATTTGATTAAAATGGCAGGTGATGAATTTGAGGCTTACGAGACTATAGAGCTTTTGTTTCATTTGGGAATATTTTATTATTTTACAGTGGATATATACTAAAAGGGTTAATGTAAGTTCAATGTGAAAATACCAATAGAATCTTTACAAGTTGTTTGAAATGTAATACCTAAGAATATGTGTACAGCACGTTAATGGATATTGTGATGCATTTATTATAAAAATATGTAGGAAAAGTTAACAAATGTTAAAGTCTAATTGTAATATAAAAAGATAATCATAAGAAAGTTCATACTTTCAGGGAGTTTATGTGATTTATGAAGTTTTTCACCTATAATGCTCTGATGTAATATGTTCTATATAAATTGATTTTCACTTCATAAAACTGGAACATTAGTTCTATGATTTCATATTATGTAAAAAGAATTAAAAGAATGGATAAATCTTTTCAAGGTTAATAAAAATAATACTATGGTTGTTTTACATAATGTTAGGCAGTTTATGTTTATATTTGTTTCAAATAATGTCCATTCTTTCAAAGAGAAATTTGTATAAGCACAAGTAATTATTTCTGCTTCTCAACATATTATTGTCCTGTTTTAATTAGAGAATACTCATTCATATAAAGCAATCTTTGTATTGATTCCTTGAACAGATTATATATAGACTGTGAGCATTCTAGATGTCATTATTTCCAAATTGCTTAGAATCGAGCAGTGATTACCAAGGTACAACAGTGCTTGATAACACAATCAAGCATTTATGCAATTTGTTCTGATCTCTTTATTCAGAAAGACCTAATGTAATTATAACTTGTATTTAGGAAGATAAATTATAGAAAATTGTCTGCTTAATGGCTTCATACAGTTTTTTAAATATTTTTTTTCTGTTAAGATGGGCTCTGCACATTGAAGGCCATTCTTCTGTCATAGACCTTTAATGATTATCTTGATTTCCTCAGTACCTGCATATAAAACTATCTTCATGAATACACTTATTTGTAATATATATGTGTATATACATACAAACCTATCAGTTTTTTTTAATATTGAAATTAATCATTGATAACTTTTGGAAAGTAAAATGAATGCAGTTTTTAAAAATTTTTTTGTTTCCATCCTCTAAATTCTTTACAATCCTTCATGGAAACCATAATAAATATTTTAATACATGATGCTATAAAGGGATGATCATTTTCATTTTCATTTCAACTATGATATTAGAAGTCTTTACTGTTTTAAGTTGGCTATTTCTTTTTTAATCTCAATATAAAATATGAAATAAAATTAAATCTATAAGTACGAGTTTGATCAATAAAATCTCACATTTATAAACAGAAGTAAAGTTTTACATACTTTAAGTTGATATTTTCTCATGAATATATATCAAATGTCAAATAGCAGAAATGAAAATAATTCTAATTAATTATAAAAAGCCTTGGTTATTAGTTTCTTATACATACATATATTCAATGTTTGATCTATTATGTTCAGGGTATTTTGTAAAATAACAAATATGTAAAGTTGGATACAAATCAAGCTGGGTTAAATAACTAAAACAGCAGCAATGACATTTTTTCTAATTTATTTTCTCCTTGATACAAGTTTAAAAAAGGAGGGTGCCCTCAATATATACTGACTTTGAAACAGCAATGACATGTTTTCTAATTTATTTTCTTCTTGAAACAAGTTTAAAAACGGAGAGTGTCCTCAGTATATACTGACTTTGAAAAGGTCCAAACTACCCTTAAATTTATTTATGGTGACATCAGATCCTTTTCTGTTTTCTTTATTTTGGTAAAAATACAGAATATCTCAACAATTTTTTATAAACCAGAAGACTGTTGAGAGCCTTATTTCATCCCATTCCCCTTATCCTCTCTTTGAATAATCACTTGACTTAACCTATTCTGTTTATATCTTTTGACTTTGTCTATTAAATTCACCAAACTTTATTAATTATCTTAGTTCCCTGTGCCACTGGAATCCTGAAATCCTAGGGCATTCTGTTAGATATATTTCTAAAAAAGCATTTTTATAAGACTCTAATGAATGAACATTTCAATAATGTTTCCTTATTCTCAAAGTAAATTTTAATCTATTATTTTGGCATACAACAATTTTATGCCCAAAATCTTTTGGGTTTTTTTTTTTTCATTTTGTATTTCACACTATTTTCTGGTTCATCCTAATGTACCATGATATCAAATTTCTTCTACTTCACACATTGGATCTTCTACCTACTATGTTTGTGACTCATTTTATTTTAAATAAATACAGAAAACTTTCCTTTAGTTAACAGCTTTGACTGCAGATTCTCTGATAAATTTTAACTCCTAACGTTTAGAAAACTTTGGGAGGCCGAGGTGGGTGGATCACGAGGTCAACAGATCGAGACCATCCTGGTCAATATGGTGAAACCCCGTCTCTACTAAAAATTACAAAAAATTAGCTGGGCATGGTGGCGCGTGCCTGTAATCCCAGCTACTCAGGAGACTGAGGCAGGAGAATTGCCTGAACCCAGGAGGCGGAGGTTGTGGTGAGCCGAGATCACGCCATTGCACTCCAGCCTGGGTAACAAGAGCAAACTCAGTCTCAAAAAAAAAAAAAAGAAAAAGAAAATAATGGTCAAAATATTACTGAATGTTGTTTTCCCTATATATCATTTTATTGAGAAATTATGTCAAATGCCTGTAATATTTGTTTCTAACTTTGTTTTACATAAATAGATTCTGTCATCTACAGAATTATGGACCCCATAAATTGGCTTAAATATGTTTAAGCAAGGAGTGAATGAGTCAAAGATAAACAATTAATGAAACTGATATAATAGTCCCATAGACAGTTTTGTTTTGATAAACATTAAAATTGACCCTTCTGGTCTTAAATGTTGAAACTTCAGTTTGTTTTACCTGATTTGTTTCCTCAGGAAAGGACCCCTGGGCTTCTCAAAAAGTATTAAGTAACTGAAACTCACGATATCCATCCATGTGACACCAGGCCTCTAAGAACTGAAACTTAACCATATTATCACATCCAGGCAATGAAACTCCAGGACCCTCATTCATCATAAATGCTTCCTTGCCCATCCTCAGTTCTTGATTTCCATACATAGTTAAAATTTTTTCCCTGCTATCAGTAAGCCCCTAATTTTAGTTGGTCAGAGAGATGGATTTGAGACTCATCTCCCAACTCCTCAACTGTAGCACTTGGTTAAAGCCTTTTGTCTTGGCAATACTTACTGTTTCAGTGATTGGCTTTCTGTGTGGGGAGTAGCAGGATCTATATAGAACCCCTGGTGTTTTGGTAACATTAACTTATTCATGTATTTTTTTTCTTTCCTGAGTAATTAAATCTTATTGATAAAAGCTCTTGAAGTTTATCACTAAAATTCAAGTTTACAAAGTGAGAATAATATTCATTTTCTTCTCTGATCTATCACTCAACAGTGTTTTCTTTGTCAGATAACTAATTAACATATTGGATAGCTCATAGTGTAAGGCCAAGAAAACAAAATAGTTTTTTTTAATTAATGTGTGAATAAAAGCGAAGAAAATGAGTGAAATGTAGAAGCAAAGGATGGAATCATGAGACCAGAAGAAAAAATATATGCTTATACCAGATCAGTGTTAATATTTCTTCAGATTCTAATTTCCAGAATAGAGATAATTTAAATAAGGTCAGTATTTTAAACCTGTTCTACACTCCTCAGTCTTCTTCATCATTTTTGCAAACTAAATAATATATATTCAATGGGAAAATTTTATTGTATATACATATATAATGTATCTATTATACCGATAAAGTATACCACATAAGTTTGTAAGTCACCTGTCTCAAATGAAACATATTTAAAAAGTAAATATTTTTCTTCTTTTTTTTTTTTTAAGATGGATTTTCGCTCTTGTTGCCCAGGCTGGAGTGCAATGGTGCATTATCGGCTCACCGCAACCTCCACCTCCTGGATTCAAGTGATTCTCCTGCCTCAGCCTCCCAATTTTTCAATGAAAGAAACTTAGAATTATGAGAAGAAATATATTACCCACAATCTTATTACAAAAATAGCTACTAAGCATTTTTTGCTTGTTTCCCTTTCTATGTCTTGCATATTTTTTAAAATTAAGTAGTTTGAATTTTTTCATTCCATCCCATTATATGAAAAAGAAAATGGAAAAAAGTGGCAGTCCATAAAGATAGAAACAGAGATGTGTACCAGTAAAAATAAAAACTAATAGAGGACAAGAGACAGGAGATCAAAACAAGTTTAAAAAAATGCAGAAAAAAGGGATAGAAATTAAGACGATATAAAAGTCGTTATTGCTAAGTCATTATATTCTATTTTATTTTAATACATAAAATAATTTTTTTCTTTAAAATATCTTTGAGATATTGAGAAAAAGCTTAAAATAACATAACATTATCAAAAATATTTGCACAACTCACCATTTTTATTAAATAAGAAAGCATTGTCATTCACTTTCAGAAAATAGAAAGTAGAAAACAAGGAAAATATATACTGAACATAGCTGCTGCCTTCTTGGAGTTAACAGTGCTATCATGAGGGCTGAGGCTTACAAACACAAATTAATTGGGATAAAACTCAGGATGTTCTGGCTAGCTTTAGATCCACTTTTCTATCAGTTTGTTGAACATCCATGGATACAGTTTATCTTAGTTACTTGGCGTCTAAGAGTACAATTGAACCAGAAAAACCCATTCAGCTCTAAACTTCCATAATTCTGTTTACTTTAGTTGGGTATTTTTCTTCTTTATATTTTTATTTAAAAAGATAAGCTACTACTCTAAGTAAGATGATGTAAAATAAAAACTTTTATACTTAAAATTTACTTATTTTCAAATGTTCTTCAATGTTATAACTGTACTTTTTGTTTTGTTTTACAAGAGTGTAGCACAGATTAATTTTTCTAATGTTGTAAACTTCTTTGAATCCAAAAATCCTATCAAATAATTACAGATACTTATTCTCTTTTGAAGTCTTGTTTGTCCATTTCACTTTAATTGGAAAATAACAATTGTATGCATTGTATAAAATTATGGTGTACAATGTGATTTTTAAAAATTATTTTAAGTTGAAATGCAGTAATTGTACATTTTATTGGCTACAATGTGATATTATAATAAATGTAAGTAATGTATGATGATCCATTTAGGGTAATTACATATCAGTTGTTTCAAACACTTATTATTTATTTATCCTGAAAACATTAAAAAAATCTGGCTATTTGAAAATATTTAATTGAAAAGCAAAAAAAGAAGAAACTCATGAATAGAAACAATCTAATGAATAAATGGGCAAATGATCTAAATAGAAATTTATTAAAAGCAGACATACAAATGGCTACCAATAAATAAAAACATGTTTAATTTCATAATCATCAGGGAAATGCAAGTCAAAATCACAATGAGATATAATCTCACCCCAGTTAAAGTAGCTATTATCAAAAAGACAAAAATTTTAAAACTCTGGAAAGGAAATAGAGAAAAAAGAATTCTAATACAGAGGAAAGTAAAATGTCATAGCCGTTGGAAAAAAGTACAGCAGTTCCTCACAGAGCTAATTATAATACTATTAGCATTGCAATTTGGTCTCCCAGTTGGTTTCCTTTAGGCACTCATTAGTAATAGCCAAGATGTAGTAGCTATTGGCCAAACCCTGGCATGCAAAGATGCAACACCCCAGCAGGGAACTTTACCCCTCCCTTTAGGATGGAACCTACAGAAGGCTTCCTTGCTTCTGCCACATAAAAGATCCAGAACTCAGCCCAATTTCTGGTAATCACCTTTGGGTCCCCTCTCACTGCTGAGAGCTTTTCTGTTGCTGAATAAATTCTGCTCTGCCTAACTCACTCTTCAATGTTTGCACACCTTATTCTTCTTGATCATGGGACAATAACTCAGACCCAGATGAACTGAGGAGTAAGAAAACCATAACTGCTACTTTACAGTTTATGTTGCATATCTTTCATTTATTACATTATTCTTTGAGTAAAATCATGATATTATAGTTTCGTTTTTCTCTCAGTTTTAACAATATTTTGTTATATTTTAATTCTGTATATATTAAAAACCTCACACTATATTTTATTATTTTTGCATTAAATATTAAATTACATTTAAGTACATTATGTTTAAAAGGAATTTTATACATACTGACAGATTTACCATCTGTCATGGTCTTTATATCTTTGTGTAGATCCAGATTTCTTTGGTGCCTGTATATTTTTAAACACTTTTTACACTTCAATTTTGTCTGTGATAAATTTATTCAGCTTTTTAATGTCTGCAAATGTCCTTATTTCATCTTTGTATTTAAAATAGAAGTAATTACAAATGCCCTTCCAAAATAGTTGTTCCAGATTATTTTCCCAATACCATTGTTTAAGATTTCCTGTTGCTCAAAATATTCCTCAACATTTGATTTCAATTTGTATCAGGCATTTAAATTAAACTTTTGATAACTAAAGGGTTTAGGCACACATTTGCATACTTATTCCCTTTTGTGACTTGCCTACTCAATTATTTTACATTTTAAATTGGTATGCTTATATATGTCATTTATGTACTGTCTTACTGACTTAACTATATATACCAGAATTCACTAGGTACCGTCTATGTAAGCCCTTTATCTGTCACATATGATACAAATATAAATTCTCTAATTATGGACTTTTCTTTCTCTATAATATGTTTTGAAATTATCAGTGTTTATGCAAAATAATTTATTAAATGTTTCAGGTTATGTATGTTTTGGTGAAAATGATAGTTTTCTATTTTATAAATATTTAGTTGATTACAGAGCCTACGGAAACTGTTGATTTTTCCACAGTTTGCAATATAACCTGTGTGTTATATGAAATGCCTTTATCTTCTTAGGTGTGATTCTAGACCTTATTTCCTAATCCACTGTTCAATCTGTATATTTCTGTTCAACATCTTGCTATCTTACTTTTGTTTTATAAGAAATTGTCATATTTGACAGAGTAGTTCCTTTCTTTATAATCCTAAACATCAAATACCATGTCAGTGCTTGTTACAATGTATTTTTATTAAGAACCAGGTTGATAACTTACATGTGCGTGTGCACACACACACCCCCCACACACTACCTGATAGAATATTGTTAAAATTACTTTGAATCTATACACCAAATAATTAAAATCTTTGTGGTACCAAATTATCCAATTTGTGTACACAATCTTTTCCTCTATTTCTTATAATCTCTCTTTTTAATTTTTTAAATTAACAAACAATAATTGTACATATTCATGGGTACATAGTGGTGTTTGAAGACATATACTGTATAGTGATCAGATCAGGGTAATTGGCATATCTATTATTTCAAATATTTATCATTTATTATCTGTGTTTGCAATGCTCAATATCCTCTTTCTAGCTATTTGAAACTGTATATTACCTTCAACTTAGTCATCTTACAGTGATTTAGAGCACTAGAACTTATTTCTCCTATCTAGCTGTAATTTTGTTTCCCTAAACAAATCTCTCCCTCTCTTTACCTTCCCTCTAAGCTTCCCAGCCTCTAGTATCCTCTGTTTTACTATTTACTTCTACAAGATATTTTTAGCTCCTACATAGGAGTGAGAAAATATGATTTTTAATTTTCTGTTTCTTATGTTGCTTTACATAATATCCTCCAGTTCCATCCATGTTGCCACAAATGACATAATTTTATTATTTTTAAGGCTAAATAGTACTGCATTGTGTATATGTATCACATTTTTTAATCCATTCATCTGTTAATGGACACCTAGGTTAATTCCATATCTTGATAATTGTAAATAGTGCTGCAATAAATATGGGAGTGCAGATGTGTCTTTCATATAATAATTTCCTTTTCTCTGGATAAATTCCCAGTAGTGAGATTGCTGCATCACATGGATAGCTCTGTTTGTAGTTTTTTGAGAAACCTCCATACTTTTCTTCAAAGTGACTCTACTAGTTTACATTCCCACCAACAGTGGATAAAGTTTTCTTTGCATTTTCACCAGCATTTGTGTGTGCATGTGTGTGTGTGTGTGTCTGTGTGTCTGAGGATAACCATTCTAAGTGTGGTAAGATGATATCTCATTGTGGTTTTGAGTTATAGTTTCCTGATGATTAATGGTGCTGAATATTTTTTATATTTTTTTAGATAAAACATTTCTTCTTTTGAGAAATGTCATTTCAGATCATTTGCTTTTAATCATTTATCAAGTTTTATATCTGTTGGTATGTTTGAATTTCTTATATATCTGGACATTTATCCACTGTTGGATGAGTAGTTTCCAAATACATTCTTCCATTCTGGAAACTGTCTTTTCACTGTTGTTGAATTTCCTTTACTGTGCAGAAGCTTTTCATTTTCATAAATCACTTTTATTTTTTCTTTTGTTGCCTGTACTTTTGAGGTTTTATTTATGCAATATTTTCCCAGACTAATATCCCAAAGCAGTTTTTTCTATGTTTTCTTCCAGCAGTTTTATTATTTCAGATCTTACAGTTTTAGGTCTTTGACCCTTTTTGAGTTGATTTTTGTGTAGAATGAGAGGTGGGGGCCTGCTTCTCTTACTCTGCTCATGGATATCCAGTTTCCTAGACGGATATACTAGAGAGAGTGTCTTTTATTCAGTGAGTGTTTATGACACCCTTGTGAAAAATTAGCTGTGGGTATGTAGATTAATATCTAGATTCTCTATTTTGTTTAATTGATCTATTTGTCTGCTTTTAATGCCAGTATCAAGCTGGATTGGTTGCTGCAGAATTGTAGTATATTTTCAGGTCTGGCAGTGCGGTACCTCCAGTTTTGTTTTCATTTCCCAAAATTGATTGCCTGAGAAATAAGGGTATTTGAGGTATTTTATGGTTCCATATACATTTTAGAATTTGGTTTTGATGGATGTGAAGAACGTCATTGGTATTTTGATAGTGATTTTGTTGAATGTGTAGATTGCTTTGTAGAGTATTGTAGCATTTTGACAATATTAATGCTTCTTAACCATGAGCATGAGATGCCTTTTCATTTGTTTGTATCCTCTTGTTTCTATCATCCTTCTTTTACTTCTTTTACTTGTACAAGTCTGCTGGGCTCACGCCTGTAATCCAAGCACTTTGGAGGCCAAGGTGGGTGGATCACCTGAGGTCAGGAGTTCAAGACCAGCCTGACCAATGTGGTGAAACCACATCTTTAAAATCAATTAATTAATTAATTAATTAATTTTAAAAAATAACTTGTACAGTCTTTAACCTCTTGGTTAAATTTATTCCTAATCCTAGGTAATTTTTTGTAGCTATTTTGAATACAATTGCCTTCTTAAATTAATTTTCACCTAATTCGTTGTTATTGTATAGAAATGCTACCAATTTTGCACATTAATTTTGTATCTTGAAACTCAAAAACATTTTATGATGTTACATGTTAGGATCCCACACGATTTCACCAATTAAACAAAGGTATTTTTGATTATCTGATTATAATGTAAATGGCCATTTTTCAAAATTAAATCTTTGTTTTGCAGATAATATATAAAATATAATTGAAAATAAATAATTGGCTCCAGCAAATTTACAAATTTTAGTAATTCCAATAAATTTTCTGTGTATTATTTTCTACATATATTATCAGATTGCCTGTAAATATGGTAGAATTTCCTCTTTATTTATGTATTTTCCTTGCTCTTGGAATTTGACAGGATTCAGCTAGAATTTTGAATAGAAATTTTTAACCAGAATGCTTTCTTCAGCACAGAGTAGAATTTTTACATTTCATCATTAGGTATGATGTTTGCTATAGATGTATGTGTGTGTGTAATTTATGTATATATATATACGTATATATATGTGTATACATAAATACATATATGTATATGCATAAATATGTATATATAGTTATACATTTTTTCCTGAAGATTACCTATATCTTTATTAGAAGAAATAAGTTTTTTATAATTTACTAAAATTTTATACTGCATTTTATCAAATAATTTTCTTCAGTTACCAAAATAATCATAATTTTATCATTTTTTTTAAAATGTGGTATATTACACTAAATTTTATTTGATAAATCAAATTTCCCTTTCCAGAATGACTCAACTTGATTATGCCTCAATTTCCCTGTAATTTGTTTATAATTTTTTTTTGCTAATTTGTAAAATAAATTTTGCATTTTGTTCCTGAATAAGATTAATTGATAGCTTTCATTCTCATAATACTTTTGCCAAGTGACAGATTATTTTAGACTTCTTTTTGAAACAGGTGGAAAGTTTTCTTTATTATTCTATTATTTATAATACTTGTGTAAAAATATTTTTTTAAAGTTTAGGGAATTTTAAGGGTTAGGGAAAATTCACCATTGTAGCTACCTGGCCCGAGCTTTTTGTTTGTTGATTTGTAATGGTCCTCTCCCGTGTGCTGTGGGAATGTTTCGAACTATAGATAAAGTACTTTCAGTACTTGTAAAATTCTATTTTATTCTGTGTCAGTTTTAGCATGTTGTATCTTAATAGGATCTATTTTGTTTAAAATTTGTAATTGGTCAGCCTATAAATGTTCCTAAAGTCTTTTTTTTACTAGAGTAACCCTCCTTACTCATGAGATATATGTTCTAAAACCCCCCAGTGGATGCCTGAAACCTCAGATAAATGGTATACAAACCCTATATATACTATTTTTTCCTATACTACAATTCTATGTTAAAATTTCATTTCTAAATTGGACACAATAAGAGATTAGCAACAACTCTTAATAAAACAATTATAAAACATGTGTTAATGAAAGTTACGTGAATGTAGACTCTCTCTCAAAATATTTTATTGTATGTAATATTTGTGGATGGCAACTGACCCATGGTAACAGAAATCAGGAAAAACAAAACCCTAGATAAAAGGGGACTACATATCTTTTATGTCTGCATTTTTTATAGTGGTAGCACATTTTCTGTTTCAAATGTTAATTACTTTAGGTCTTCTGCAGGGAATTCTAAAATATATTTTTAAAGATTTTTACATACAATTACCTGTATCTTCACATTTTCTTGATCAATGTCTACATATATGTATTATTAATATGCATTATTTTATTGCCGTAAAGTTCAGTATGTCATTGAAAGTCATTTTCTAATTCTTAATGTCATTTATTCATTTAGCAGTAAGGTTTTGTGAAAGAAATCTACTTTAATTGTGGTCAAAGTGTGATAAAATTATATACTCTATATAATTTTAATCTTTTGAAATTGTTTAGATTTTGTCTGTAGTCTACTATATGAACAACTTTTAAAAATTTAAGAATAAACTAAAATAGAATAAATATTTGGTATCTGCTGGTACCTTCTATATAAATTAATTTCATCAACTGTGTCAGTATTGTTGTTTGAATCTTCTATACACTTACTTATTTTTTCTTCTGATTCTTTTATTAGCTGATAAATATGCTTTAAAATCCTGCATTATGTTTATAGATATTTCTATTTTCTCTTATATTTTTGCCTCATTTCACATTTGGACCTATGACATCAGCTACAAACAAATTTGACATTAACTTTTCCTGTATAATTAAACATTTTATAATGATATACATAAGTTATACTTTATAATTATAAAATTTCCACCTTTATTTCTCATAATTGTCTTATAGTCTAGCTTTTTTCTGATGTTTTTATGGTACTGAAGCTATTACAGTAGCTTTATTGTCTTGTATTGTAATCATGCTTAATCAGATATAAGGCTGGAATAGTCAATTATCTCCAATCTTTTAATTTCTTCAGTTAATAACAGTATTGCCCTTGGGGTTATTTCCCACTTAAACCACAAAATAGGCCTTTTCTTTTGCATATATTCTTCTCATGAAAATACAGTCACTAGACCAAAAGGGTAGGACAAAGTGACATAGCAAATATATCTGCTTTAGTGTTCTCTTGCCTTACATAATATATAGTTCCTATTTTTCTCCGTCCTTTGAGAATTTCCTTAACACTACATATGTTAAAATATACACACTTCAAATTAATCTAATATAATGTAACATACTTCTGAAAATGAAAGTCAGCATTTTTTGACAAAAATCTGAAATATCAACAAAGGAAATAAACCAACTAAAGCTAAAGGGAAGGGAAATACATACTAATCAAAATAAATTTCAAGAGCACATGTACGTCAAAAGCAAGAAAGTAAAATCATTGAAAATTTTCAAATGACCAAACTTTAGAAGGCATAAATTGATAACTAGTATTAACTTATATTACAATTTTAAGATATATTAAATAATAATGGATATATAGAAGGTCATTACACAGTTACAAAAAATGAAATAGATATTCCTACATTTCTTGCTGTAGCAGTAGTATTAACAATATATTGATAAATTATTAGTAAACTCAATATACTTACAAAACTTTTTAGGCAAAATTGAAAGAATGTAATTTTTACTTTGAACAAACATAGATGTCAGACTAAATTTTATCACATCTTGAACTAAAATGAAGTATTATTAAATATAAACAGGAGACCCGAAGAGTTTATAACTCTAATGTACTATATTAATAAACAGTTACATAACCAGCTTAACATTTTTAAATTGGGAAAAATTGAAATATAATTAATAACTTGCTATCATTTTACTAATGCATCCTATACATGTTAGTTTAATAATAAAACATTAAAATTACCGAGAATAAAAACAGAAAATAGGAGGGAAATATACAATAAATATGAATAATTTGGATAATCGAAATGTGGTACAATGCAAAGACAGAAGTATACAGATTTGAATTAGTTCATCAAAAAAAAAAGAATTAATACCTTGTGTTCGTAAAAGAAAGCATAAAACCAAAGAAATGCAACAAAATAAATAACAATGAAAGTAGGACCTAATGGGCTCTAAATTAAAAACTGTAGTGTATAGTCATAAAGCTCAGCATGCTTTATATAACACTATCAGTTTCAAAATTCTGCCTAAATTTTGAATAAAAGAATAAAAGAGAAAACATATGAATAAGTATATGATCTAAAAAATGAGGCAATTGCTATAGATTTATAAATGAAATGTGTGGTAAATAAGTAATTTTTATCTAAAAATTAATATTTAATCAATTTAAATAGATTTTATCTAACTCTTCCCACAAAATAGAGGGAATAGTTAATGGAGTGAAGTATGGGGTTCCATGGAAGGAATACCTGGTTCTGTCCGTATACCTGTTTCCTATTTACCTCTTTATCCTGGGAGGTTCCCTCCTGTCATGGAGGGTGGCAGCCCTATGAGAACACAAGCCGTGGCTTGCATATTTGATGCAAGCAATATTCCCCCTTGTCTGCCTTTTCCTCCTCTTAGCAGCTCATTCCAAGCTAGAGCTGCAGAAATCATGTTTCTCATAGGCAGGCATGTGAGGATAAGTTAGGTAAGTGGCTACAACTTTAGTGGGCCAAATAGGAAGAGAGTCCACTATCACAGGCAGAAAGCACTCTGGCCAGAGAGTAAGAGAAAATGGGAGATGTTCTATAGCTTGCTGGTTTCACCTGGAGGGCTGGGGGTGCCAGGAGCTTCTTTATATGCTCACATACTCCAACTCATGGGGCCCAAATTTGAGAAGGAAGGCTGGCCAGTATGAACCTGTCTTTCTGCGTGTAAATGGGAGGTCATTGGTAGTATCCAGTGAATTTTAAAAGGCTTTCTTGGTGTGGGTCAGAATGAAGGAATTCTTCAGGTATTGAGGCAGTAGTCATGTATCAATAGGTAGAGGTATTTTAATATTTTAACAACTGACAAGCATCACAATGAATATGGCCTGTGTAAATAAGAACGATTTTTCAATCATACAAATACATTGTGCATACATTTATGTCAATTATTTTGAAATTTTTGATGCAGTGGATCACTATCAGGAAAGCACATATAAAATGTAAACATGGATCAAGAAGAGATGGGAAACTTGCATATCAATAGTCAGCAAAGAAATTGAAATGACCAGAATAACCCAGCAATGCATCCCCTCCAAAAATATTAGCATGTGCTCTGGTTGTATGTTTTACTGTTTAAAACATGTTAAACATTCATTTTATTCTAGAAAAAAGTTAAACTGGAACAATGTTCACTTCATTTAATGGACATTTGGTGCCAAACTGAATAATGACTACTGAAGAATTTCATAATATAAATCAATGTTACTTAGGGAAATTGATAAAAACAAATCTTAAGGATAAATATTCACTATTATAAATAATTATTTACTCACAACATAAAGCAACATTAAATGAGAACTGTACTATGAACAGAAAAAGAGTATGACACCAGAAAATCTATCAATGCAATTAAACTCATTAATGCCACCACATTGGTATTGTCTTTAATTCAAAAGCACAGTTAGCAGAGGCAGTCCATGCAGATCCCCATAATCTATGCCACTTATCCATATTGTTATTGTTCAGTATTTATTTTTGTTTCGATACAATATATTTTTAATGCCCTAAAATTTTATTATTATTTCACAAGAATTCTTCTGCAAAGAGACTCATATAGTAAAGGTGGAGATCATGTTATGAGCTGCTATTTGTTTGAATGCTGATTTTAGAGATTAAGATACAAGTGGTGTTTGGGGGTGGACACAGGACACTTTTTCTTTATACCTTTAGAGATGGAAGGTTCTTACCTTTAAAATTGCCTGACTCTGCTCTAAACCAGGGAAGAGCTAAGGCTAAAAAGCCCATCAGAGTCTGAGGAAAACCCGCATTGTTCACTGGCGTGATTACCAGTATGTATAGTGTATCTTATTCCAAAAATAACAATAATAGACATACTCAGCCTTTCTCGTGGAAACTAGCAATAGCTAACTTGTATTATGTAGTAAGACCTGCAAAGTAAATGAGTAAGCACATATTTTGAGTGCATATATTGATCAATCTGGTCAATTAGACCTCTAGCAATAGAAGGTTATAACTTCTACTGTCAATTGATAGCAAATTAACACTGGCATATACATTACAAAACACAATGAAGATGTCCCAAACACGCAATTTTCTTATTTCCGACTACATTTGGTTTTATCAAATTTCAATTAAAGCATCAAATAACTTGATGTATATTTGATATTATTCTGGGATATACAGCTTTATATACATAAATTACATTTTTGATCATTGATACTCCCATCTGCTCAGTGAGTCCTAGCTAAGTCTTCCCCTTCTTGTAGTTAAAAAAAATTAGATATCATTTTTTATGCTCAAAATACACTAATTTTTATTTTAATCATATTTACATTCCTTATCAGATTATTAAAAACTATCCACAACAACACAATAAGCCTTAATGCCTCTAGCTACTTTGAAAATTTTTTTTCATGTGTTAGGCAAGTTTTGGCAAAGAAAACAATCTGCTATGCTTGTAGTAGCAGCAAAATGTGTCAAAAAGAGGCAATAAAATTTCTGCATGATTTCACATCTAATAGAAAGAAAACAATGACAATTACTTTAGGCATTAAATGAGAACCAGCATGCTGAAACCTGAAGAAAATATTTGCTGAGAACATTCAGTTCAATAATTTTCCGCAATTCAGTTGTTTAGGCTGAATTCTCTTTTTTGGGCCAACTTAACATTCTTGGACTAAACATTTATATTTAGTTCAGTGTGAAAATTGCATATTTGATAACCTGAATCTTGTTTTTACCTTCTTTAAGATTCTTATAAGAGTATACATATTAATTTGTATTTGTCATGAAATATCTTAATCCTATACATTTCATAGATAAACTCGGTAAATTAAGAGTGATTACTGATTAATCTTCTATATTCATTTCTTGATAATGTAATTATATTATTTCCTTTAGCAATCACATATATCCTAGAAGAGAAGCTGAAATTTTATAAAACAACTTTCAAATGCTTCCTTTTCTAATGTAACTGCTCCTGTAAACATAATGCTCTGCTAGTTTATTGACCACAGTTATAATGCGCTTTTCATACTCTTGTGACGTTGACTGCCCTTCACTGGAACATTAATTCACACCATTCAAAATTCATTTATTTTCCCTTAATTCTATACTAATAAAATCTACCAAGTTATTAGTTCTCCTTTAATATTCTTTCCTACCCAACATGATTACTGATACTGCATAGTAATTAAATGCATGGGCTTTGGGATTAGACAAATGCATATTGCATTTAAATGCTGCCATTTTTAAATTAGAGAAGTCGAGTGATTTAAATTTAGTGAAATTTCACAGCCTCAGATCATCTCATTTTGAACATGGTAATTACAGTCTAACATTCTCTGTTTTAAGTATTGTATGTGTAATGTGTGAAAGTCACTTAGCATAGTTCTGGCCATGTCTAACTGCCTTCCAGCTGACGTGGTAAGCCATTAGTATGAACACGTTTAGTCCCCTGAGTAATATTACATTCCTTAAATAACTCAATATAAAGAAACTAAAACTACCTATTTGTTATCTCTTTTTTATTACTTTCCCTTTCTACCAGTGGCATTTAAAAAATATATTTATCAATGAAGCTCTTTGCTCCTAGCAATATAACAAGAAAAAAACAAAGTTTATCAAATGGCTTACTAAATGGCAAACACAATATAAAACACTACTAATTAAAACTTTACTTTCCAGTTATTATTTAATAAAGTAAATGCAAAAAGCTAAGCATTTTTAATTCCTATTTCCATGAAATTCAAAAAGTTGATTTGAATGCTTCTTAGTTTTCTCATGGAGACAGTTATTTGGGAATTTTTACAAAATATTTGCATTGAGAATGGGCAAACTAATCCATGTTGATAATGATCTCACATAAACTGGAAAATATCTTTAAAATATTTTTCAACAGTTTTAACATTAATGAGTATAAAAATAATAAATGTTAGTAGACTATTAATAATTAATTTGCATAAAATCCCAAACCCCGTTATTAGATCTTATGCTCTGAAAATTAGAGCATGTGCCATGGTTTAAAATATTCCCTAATTTGTTTTTGCTGAAAAAAAAACTGTCATCACTTATTTAAACATAAAATGCAATCAGAAAATGGTTTAAATTATAAATGGATATTACCATTTTCATTACTTTTAGTTTCTGTTCCTTTTTAACTTTTCTAACAGTATGGTATGTCTTTTGTTTAATTTCTGAAAATAAGGACTTTAGCCATAGGTCACTTAAAATTATTCAAAGTAACTACATGTGTGAAGGTCCTTGCAATCTGAGTAGCTAAAACTTGTTTTGAATTGACTTCAGGATGTATATTACATCTGAATATCCTAAAGATTTTTAGTCATGTATTTCTTTGCAGACAGAAGTATCTCTGACTATTGTTAACTTCTTTTTGTTCATTTCAGCTTTTGAAAAATTACAGGTTACTGTTAGGCACTTTTAATATGATTACACAGGACTAACTCAGCAGCTAATTCAATAGGCACTAATGAGCGGCTATTATCTAGAGTATTTTGTTATTTAATCTTCAAGATATTTTGATTCTAGTAGAAGCAAAATTATTGGATATAGGCAGAAATTACAGTCACATACTTATAAGGAAGAAGTAAAATTTTGAAAGTTATGAGTTCTCCTCTAATATTCTTTCATACAAAATATGATTAGTGATATTGCATAGTCCTTGAGTACATGGGCTATCAGATCAGCTAAACAGCTATGCTGATAGTCTTCAAGGAAAATGCAAATAGTGAACACAGAGTTATTTGTTAGTGAAGAATATCAGCTATTGAAACATAAATACCAAAGCATTGTTTTACATGCTCATTCTATTTGCTTACCCTTTATGTATCTATATGAGTCTACTCTTATGCACAGTATTAACACTTAAATTTATCTTTATACTTTCCATGTATTATATTAAGTGATAAAAATTTGCTTAAATCTTGCTTCTAATTTATAATGCCAATGCCAAAAAACAGCCTCTAGTTTATAAAAACCAAAAAGGTGTTTACTCTCTAATAACATGTATAATATTAAGAAAGTCACTTCCTTAATTTTCCTTTAATTAATTTGTATAATCTGTGTTTGGGTCAGTTTTTGTTGTGTACAAGCAACATTTCAGTGACATAAAACAGGAGTTATTCATCTTTAAAGTACATTGCTGTGTTGGCTTGTGGTAAGTCCATCTAGGCTGCACTCAGCTAGATTTGGTTCCAAAAAGACATGTGGATCCAAGTCTGCTGCAGAGGTCTAGCATTCTTCCTCCAGAAGCTATTTGAAGGAGAGTTATCTCACAAAAATGGAAGGAGAAATGAAAGAAACTTCCAAACATGCATTTCAAGTCTATGCTTGCACCACATCCATGACACTTCTTTGGTCAAAGCAAATTAATGACTGAATGGAGCTTCAATGAAGGAAGAGAGCTCCTCCCACAGGGATGAAGATGGAGGAAGGGAGTGGTACTTGCTGAACAATAATTGCGTCTACTATGATTTGTAAAGGACTGATAATAATAATTGCACAGTGTTGTTTAGAGGACAAGAGTTGTACAAATGCTTTAAAATTTAAGTCCTAAGACATATGAAAATATATTTCTTAATACTTAGCTTGAATAAAATACAAAGTAGGGGCCCAAGCAATCAATTATTTGGTTCAGAACAAGAGATGAAGTGTTTAGTCAGTTTTCAGAAAATGCATTAGTTTAAACTAAACAAATGGAACCTATATATACATACATTTATATAACTTGGTGAAATAGTTTCTTAGTAAAACACTGAACGCTTGTGTTTGTTTAAATTGTTTACAAGTCTATAACATTAGCCAATCACAGTAATTAGTAACAAATTGAAAAAGTCCTGATAGAAATAAAGTAATTTAGATAGATAGGTAGATAAGTAGTTATTATTGCCAACAATCAATGTGATATTATAAAATGAGACTGAAGTATATACTACTTTTGGTGTTGTTAATCTATATCATATCAACTATAATAGTGATTTTTACCAAAAATGTGAGTAATGTTGTGTTTTGGATATTAAGAGATAGAAAGTGATATATATAAAAGTATTCATTTTTCTAAATATTGGCATTCATTTTTATAATGTCTGTCAATGGCTCTGCTGCTTTTATTTCATCATAAATTTTTATCAAATATAGATATTACACTGTGTTCCAGATTCCACAATGTCAATATCTTGCAATTCACTAAATAGACGTTCCTTTAAAGAATAAAGCCCTCAATACTATAGTATCTGTTTTAATTTTAATCGACTTTTATATTAAAACATTGGCACATACAGACATTTTATATTCATATTTTGTAATCTCTTCTCTATGAGTCACCAAATTTTAAATTTATTGCCTCCTAAATAACTACTAAATTTAATTTTAGGAAAAATACACATATCAACAAGTTTAAATAAATAGTTAATACTAATATGAGGCATTAAATAATATTTATGATTTATTTCTCCTGTTAACTATACAGTGCTTAAAATGTGCTTAGGTTTGTTTAGAGTTTTATTTTTACTCAGCCGTATTATCAAGATGACATTTAAAAATATGGTGCCATAGTCCATAGTGGGATTGATTTTTAATAATCCAACCTGTTTTGTTTCATTCGTATTCTAATCAGGAATGGCCTAACAAATTACTTCTGTTTGAATTCTCTTGCAATCAAGAGTCAGAGTCATAAACTCGAACACATGGCATGGGGTTTAAAATACTGACTTCTATTCCCCAAGAATGTAATATGTTAATAGACAAGAAGGGTCCTCGAAATTTTTGTTCACTGTGGTTTCGGTAGTGGTTACGGTAGTGATGGTAATGATTGTAATGGTAGTGGTGCTACTGGTCCACCTCCTTCTCCTCCTCTTTGTCGTTTTTTTCTTTTCTTTCTCTTCCTATTTCATCTTTTCACTGTCTGATAATTCTAGCTATACAGTTCCCGTTATCCCATGATAAGTAGACAGTACTCAATTCCTACTTTGTAACAGGTATTGACATAATTTTCTTAAAACATATGCGTTGAAGTTGTATATTATATGCATAAAATATTTTATTATGATATTTTGCAGAAGTATTTATATGAATATTTTATAAGCAAAGAAACCAAGCCCAATATTTTGTGTATTACTCCAAACAAACAAAATTGCCAAAGAAAGAGAAACATTCCTCTATGCACTTACAACTGTGGCGAATTTGATTGCCTGCAATTCCAGAAACCTCAGATAAATTTTAATATAATCATTTTTCTTCATCACTTCTTGCACAATCCAATATATTGCCAGTTCTTTAATTTCCAGATACTTCCCTGTGCTCCCCATTTTTGTTTTATTTCCACTGTCATTCAGATCCCCGTGCTTTGCTCAGCTTTAAATGTCATACTATCTAACTATGCAGTGAAGATGTTTTTACTTAACTTTGTAAATAAATTTCTTCTAAAATCATTAAATTACACTATCATGAGGGAGAATGTTTTTATTCTAGTGGTTTTCTTTCAAATGGTAATATTGAATATAACATTAATGTGACTGTTTAATCATGAAATTATAATGGTGCATTTAAGCTAAAGTCTCTTGAGAGCTCTAATTTCTGCCTTTCTTTTCTCCTACACGCAGGTATAGCTGTTATCTGTTTATGTGTATATTCACATTTTTTATCCTTATGTGTGTATGTGCACGTATTTAAGAGTAGAAATTCATACTAATGGTGTATGTGAGTGCTTTGTTTTGCACAATTGATAATATATTTTAAATTTAGTCTATATTTTAATTTTTGGCATATATTCAATATGTCAAATATATAGGTATACATATTGCATATGTATGTATGCATGTTATATATGTATGAATACTTTTCTGCATTGCATTTTGCAATATGGTTATACCCTAAGTTTACTTAATCACTTTCTAATAATGTACACTTATGTTTTCTTAGATTTTTCACTATTAAAAAAAGGTTTCCTGGGCACTAGTGTACATACTTTATTATGAACATTAAGAAGAATCATTAGAAAAATAAATAAAAGAAGAAGTGCTAAGATATTTTTAAAATGCATATTTCTATGATTAGTAGTTTTCGAAGTACATTCTATAGAGTTATCTTAATTTCAACTCTCCACAACATTAGGCATTATTAAAAGCTGGTGGTTAGAGTATGTTAATAATGTTCTAATATGCATTTCTTTTTATAAATGAGAAGACACACCTTTTTTACTGGCAATTTTATTCCTATTTCTTCAGCTCCCATTTATAATTGTTTCACAATTATGTAATTGAGTTGCTTTTTATTTTCTTTATTTGCATTGTTGGATATGTATTTATATCCAGAGGATATCAATTCTCTGTATGTTAAACATGTGGCAAATGTTTCCTCTCAGTCTGTTGCCTGTCTTTTAACAATGTTAATGGTGAATTAGAAAATTATATTTGATGTAACCAAGTTTAGCAAAGTTTATTTCTTTTGCTTTTTATGTCTTCTTTAACTTTTATTTCTCTTGCCTAGTCACAAATATTGCATACTAATTTCATTTGAATTCTTTTTAATTTTATAACATATATACTTCAGAGATAGCCTGCCTTTACTAACATCATATGTTATTCATGTAGTTTTGTGAGGCTGAGAAAGAAACAAAACCTCTCTGTGCTTCTGTTTTCTAATACACAAATTGTAAATACCATTCTATACAGAGGACCTGGCAAAGATTTCAAGACAAATTTAAAAGCAATTGCAACAACAACAAAAAAAAATGAATAGTGAGACCTAATTAAACTAAAGAGCTTCTGCATAGCAAAATAAATTATTTACAGAGTAAACAGACAACCTACAGAATGGGAGAAAATATTTGCAAACTGCATTAAATGAAGGTCTGATATCCAGTATCTATAAGGAACTTAAACAAATCTACATGCAAAAAACAAAACAACCCTATTTTTTTTTTTTTTTTTTGAGACGGAGTTTCCCTCTTGTTACCCAGGCTGGAGTGCAATGGCGCCATCTCGGCTCACCGCAACCTCCGCCTCCTGGGTTCAGGCAATTCTCCTGCCTCAGCCTCCCAAGTAGCTGGGATTACAGGCACGCACCACCATGCCCAGCTAATTTTTTGTATTTTTAGTAGAGACGGGGTTTCACCATGTTGACCAGGATGGTCTTGATCTCTTGACCTCGTGATCCACCCGCGGCCTCCCAAAGTGATGGGATTACAGGCGTGAGCCACCGCGCCTGGCTAACAATCCTATTTTTTAAAATGGGCAAAGATGCCAGCCACAGTGGCTCATGCCTATAATTCCTGCACTTTGGGAGGCTGAGATAGGTGGATCACCTTAGGTCAGGAGTTTGAGACCAGTCTGGCCAACATGGCAAAACACTGTCTCTACTTAAAAAAAGTACAAAAATTAGCCAGGTGTAGCGGTGCACCTCTAGTTCCAGCTACTGGGGAGGCTGAGCAGGAGAATCACTCAAACCCGGGAGTAGGAGGCTGCAGTGAGCAGAGATTGTGCCACTGTACTCCAGCCTGGGCAACAGAGTAAGACTTTATCTCAAAAAAAAAAAAAAAATGGGCAAAGAATATAAACAGACATTTCTCAAAAGAAGACATACCCATATGGACAACAAGCATATGAAAAAATGTTCAAAATCTCTAATCATTAGAAAAATGCAAGTTAAAACTACAATAAGATATTATCTCATACCAGTCAGAATGCCTGTGGTTAGAAAGTTAAATAAGAGATGTTGGAGAGGATGCAGAGAAAGGAATCCCTTTTACACCGCTTTTGGGAATGTAAATTAGTACAATTTCTATGGGAAACAGGAAAGAGAGTTCTCAAAGAACTAAAAATAGAACTACTATATGATCCAGCAATGCCATTACCAGGTACATACCCAAAGAAAAATAAATCATTCTGTTAAAAAGATATCTGCACTTATGTGTTTATCACAGCACTATTCACAATAGCAAAGACATGGAATCAACCTAGATGCCCATCAGTGGTGGGCTGAATAAACAAAGTGTTGTACAAATACACAACGGGAGGCTATGTAACCATAAAAAAGAATAAAATCATATTCTTTGCAGCAACATGGTTGGAGCTGGAAGCCATCATCCTAAGCAAAGGAATACCAAAGCAGAAAACCAAATACTGCCATTTCTCACAAGTGGGAACTAAGCATTGTATACACATGTACACAAACAAGAGCAAAGTAGACACTCTCAAACATTACATTATTGGTATTAAATATCTCAGTTTCGTACTCAGATTATTTTATTTCTTCCATAAAATTTTCCAAGAATCCTTGCCCCATCAATGACCAGATTCTGTGTTTGTTTGGCAGATGTAATTCTAGGCAACGGTCATCCTAGGCACACTCTGCTGAAAACATTTATCCCATTGATTAGGATCTTCCTTTAGGAAATCTGAAAGGAATTGTATTAACTATTTGTATAAAGATTTGTTAAGCTACCTTGTTTTTATTCAAGGCAAGGTCTCACAGTAAACGGGGAGAGGCTACTTGGCTGTTTAACTGTTTCTTTCTCATAATACTTCTACAGCAAAAGTTGAGACATTGGAAATGTGTATCATTTAGAATTCTCCAGAGAAGCACAAGCAATCCAGTCTGTTGAAAAGCCTCAGAAAATGTTATCTCAAAAATGTATAATTATTTCTGTCTGAGTTCCCAGGTTGCTGGACTGCCCTAAGAATTTCCAGCTTGTTAATCCTACAATTGCATGTGCTCATTCCTTAAAATAAATTTCTTCTACAGACACTTCTTTTTTTTTTTTGCTTGTAAGACCTTACCTAACTGGATTCAGCTCATCCATATTATTGAAGATAATCTTAAAGTCAACTGCTTATAGAAGTTAACCACCTTGACAAAATACCTGGACAACCAAACCGAGATTGGTGTAGTGATTCAATAAATGTAGGTACTATAGCCTAGCTTAGCTGACATAATATCATAACAAGGTGTGGGCCCTCTGTTAATGCAAATGACTCCCACATTTGGGAATTACTCAAACCTTTATTCTAAATATATTAGTTCTACTTGATAATGTTCTATTGACAATCTCTATTTCATGATTGGTAAGAAACTATCTTGTTCATTACATTCAAATTCAACCAATTGCCACCTGTCAACTTACGGCCAAGTTTTAATTTTCACTAGTTTCCAATAGTTGTCTCTGAAGAAATATTGTCTGTTATAGTGTGGCTCTGTTCCATGTTGCACACTGTATTTTCCAAAGATGGTCACAGTAATATCGCCCAGCTCACATTGTTTCTACAATATGACCATGACATTTTTCACACAGGATAATTTGGAAGAAAAGTCTATTCTAAGCATCAAAATACTGTTCTTGAAATCAATGACAGATCTTGATCTGAAGATATTTGGGCATCATAATAACAATATATTATTGCAGGTTTTCTCGTTATGCATAGTTTAGATTAATATTTTGTCATTGAAATACTTAATCTAAAAATGGCAGCATATTTCTCTGATTTAAAAGCTTTATTCTAAATGTGAAAACCTGTGAGCTTTACTGTACTGGCTACTCTCTGGTAGCCCAACAACAGTGTTTGATATTATAGCTTCATGTGACTATAAAGAGCTCTGAGCTCTTGGACCCTGACACAGGCACCTTTTGAAATGGCAAATGCCTCAGGAAAACTATTTTCAAAATGTTTTCTTTTTTCAAAAATTTTTAATTTCTTTGCAGTAAATTTCATGAAACTTTTGTTTTCCATTTTGTTTGATTCTTTTATGGCTTTACATCAAACTGCTAAATCATAGGCAGAAACAAAATTATTTTCCATCTTCAATGTTGGATATTATTATCTCAAACTTATTCATCTTGGATTATCCATCTATATATGCAATGCAATATAAAACTATAAAATTAATGATGTTTTTGCATGCTGTCAAAGGCATTGTCACACAGCATTTTAATTATCCTCAAACCCCTTTTGGCTAATATCTTTTTAAATGGAGAATTAAGGTTTTCAAGAAGTGAATACTAAATTTTTGTCTAGTATGTAAAACCTGGCTGCCAACTGGTGTCTCATTCATCACTTTATCTCCTGTTTAATGTTTAACCAAATAAACTCCTTCCCTAAGTGTACATAAATCTGCACAAAACAAGCCACTAAAACTATGTTAGATTTATTTTCACTTAGATAAGTGGTTTAGAGGATAATGATTAGAAATATAACCAATCATTTTTTTAACTTCTTAAACAATTTATTTAAAAATATAAAAATTTGCACTATTTGCATTGAATCTCAAATATGAGAAAAAGAATTATGGTCAATAGGAAAACATAGATGAACTTGTTTCATTTGCATTTTCATTTAATTTTTCAATTAAATGAAGAAAGGGAAAAATGAAAAAAAAATCCCTATAAGCCTATTAATTAAAATTAAATTGAATTTGTAAATTGTTTGCAGAGAAAATTAATATCATTTTGGTATTGTATTTAATGACGGCAATTTTGCTATATTTATCCATGAACACAAGGTATTTTTATTTTAACTTCAATGTTTAAAACCTTTAATAACTTTTATTAAAGTATTTTATTATATTCTCAGCTTTTAAAATTTATTTTCTATTACATATATTTAAGGTGTACAACATAATGTATTAATAATGAAACTTGTGGAGAAAAAAATATCTGTCTAATTTCACTGCAACTCCAACTTCCAAGCTGTATAAATAAGAACTTGGTACTTGTTAGTTCAGAAACCTGGAGGGTCGGCAGATTATCTCTCTTTGTTGGGTCATGTGCCTCACTTTCTAGACTCTTCACTCCTTGCCAGCTTTGATCGTTTCTTTCTCTGGTATCAGATAACTTTGCATATCCACTTCTTAGCTTCTAAAATTCTTGTGACACCTCTTTAGCTATTTCCCACTTACTTCTCATCCTGGGTTCTTGATCTTTTACTTCTATTGATTATAACAGTAAGTTTCTACAACAGAAGAGATATATACCTATATCTAATCTGCCATAACAGGCTGTTAGTTGGCTTTGGACTTTAACTCAACTTTTAAAAACCAAGAAATGCAGTAAAAACAATTTGTTCCCAGTTTTAATACTTTTGCCATGGAGCATTTGACAACTGGCCCCTTATGAAAAAATGTGAATCAAAAGTATTATAGATAAGAAGAAAAGTTGAATAAAAAACAAAACAGTGATGCAGAAATCATGATTATATTGCTGGTGAGCATAGAATTTACCAAAACAAAAAACAGTTCTGTAAAATGGGATTCTATTACTACAGAATTTGAATACACTTGCTAATCCACATCAAAGAAGAAAACTATATAAAAACATTCAACCTTGGAATTAAGTATTTCTCTCTAAAAGTATAGTTTAGAATCATTCTTAATATTTAAGATAGAAGCATGAATACTATATATTAAAATTATAAAATAATGCTTTTAAGAATTTTATTATCTTAGTGAAATATGTTTTAAGAACCAGATAGACCATCTGGTGAAGCAATATTTACGCAATTTTGGGAATGTCTTTTGCTTATTTATCTACTCTGATAATCATGAAAATTAATATGTAAACTTTTAAATACATATAATTTGTTCTCACTAATTACAACTTTTCTGCCCTCTGCCAATTTCTTACTCTTCTTTCTCTTCTTTTATCTGTATGAGTGTCTTGAAGGTTACTTGTCAAATGATTATACTGATGACTTCTAGGGGGCTGGCTTGAATTAATTTGCTACTTCTTTTTTTTAAATAGTTTATTTATTGCCTGATGTTTTTATAATCCTGAACTTTTTGTAAGGAATAAGTTGATTGAATTAAAACAAAAATAAACATCTTATTCTAGTTGGACATTGAATTTTGGAATAAAAGATATTCTAAATAAACATTTAATTTTGTAAAGTTATAATATTTTTACTATAAATTTATTTTAATACATTTATAAATGTGTTAAATGCACAATTTGATACATTTATACATGTGTTAAATGTACCATTTAATACATTTCTAATGAATAATTTATAGGGATATAAACAATTATATGGCAAATTAATCATTAAACGTAGACCATTTCTCAAGAGGTCATGGATATCAACAAATTTGATGATAATAAAGGAACAGATATAGCTTTAACTTCAAGCTAACTCCTGAATTCCTGTTAGGGCTGGAATTAAGATAAATCCTAGAAGGCAGCTGCAAACCCTGAATCAATCCCCAATTACTTGGACACCACTCTTTTCATAGTTTTAGACTCTATTGTTTGAAAACATGACTGTCATCTCATATACAACTAAATCCTAACACAGTCATTTACCCCACTTCACTCTGATAAACAGCCAAGATGCCAAGGATAGGATGGTACAACAACAAGGCATTTCCTAACAACACCACAGAGGCATTTGTGTATGGTGTATGACCAAAGGCTTAGGTTTTTTTGGAATGAATCTTTTTTTTTTCTTTTTGAGATGGAATCTCACTCTGTTGCCCAGGCTGAAGTGCAGTGGCACAATCTTGGCTCACTGCAACCTCTGCCTCCTGGGTTCAAGTAATTCTCTGCCTCTACCTCTTGAATAGCTGGGATTACCAATACCTGCCACCATGCCCAGCTAATTTTTGTATTTTTAGTAGAAACAGAGTTTCACCATCTTGTCCAAACTGGTCTTGAACTCCTGACAACTGGTTCACCCACCTCAGCCTCCCAAAGTGCTGGGATTACAGGTGTGAGCCACTGCACCCGGCCAGAATGAATGTTTTTTAATCAAAAAGAAATTCTTCCAAATTGAATAATTAAAATATTATAATCTTGTACCTTGTCGTTAAAAATTTTTGCCTCTACCAATGTGATAAAAATGTCAGGTTCCGAAGTTTTTCATCATGTAAGACCATTACTTAATATTACTAATTATAAGATGTTAATTACTAATCGAGGACATGCAAGTATTTGTAGAACTTACTTGCTGGCTATATGTGATTGTATTCAAATTTATGAAAGCTTAAACATAAATTAGCTTTCATAACATAGCTGATCTTATAAAACACATTTCAGTGTTCTCCTTTTAGAGAAGATGTAGTTGCACATGAAAACAAAACTATATGAGTCTTTAGTAGTTACTGCAGAATCCAATGATCAGAAATTTTACTACCCTGAAGTCTCCTATTTTACACCCATTATGGCCTAAAATTATGTAAATATTATGTAAACATTATGGTCTAGCATTATGTAAATATCTTGGCTACCTAAAGGAAAGAGTATGATATATTACATACACTGAATCCCTCTAATGGGGATGTTGAACAATGAAACTTTCCAATTGTTTCCAATATGTGAAACTTTCTAATTGTTCATTTTTAAAATCTCTGATAAGCACACCTAATTTATTCTAGCTCTTATTCCAAGTTTGGAAAAAAATAGAAGTGACGTTTTTTAAAAAAGTTGTTTTACTTTATTTTAAAACAGGTACCGTTTTTAAGATATCACAGAGGAGAACTCTGAGAGAAAAGATATAATGATGGAGCCCCAAAAAGCTGGGGAAGAACAAAGTTCTTGGAAAGGAGTCTATGTTTTTAGGCTTCTCTAACAACATTTCTGAGAGTTTTTACCAATAAGTTGAAAGGGGTTTAAAATATGGAAATTGTGAGTCTCAGCAGGAGCACCTACCACATTCTCTGTAAAGTAAGAGCATCAGGGATAAAAAAGGTGTCATAACAGCACCCAGTAGACATTAAAGATGCTTGAGAGTGAGGGCTTAAGGCTTTGAAGATATTTCATGCAAGTAAAATGAGAGAGAGAGAGAGTAAAAATATGCAAAAAAAGCTCACTTTGTTAATAAGTGAAAGATAAATAGAAATATTTTTAAAAATAGAAAGAAAAATGCAATTTTTCTGTGGAAAGAAAGCCAATGTGACTGCTGTATTTGTTGAAAAAATATGAGATAGGTGTCACAGGCTCCCTTCTTAATTCTTCTTGCCCTATTTTTTTTTTCTACCTTCTTTGCTTCTCCTCTTTCCTGAGTTTCTGGCATGTGGTCAATATTCTTTGGAAGTAATTGCTACTGCTTCTGAATTTTATTTAGAGAAAGTGACAACACATATCTGTCCCTATGACATTTAACCCAGTAACTATGAAAGTAAAAGAGCATATTTACCAATGCCATCATCAACCTAAGAATCAAGAGAAGATTGGCTTAGGTTATATTGAGAATATCTGAAAATATTAATGTATTACAATCCTACAAATATTGAGGCCCTAGAGGAAATTAAATTTTATTTATGTGGTATTTTAATCACCTTTAACTTATAGTATAGAAACATATGTATTTTACAAATTCATTATCTTGGTAATTAATGCTTTAAGCTTTCATTTTACTATAACTTTTCTGATTCACCAAATTCTTTTACATTTCATTAGAATCATGCATTACCAGGTAGGGACAATGAGTAATTTGCCTATAATGATTTGTAACAGTGACTAAGTGCTATACTTTTAAAGTATTTTGGTAAAATAAAGCATTGGGAATTAGCAAACCTTAATCTTGTTTCTGTGGTCTTAAGTATTCAATGTATTAATAGATAAATCTACTTGTACTTCAAATATATCCTCCTTAAAATATAGAATGGAAATGAATCATTACCATTGTCTTACCCAATGGGCTTCAGAAGCATGTTGTGCTAAGTAACTTTATTTATCTACGGCCAGTTAAAAATTTCTCTAACCCAGAATCATTGAACAATGGAATTTAAGGCTTTGTAATAAAAAAAAAATGCTTTATTATGTATGTGTGCAAAGAAAACTAACAGCTACTGGCAATAAGTGCCTTGCATTCTATTTATTGACAAATGACCTTGTAGTGGAAGATTCTCGTATGTCTGCAATTCTCCTGCACAGTATAGATGTGACTTATAATAAAAGAGTGCTTATTAAGAGCCTCTTTTGGATTATATCTTAGTGGTACAGAACCCATCTATCTTCATTAGGACGGCATCTAAGGAATTTATTTGTTTCTAGCTCTATGGTAAAGTGATTAATGTAAAACCAACTGTAGCAGTTCATACCTATTTCTAGGACTCAAACTATGTTACCTCTGTTACAGTTTATCTATTTCATGTTGAAATGCTCAAGAAGAGAAAAGAGGACTATGATTGGAACAGCTCTTATCCTCATAAGATAACAAAAATAGAACTACCATGTGATTCAGGAATCTCACTCTTGAGTATTTATGCAAAGGAAAATAAATTAGAATGAAAAAGGGATACCTGTTCCCCGATATTTATTGCAGCACTGTTCATGGTAGCTAGGATATAGAATCATCCTAAAGTTTCATCCACAGAAAAATTGATTAAAATAACATAGTATATATATGTAATACACAATAATAAAATGTTTTTATTAATGACAACACAGATGAGCCCAGAGGATATTATGATATATGAAATAAGTCAGGCACAGAACACTAAGTACTACATGCTGTCACTTCTTTGTGAGAGATAAGCAAAAAAGTTTCAGCTAATGAAAGCAGAGAATAGAATTGTGGGTATAAGGGTCTGGGAAGGGGAAGGAGAAGGGAATATAGGGAGAAATTGAGTAATGGACACAAAATTATAGCTAAATAGGGGAATAAATTCTGATGTTCAGCATCACTGTAGAGTAAATATATTTAACTATTTATTGCATATTTTCAGCTAGGCAGAAGAAACAATTTTCAGTGTTCACAACACAAAGAATGATAAATGAAGTCATGAGTATGCTAATTATCCTTAGTTCATGATGACACAGTGTATGTGCATATAGTAATATCACTCTGTATTCCATAAATATGTACGATTATTATATGTCAGCTAAAAATAAAAAAGTAAAAGAAGACAGGGTATTGGAAAATCTTTACATACAGAGTAACAAAGATGTGACTTAGAGTACACGTCATGCAAGCCAGGATTACACCTGTAATTCTAGCACTTTGGGAGGCTGAGGTGGGAGTACTCCTTGAGCCTTAGGAGTTCAAAACCAGCCTGGGCAACATAGAGATAATCCATCTTTACAAAATTTTTTCACCAATTTACCAGATATGGCGGTGTATGCCTGTGGTCCTAGCTACTCCAGAGGCTGTGGTGAGAGAATTGCTTGAACATAGAGGATCAAGGCTACAATAAGCCATGGCTGCACCGCTGCACTCCAGCTGGATGACAGAGTGACACCTTGTCAAAACAATAATAATAATAATCAATTTAAAGATTTTGACTTATACAAACATGAGCAATGTGAAGATATGCATTTAGAGGTTAGAAGTCATAAACTATGTAACTCAAATGAAAGTCATATTAGAAAATTACGTTTAAAATTTGAATATCTGAGTAATTAATTGGTTAGAAATAATATAAAAACTTAATGATAATGAAACTATAACAATGAGACTGGATCAGGAAGTGTGTCACCTCATTACACATTCCAAAATGTGAAAACAATTATAATGCCCCATCTTTATTTATACCCTTGACCTCTTGTTCATCATTGATTTGGGCATTAATTTTGCTTTTTAACCATTTGCATCAAAATAATATTTATTTGGGTTGCTATGGCTTTTTGTGCCCTTTTAAATTTTGCACCTAAGGCAAGGCCTTTGGTCACCTCATTGTAGGAGAGTTGGGTGACAGGTCACTGGAAAAGAAGAAGCAATATGAGAACGTGTAGACAAAGATGAAAAGCAGTAGGACCTTACTAGATATATTCTAGATAATTGTTTTTTTCAGCATCTTACGTGGAAGCTGACCCTTTGTAATACCATTTGCTTATTCCAAACTTCTTGGGAAAAACATCTCCATCTCCTTACTCCTGTTATGTTTTCCTGGGACTCATTGATCAGGTGGATTTTCATTCAGAGTAAAGATTGTATTTCTTTTTAAGTTGTGAAACATGGGCTCAAGATTGTGCTCGTCACAGTTTTTCAGCGGTGTTGGTGGTCGGCAAGACAGTGTAAGATCCATCCTACCTGAGTTCAAGATTGGCCTTTGCATTATTGTAGTTCTCAGAAAACTAGGTGTCCTATCTAAAGATTATGTAGGGCTGCAATGGGAGGTCTGGGAGAAATAGAGATTGAACTCATTGGTGTTAAGTGTGTGTGCACTTAATAAGATTTTGGAAATATTTAAGGATATAGTAGATAAGGTGAAATTAGAGTCCTTTAAAGTCCAGTAGGTATACAGGACCCATATTGGCCTGCCAGCAATTTTATAAAAAGGTGGTTGATTATGTCTAGAAAAAGAGGATCAAAGTAGGATCAGGTAAAGCCAAAGGTGAGACTTTAGCCAAAACTGGTTGACTTCCTCATTGAGTTTGGTAAGTTTGCATTTAAGAATGGTATTGTCCTGTTTCATTATTCAGACAATTGAGGGTGAAAAGGAGAGTGCAGCTTTTACAAGAGTGTGAATCCCATTGTATGTTCTGAATAACCTTACCAATGAAGTAAGTTCCTTTATTGCTACAGAGAAACAATGAGATCCTTCAAATAGGAAAACATATTTAAATAGAAGCTTAAGTTAAGCTAAAGTGATAAGAGCGTATTTATGAAGATGAGCTTCCAACCATCTGAAAACATGCACATTAAGGTTAGAACTATAAAAAAAATCCACAAAAGTTAAAAAGGCAAGAAAGACTTTATTGAAAACTTTTACTGTATTAAAGAGATATTAAACTCAAATCCATTGAAAAAAAATCATGACAGTTTTAAGCATTGTGTGAGCTACTGAAAAAGTAGTGGAAATATTGAGGGAGGGAAATTAGTTAATGTGTTGGCTAATTGGTGCTTACCAAAGTTAGCCTGCTACCCTTTACCAAAAACTAGGAGACAGGAGTGCCATCTTTCTTGAGTATCACATTTTCAAGGTGTGGATCTCAGTTCCTTGTGAAATGCATTTCTGAATTGTAAAAATGCCAAGGGACTGTGGAAATATATACATATATCTCCATCTTGGCTAGGTTGGTCTTGAACTCGTAACCTCGTGATCCACCCTCCTCGGCCTCCCAAACTGCTGGGATTACAGGCATGAGCCACCACTCAAAGGAGGCAGAGAAAAAATTGACACTTGCAAGATTTCGAAAATAAATGCTCTTAAAAGAAAGGGATGTCAGTGACCAATAGGAGAAAGCCTGTTTACAGTTTAGAAAGGTTAAGGAGAATATTAAGACCATCTGGGTCAGAACATTTTTATACTGCCTCATACTTGGAAAATGAGTGAAATGTATTTGCAAATGGATCAGAAGGTCTGGTAATTTTCTGTGCCCTACCTTTATATTTTGAACAGGATTTGTTTCGGAAGATGAGACAAGTTGAGGTGACCTACTTAACATGAGGGCTGAAATGTGGAGTAGACCTTTGAAATTTTGCTAATTTATAATTTTCAGGAAGCCATAGACTACATTTTGGCAAGAAATCAAGAATCTAGCAGCTGTTTGAATATCTTAAAATGCCATCTTACCTATGTAACAAACCTGCATGTTCTGCACTTGTATCCCAGAACTTACATATTTTTAAAAAGTCATTTTAATTGATAAGATATCAGCCTTTTTCCATTAACTTTTAGAGTTAAATGACAGTATTTTTATGCCTTAAACTTCTTAGACGTGCCTGGGTATATCTGATTATATGAGTATTTTGTTCAAATATGACATTCCAGGCAAAGCTCTGCTTGTATAATAAATGATTTTAATTGTAAACGACTAAAAAGGAGGACAGCTTCTTACTGAACTTATGCAAACAACCATGCTGCCATGGAAATAGGCATACTCAACAAGAGGTTCTGAATTGCAGACATGGGTAAGGGAGAAAATATACATGTTTTATTTCTATTTATAAAAGCACAGTCTAATAGGATAATAAATTATGAATGTTTTAAGAGAAAAGAGAAATATGTCTCTTACCTCCAGAAAACAAAACAATTATCACCTTAATAATATTCTGAAAAAGCTAAACTTATTTCCTCATCCGCTCATTCATTTCTTTGTAATTAATATTTCTTCAGTTCAAACTTGGGTTATCAATTTTATATAACTTCTGTTCCTCAATTAAAGGCCTGGAAAGCCGGACACTATACACTAGTATAGCTTCAAAATTCTTTAACTGGTAACACTCGATGCTGCACCCAAAACTGCTTGGCATACTCCTTTTACACAAGGCTCTATGATAGATCTTTGTTGAAAATAAAAGTCTGGCCTCTAGCTGATTTACAAGCACATTCAGGTAAGCATCAGTTTAAAAATATATATAACTGGAGGAAGATAGCAAAAGACTTAACACACCTGTGATTAAATTATGGCTGATGATTTTTTAAAAATGAAGATCTGATGAAAGCTCAGTACAAGAATAATGCAGCTGAGAAGAAAATTAGGTTATTTCTGTGATATTAAAAAGTCAATATATAAAAGCTTTAGACAAAAAAGTATATTATATATTATAATATATAATTATATATTATATATATTATATATATATTATAATATATAATTGTCCATGTATATAAGAAGAGTGGATACTGTATCTAATTTATTAAAATTAATAAATGTAAGCCTTACAGAGAAAAAAAATCTAAGATATAAAATATAATCATGAGTCATAACATACTATGGATATGCCTTAGAATATACCAAGAATCTAGTAACATTTTCAAGTAAGGAGATTTTGTAAATCTAGTTTTTGGAAGTCAGTCTCAAAATATGCTTACTAAGATGACAGCATAGGATAAATCAGCCTTTATTTCTATCTTAGTCCATTTCATATCGCTACAACAGAATACCTGAGGCTAGAAAATGTATAAAGAAAAGATATATTCTGCTAACAATTCTGGTGGCTGAAACCTGTAAGAGCATGACACCAGCATCTGCTAGACTTCTGGAAGGAACCCCATGCTCTGTGACACATGGCTGAGAAGTAGAAAGGTGAGTGGCATGTGCAGAGAGGCAAACATGAGGAGGAATCTCACTTTGTAGCAATTCACTCTCCCAGTAACTAATCCAGTCTCATGACTGGCATTAATCTATTCATGAGTGATATACCCCCAAAACTCAAACATATTACATTAGATGCCACTTCCCAATACCAATGGCAGTCACATTTCAACATGATTTTTGGAGGAAACAAACCATAGCAATTCTCCTCAAAAACAATCAAACAAAAAAATATAGGCAGCCATCCCCTCACCAGAATAGCCCATATTAAGGGCTCAAGAACTCTGTAAAGCATTTGGAATAAGAGCAGAGCAGGAAAATAGAGAATATTTAAATAGAAAGAACCACCAGAGAGATCAGCATACATGAGACACAGAGAAGCCTAGGAGCCAAAAAAAAAAAACAGTGGAGGCAAGAGGTATCAAACACATGATGAGAACCACTGTGGTGTCCACTTGCCTGCCCTGCAAAGGACATGAGCATTTCTTGCCACTGAAGTAACGAACAGCCATTCCTGGTATAAATCTACAAGGAGGACAATGCAGTTTCACATCAATCCATCCCAGAGAATTGGTCACATTTACTTTGGTAAAGGAGCTACCACCTTTCCCAACCACATGAATTTCCCAACCCTATGACTGCCCAAACCCTGGAGCTGTTGCTGCTCTGTGAACCACAGTCCAGATACATGTTCGGCAACAGCATTGGGCCTGCCTACATTTCATAGCCATTATCATAGGAAGCTAGGTTATACTTTACACCTAGAACCAAGCCTTCACTATGTGTGCCAAAGTTCTGAGCACTAGTTCAGCTACCAAAGGGAGCTAGACAAAGTCCCTAGAACACCTAGCTCCATGGACCTCTGTGTACCAATTCTCAGCTCCCCAAGCTGCTTCACAAGCATCCATGTCTTTTGTACTATTACCAGCATTGCAGCAGGGGTGCCTGCATCAGTGACATTACCTTCTAGAATTTTAGAGCCATGATATTTCCAGTATCCCCATGTATTAAATCAGCTTTGCACGCATTAAACACTCATTTCACGAGGGACAATCATCTGACACTGGTACCACTGCTACCTACAACTCATATAAAGTGACAAGATGAATCCTCTTAGCCCCAACTTTCCTAAGGGGAGAAACAGAGATCAGGAGGACCTTAGCAGCCATAAGCAAAGAAAACTCCAGCAACCCTCACCACCACTGCAGAAATCCACAGTTCATTGGCCACTGAGGAGCTCTGCAATCTTTAATAACACTGACCTCGGCTGACAAAGCATCACAAAGACTAGACAGCTGGCATCATTATGATTTTGAGAACAGATCCATCCAATTCAGCAAGCACACCTTTCACTTCCTCACAGGAGAAGGTCTTTCTACAGTAAAACTAGCTGGTAAAGTCTGAAAAAAGTGACTGTTTCACAAAATGCACGAACATCAGTGCAAGGCAACAAGAAGCATAAAACACCAAGGAGATACAACAATACCAAAAGAATAAAATAATCACACAAAGAAATGGTGATAGAGAAACTGTCTGATAATTCAAAAGAATTGTTTTCTAAAAACTCAGCAAAATAAGAAAAAAATCTGAGAAAAAATTCAATGACATCAGGAATATAATCAATGACACAAATTGGAAGTCTCACAGAGATATTGACTTTTTTTTTAAATTTATTTTTGAGATGGAGTCTTACTTTCTAGCCCATGCTGGATACAGTGCAGTGGCATGATCTTAGCTCACCACAACCTCTGCCTCCTGATTCCTGGTTCAAGCAATTTTCCTACCTCAGCTTCCCAAGTAGCTCAGATTACAGGCATGAGCCGCCATGCCCAGCTAATTTTTGTATTTTTCAGTAGAAACAGGGTTTCACCATGTTGGCCGGTCTGATCTTGAACTCCTGATGTCATGATCAACCTGCCTTGGCCTCCCAAAGTGCTGGGATTACAGGCATGGGCCACTGAACCCAGCCTTGACATTATTCTTTAAGTCAAAAATAAGTTATACACAGAAAGACACAATGAGTAAAATAAAAATATATAAAATATCACCAGCAGCAGAATTAATCAAAAAGAAAAAGGTATCTGTAAACTCCATTACAGGTTATTTGAAAATATACAGTCAGATTTTAAAAAAAGAATATAAAGGTAAAACAAAGCTTATGAGATTTATAGAACAGCATCAAATAAGAAAATATTCAAGTTATAGGTGTTCAATAAGAAGAGAGAAAGAAGTGGACAACTTAAAGAAGTAATAGCAGAAAACTTGTCAAATTTTGAGAAAGATGTAAATATACAAAGACAGAAATGTCAAACTGCAATCTTCATCAACACTTTCCTCAGCTGACAAAATATCACATTGACTACACAGCTGGGACCATTATGGTTTTCAAAATGGATCCACCCAACTCAACAAGCATACCTCTCATTTCCTCATAGGAGAAGGTCTTTAAACAGTGAAACTAGCTGGTGAAGTTTGGAAAAACATCTAATCTAAACAAAAAATACACTCAGACTTATTATAATCAAACTCTCAGAAATCAAAAATAAGTAAAGAGAATTCTAAAGAAACAAGAAAAAAGAAAACAAATCACAAACAAGGGAGTTCTGATAAGGTTATAGAAGATTTCTCAAGAGACACTTTATAAGCCAGGAGAAATGTTTAAAAACAAGTTATGTGAATCCACAATTGAAAATATCGGGCCTGGTCACCTACAAAGGGAAGCCCATCAGACTAACAGTGAACCTCTCAGCAGAAACTCTATAAGCCAGAAAAGATTGAGGACCAATATTAAACATTCTTAAAGAGAAAAATTTTCAATCCAGAATTTCATTTCCAGCCAAACAAAACTTCATAAGTGAAGAAGAAATAAAATCATTTACAGACAACCAAATGCTCAGGGATTTCATTACCACCAAATATGCCCTGCAGGAACTCCTGAAAAAAGTAGTAAGTATGGAAAGTAATAACTGGTACCAGCCACTGCAAAAACACACCAAAATATAAAGAGCAATGACACTATATAGAAACTGCATCAACTAGTGTACAAAATAACCAGTTAGCCTCATGAAGACAGAATCAAATTTACACAAAGCAATATTAACCTTAAATGTAAATGGACTAAATTCTCCAATTAAAAGACACAGACTGGCAAATTGAATAAGGAGTCATGACCCATCAGTGTGCTGTATTCAGGAGACCTATGTTATGTGCAAAGATGCACACAGACTCCAAATAAAAGGACTGAGGAAATTTATCAAGCAAATGGAAAGCAAAAAAAAAAAAAAAAAAAAAAAAAAGCAGGGGTTGGAATCCTAGTCTCTGACAAGACAGACTTTAAACCAATAAAGATCAAAAAAGAAAAAGAAGGGCATTACATAATAGTACATATTACAAAATAGTCAGCAACAAGACCTAACTCTTCTAAATATGTATGCATCCAATACAGGAGTACCCAGATTCATAAAATACATTCTTAGAGACCTACAAAGAGACTGAGACTCCTACATAATATTAGTGGAGACTTTAACACTCCGCTGTTAGTATTAGACAGATCAATGAGACAGAAAATTAGCAAGGATATTCAGGACTTGAACTCAGGTCTGGATCAAGTGAACCTAGTAGACATCTACAGAACCCTCTACTCCAAATCAGCAGAACATACATTCTTCTCAGTGCCACATGGCACTTTTCTAAAATCTACCACATAATTGGAAGTAAAACACTCCTTAGCAAATGCAAAAGAACTGAAATCATAAAAAACAGTCTCTCAGACCACAGTGCAACCAAATTAGAACTCATGATTAAGAAACTTACTCAAAACCACACAATTACATGGAAATTGAACAGCTTGCTCCGGAATGACTCCTGCATAAATAATGAAATTAAGGCAGAAGTCAAGAAGTTTTTTGAAACCAATGAGAACATAGAGACAACCAACCAGAATGTCTGGGACACAGCTACAGCAGTGTTTAGAGGGAAATTTACAGCATGAAATGCCTACATCAGAAAGCTAGAAAGATCTCAAATCGACATCCTAGCATTACAATTAAAAGAGCTAGAGAGGCAAGAGAAACGTAGTCCTAAAGCTAGCAGAAGATAAGAAATAACTAAGATCAGAGAACTAAAGAAGACAGAGACATGAAAAACCCTCCAAAAACTCAACAAATTCCAGAGCCAGTTTTTTGAAAAAATTAAAATAGATAGACAGCTAGCTAGACTAATAAAGAGGAGAATGAAATAAAGACAATTAAAAATGATAAAGGGAATACCACCACTGAGCCCACAGAAATACAAACTACATCAGAGAATACTATAAACACCTTTACACAAATAAACTAGAAAATCTAAAAGAAATTGATAAATTTCTGGATGCATACACCCAACCAAGACTAAATCAGGAAGAAGTCAAATCCCTGAATAGACCAATAATAAGCTCTGAAATCGAGGCTGTAATTAGTAGCCAACTAACCAAGAAAAGCCCAGTTCCAGATGGAGTCACAGGTGAATTCTACCAGAAATACAGAGAGGAACTGATACCATTCCTTCTGAAACTATTCCAAACAATTGAATTCCCTAACTCATTTTATGAAGTCAGCACCATCCTGATACAAAAACCGGGAAGAGACATGACAAAAAAATAAACTTCAGGCCAGTAGACCCAATGAACATCAACCCAAAAACTATCAGTAAGATATTGGCAAGCTAAATCCAGCAGCACATCAAAAAACGTATCCAGCATGAACAAGCTGGCTTCATCCATGGGATGCAAGCCTGGTTAAATATACACAAATCAATAAATGTAATCCATCACAAAAACAGAACCAAAGGAAAAAACACATGATTATCTCAACAGATACAGAAAAGACCTTTGATAAAATTCAACATCTCTTCATGTTAAAAACTCTCAATAAACAAGGTATTGATGGAACATATCTCAAAATAATTAGAGCTACTTATGGCAAACCCATAGCCAATATCATATTGAATGGGCAAAAGCTGGAAGCGTTCCCTTTGAAAACTGGCATAAGACAAGGATCCCCTCTCTCACCACTCCTATTCAACACAGTATTGGAAGTTCTGGCCAGGGCAATCAGGCAAGAGAAAGAAATAAAGATATTCAAATAGGAAGTGAAGTTGTCTCTGTTTGCAGATGACATGGTGTTACATTTAGAAAACACAATAATCAGGGCTAAAACACTTTTTGAACCAATAAGAAACTTCAGCAAATTATCAGGCTATGAGATTAATGTGCAAAAATCACAAGCAATCTTTTATACCAAGAACAGGCAGGCAGAGAATCAAATAATGAATAAACTCCCATTAATAATCAGTACAAAGAGAATAAAATACCTAGGAACACAGCTAACAAGACATATGATGGACCTCATCAATGAGAACTACAAACCACTGTTAGAGGAAATAAGAGAGGACAAAAACCAATGAAAAAACATTCCATTTTCATGGATACGAAGAATCAACATCGTAAAATGATCATACTGCCCAAAGTAATTTATAGATTCAATGCTATTCCCATCAAACTACTCTTGACATTCTTCACAGAATTAGAAAACCAGTTTAAATTTCATATAAAATCAAAGAAGACAATCCTAAGCAAAAAGAACAAAGTGGGAGGTATCATGCTACCTGACTTCAAATTATACTAAAAGGCTAAAGTAACAAAAAGAGCATCGTACTAAAACAGACGTATAAACCAACAGAGCAGAACAGAGACCTCAGAAATAGCACCTCACATCTATGACCATCTGATCTTCAACAAATCTTCCAGAAACATTCAATGGGGACATGATTTCCTATTCAGTAAATGGTGTGGGGAAAACTGGCTAGCCAAATGCAGAAAACTGAAACTGAACGCCTTACTTAAATCTTATACAAAAATTAACTCAAGATGGATTGAAGACTTAAATGTAAAACCCAAAACTATAAAAACCCTAGAAGAAAACCTAGGCAGTATCATTCAGGATATAGGCATGGGCAAAGACTTCATGACAAAAATGCCAAAAGCAATTCCAATAAAAGCAAAAATTGAGAAATAGGATCTAATTAAACTAAAGAGCTTCCCCACAGCAAAAGAAACTATCATCAGAGTGAACAGGTAACCTAAATAATGGGAGAAAATGTTTGCGATCTACCCATCTGACAAAGGTCTAATATTCAGAATTTACAGAAATTAAACATATCTATGAGAAAAAAACAACCCCATCAAAAAGTAGGCAAAGGATATCAACAGACACTTTCCAAAAGAAGACATTTATGTGTCCAACAAACATATGAAAAAAAGCCTAACATCACTGGTCATCAGAGAAATGCAAATCAAAACCACAATGTGATACCATCTCACACCAGTCAGAATGGTGATTATTAAAAAGTCAGGGAACAACAGATCCTGGCAAGGCTGTGGAAAAATAGAAATGCTTTTACACTGTTGGTAGGAATGTAAATTAGTTTCACCATTGTGGAAGACAGTGTGACAATTACTCATGGATCTAGAACCAGAAATAAAATTTGACTCAATAATTCCATTATTGGGTAAATACCCAAAGAAATAGAAATAATTCTACTATAAAGACATGTGTGCACGTATGTTTATTGCAGTGCTATTTACAAGAGCAAGTTAATGGAACCAACCCAAAGGCCCAGCAATGATAGACTGGATAAAGAAAATGTGATACATACATACCATGGAATACTATGCAAGCATAAAAAGGAATGAAATCATGTCCTTGGCAGGGACATGAATGAAGCTAGAAGCCAACATCCTCAGCAAACTAACACAGGAAGAGAAAAACAAATACTGCATATTCTCACTCATAAGTGAGAATTAAACATTGAGAACACGTGGACACAGAGAGGGGAGCAGCACACACCAGGGCCTGTTGGGTGATGGGAGGGAAGGGAGGGAACTTAGAGGACAGGTCAGGAGGTTTGTTACACACGTATAAGTGTGCCAGGTCAAACCACCTGGCACACTTATACATATGTAACAAATCTGCACGTTCTGCACATGAATCCTATTTTTTTTTAAGAAATAAAGAAAACAACAACCAAAGGAGGCAAACAGAAGACAAAATGTATAGGTAATACCTTAAGTTTTTTGAATTTTATTTTAATTGATAATATTTGTATATAGTTTTGGGGTACAATGTGATGTTTTGATATATGTTTACAAAGTGGAATGAATAATCAGGCTAATTAACAATTCCATCACCTCACATACTTACTCTTTTTTGGTGGCAAAAACACCTAAAGTCTACTCTTTAAGCAGTTTTGAGATAAACAATGCATAATTATTTAAAAAAAGAAAAAATATCTGTCCTAGAATACATTGTGTTGAAATTAAATGATAAAACTGTGGTTAAGTTAATATTTCTTAGATGAGTGGATTTATAATTGGTAACACTATGCTATTATTATTTAATATAAGATAAAGCAGCACCAGAACTCTGATAAATAAAACATAATTGACAAAAGGACACTGACATATCTTTAGGAACTTTTCATATAGCATTAAAATTAAGAAATATTTATATAACATTTTACTCATACATGTTTAACATAGGAAAGATTAAATAACATATCTGAATTGAGGATACTTACCAAGCTTCTTAACAATAATAACAGTAGAAATCTAATTAGTTCTAGCAATTCTTTTTAAAAAGTGAAAAAAGATTTTTTTTGTGTGTGTATGATCATCTAGGAGGCCTCTGGAAAATCTTTAAAAGAGTTTTCGGTTTTAAAAACATTACTTAAGGCCGAGGCGGGTGGATCACGAGGTCAAGAGATCGAGACCATCCTGGTCAACATGGTGAAACCCCGTCTCTACTAAAAATACAAAAAATTAGCTGGGCATGGTGGCGCGTGCCTGTAATCCCAGCTACTCAGGAGGCTGAGGCAGGAGAATTGCCTGAATCCAGGAGGCGGAGGTTGCGGTGAGCCGAGATCGCACCATTGCACTCCAGCCTGGGCAACAAGAGCGAAACTCCGTCTCAAGAAAAAAACAAAAAACAAACAAACAAACAAAAAAAAAAAAATTACTTAGAATGCCATTTGAAATGGCAAAATACTAAAATTTGTCAAAAGATCTGAAAACTTGATTAAATAAGACCCGGCTTATTAAGAAACAATACTTGACTGCTAAAGTGAAACAAAATTTATTGCAAGTAAAGAGTATAAGACGTGACATAATTAAAAAGAACCCCACTTTGTGTATAAGTGTAAGTCTCCGCTTTCTTAAACAGTCAAGAACATATTAAAGTCAATATAAAACACAGGAAAGACATAGAATGATAACACATAGGATCTTTGCCTTTTATTCAGGTTACTCAGAAGATAATGAAAAATCTTTCCAAACTCTTATTCAGAGAAGACCAACAATCCAAGAAGCCTCTAAAAAATTGTAACATAACAAAAACCAAATTCCAATTTTGTACTAGGATATATTGAATGCTAATGTTATTTTTGAAAATCTTATAAATAAATTCACTAATTGTTAGCCATCTTTGACCAAGAAAAATAAAATTTCCTTTCCAAGTCTCCAAACATTTCAGTTTCTATCTTCAACTATAAAATCTTGTTCAAGTGTCTGTATCCACCCAGGCCTTGACCTACACATTTCTCTGATTACGGAAGAACCAGCCATTTTACATTACAGCAATACTAAACTCTTTTTTCTTAACAAAAATGCACCCTGCGTATCTTGCATGGTAACATTTCTCTCTGCTTCTAATACTAGTCACATATATACATATTGGCTATGATGTTTAGCCAATATAGTTTTGCCTTCACAGAGAAAACTAAAAAATGGATAATTGTGAACTGTCAAACACTAGCATTTGCAGCAGGCTAGCAGAGCTTATGAATATACATTTCCTGAAGTTTTACAGACATACATGTCTATTTTTTACAACTCCTCTAAATGGCAAAAATGAACAAGGGCATGAAAGGACCCAAATATATGTGGTCTATAAAAATAAGAGATAAAAAGTCCATGACGTTTTTAATATCACAAAGTGTAGAAATAGTAAACTTGCATGAAAGTACAGGTTGCACTTTTCCAAACGAATTTATGCTTTTATGAAAGAATATTGAAATCAACCACTTTAAATTCTTGTGGAATTTAGTAAATGCAAGTTTCCAAGTGCAGTTTGCATGTAAAATGTTTTAATGCTTGTGATATTTTATATATGTAAAATATATACACGTATACATGTGTACACACACACACACACACACACAACAGGCTTAACAATGTTGGGTCACTTTAAACCTCAGAAGCCGGCCTTAGAAAGCAGAGTCTCTCTTTCTCCTACGCTTCTTTCATCGGCTGGTTTTTCTGCCAAAGGCAGACCCTCCCTCGCCTTTCTGTCTCAGGGCTGGACATAAATAAATCCTTTGACGTATTTTGCATGAGGTGGGTCCTAAAACCCCCATTTTCAGAAGGAGTCCTAACCTGGGGAAAGAAATGCTGCACGGAGAGGCAGAAAAGAGTCTGAACCAACAGGCCTTGCTGGACTTCCACCCTCGGTCTGTCAGTATTCAATAATACTCTTTTTGTCCAATCACATTTCTACACAGTTGTTCACGATTAGATAGATCACGCCTATGTAAGGAATCTCTGTAAAATTCCTACAAGAATGGGACATGGAGAGCTTCCGGATGGCTGAACTCGTGAAGCCTTACAAGAAGGTGAACAAGAATCCATTCGTAGTCTGGGTAAGTGGTGCACCTCCACTCCTTGGGAACAAAAGCTTCCATGCTTGGGAAACGTCTGGACTACCTTACGTATCTCTTCATCAGGCTGTTTATTTTTTTTTTATTAAAATACCCTTTTTAATGAATCACTAAATGCAAGTAAGTGTTTTTCTGATGTTTGTAAGCCACTCTAGCAAATTAACTGAGCCACAAGAAAGAGTCATGAGAACTGCAACTTGAAAAGGGTCAGTCAGAAGTCCCAGAGGTTAGGTTAGGACTTGTGGTTGATGTCTAAAGTGGGGTAGTCTTGTGGGACTAAGCTTCAACCCTTGGGGTCTGACGCTATTGCCAGGTTCACAGCTTCAGCATTGAATGGGATTGGAGGACGTCCACCTGGTGTCCACTGCAGAACTGATTGCCTGCTTGCGGGTGGGGAGAAATCCTCCTGTATTTGCTCACAAGTCTTCTATGTTGATTGTTGTAATGTGAGAACAGAGAAAAAGAGTTTGCATTCTTCTTACACTCAATGCTTTTTTTCTCTTTTTTTTCTTCTTAAGCAGTGATTGTTTACGATAAAAGTCAAATTTTGAAAATGACTTCATAAAAAAGAAAAAGTCAACAGTTAAATATCAACTGCTTCACATTACCTTATCAACAGAATTTACAACTGTTTCTATATTTAACGTAATCACATAAGAACCCTGCAAAATATGTGAATCTATTATTTGAAATAATTTTATAACTTTTCCAAAACTATGATAATGCCTTTTTTTCTTAAAGAGAATTTTATTAATTTATGTTGTCACCAAGGTCCAAAATCCTCTCAAAGGAAATATTAGAATTAATTTTTTTCAAGTTTACAGCTGAGATGTTCACAAGCCATAGCTAATAGTCTGTCTTGGGAATAATTACTGGTAATGGGTATCCAAGGGAAATTATTGCCTGCTGCTGTGAATTAGGAGTGCCACAGGTGGTGTTCATCAATTGAAATGGGTTGCAGAGAGTAGCAGTCTGAGCCAACACTGCTTAAGCTTGATTTGTGAAACCATTGTTTCTGGATACTTCAAACCTGAATTGACTACCTATTATAATGACCTACAATTCTTTTCAAGCAAAACAAAATGATGTGTATATAAAGCAAAATACAGAATTAGCATTATGTTTTTAACATGTTACAGAAGGATGCCTTCATGTTGTGGGAGATACCAACTTTAACAAAGATTTCTAAGTAAATGTGAAGTATTACAAATTAAAGTTAATGTGGTTTATCTCTGAATGGATTTAAAATAATTATTAGTAAATTGCATTAATTGCTTACTCCCTGTTATACATGTCTAACCATTTCAGGGCATATCTAAATAGCATTATTAATTTAACTTTATTATGGGTGCTATTTATGACATTAGGAACAATTCATAATATGTCATCAGTGAATTGCCTAAGTGTGGTCTGTGGCACAAAATATAGAAGTACCTGAATGCTACTGTGTTGCTTGTTCATTACAGTGTTAAAACCCCTCAACTGCATCTCCATAATTTGGTTGACTAGAGAAACACAACCATAGAAAATGAGATTTTTGAATAACGTCAAGTTATTTGGAGATAATTATTTCAGTGTCACTAAATTGATTTTTCAAAATATAATTCCATAATTATAAATATTTTTGAGGTAAATTATTTTAGACAAATATTCAGGTCACTCAGCTACCTTAAATTCAAATTATAAATGTCAATTACATGATCTTCCTGATTGCTGGTTATCCCTAGTTTTGCATTAGATATAAATTTGAATTAGATGATTAAAGTAAGTCATATATTCTAAAATACAAAAACAAATAATTTGGTGTACTGGCAGACAAATAAAAAACTGGAAGGTCCAACTGGGAAAAGATGTGGATTTTCATTTAGTTCTGCCATCATAACAAGCATGCTAAATAAATGCAAAACTAAAGTTCATTTGCAGATCTAATTTCAGAACACTTACTACAGATAAACAAAGCACATTGTAAAAAACAAAACTATTTAAAGAAAAACTGTGAAATGAAAGATTAAATATAAGAATGTTATCAGAAAATAAATTCAGAGTTTTAAATGAAAATTCAAACTAAAAGATAGAACAGTTAAAATTTCATAAGCACAAGTAGACTGTTTGGCATGCCATTTGCTTAGCTTCATTCATAATGAGTTATATACATGGCCCTGCTGCATGTTGAAAAAATAAAAATATAATTATTGCCATTCAATTAATATGCCTTGGATAAAGAGATAACTTATGATTCATCTGAATCATATGAAATAAAATAGATATAATTTAAACAAAATGCATTAAGATTTTCTTATTAAAGAAAAGAAGCTGTCTGAGAATATTTTCTCATACAGTGGCTAGTGTAGTTTCTTCAAAGTACATAAAGTTCTTTTACATTATTATCTCACTGTTATAACTTGATTTAGTTAACATTAGTGAAGATCTTGAAATTAAGACAGAATACAAACTTCCAAAAAGCTCTTTGAACATTAGAAGTGAAACTTCCAGCAACCACAGGGTCTAATGGTATATTCCCATTAAGTAATGGTGTGATCCCCTTACAACAAATTATAAAAATATATTACCAAGATAATTTGAGAATTAAAAAATTTAATTTATCAATAAGTGCCCAACCAGGAAATAAATTTATCTGGGTATTCAAAGAGAGGGACTTTAATGCAGAGGATTGGTTATTAATGTGGTAGGTCAAGAAGTTGAAGCAATATCTATAAAGCCATGCAGAGCCTAGTAGTAGAATGCTTATTCCACTCCTGGGGGAACAAATTGAAGATATAGTATTTTGGAAACCCAGAAGCCAGAGAACTTGCAGAAGCTGGAATTGTGATAGGTCTTCGTTAGGAATTTACCCATCTACTGCTTGAGATGCAACCAAAGGCAAAGAGAGAGGGAGAAATCCATAAACTCCTCCCTTCTTGTGTCCTTCAACTTCCCATGCTGGTCTCCCATTGACCAAACTCAGGCAGAAGTCAGCTGGGTTTACTATAGATGAGGACTCTTCATCTTGAGAAATAGCGCACAGCAGGAGAAGGACAGGACTGTTTCTTAGGAACAAGACATAGAAAAAGGGTGGAGAGAAATTTTAGACAGGGTAATAAGGGTAAACCTTTCTGAAAAAGTGATACTGAGATGGCTGTCTTAGGGGTATCCACATTTTATTTAATTATTCTTTGATTGTTGGCTTTGTTCAAAGTTCTCTTCTCAGAAACTGTGCTATAAATGGCTAAATTTTTGTCTGTTTCCTTTTATCCGTTCCTAACTATACATAAAATCAATGGGCCAATTTCTTTCTTTCTATTTTTTTTTCAGATGGAGTTTCGCTCCAAGGCTGGAGTACAGTGGCACAATCTTGGCTTACCACAACCTTAACCTCGCAGGTCCAAGCAATTCTCCTGCCTCGGCCTGCTGAGTAGCTGGGATAACAGGCATATACCACCATGCCCAGCTAATTTTTTGTATTTTTAGTAGAGACAGGGTTACTCCATGTTGTTCAGGCTGATCTCCAATTCCCAATCTCAGGTGATCCTCTGGCCTCAGCCTCCCAGGGTGCTGGGATTACAGGCATTAGCCACCACACCTGGCAAATGGGCCAATTTCTTAAGGATATTCATATATATTTTATAAAAGCATTTCCAAGAAAGAATTATCACTGTACACTTCCAACAATACTATAAGAATGTGTCTAATTTCTAAATTTTCCAAGACACCGAATATCTTCACCGATTTAATGTGAAAGCCAGAACTAACTTGAGGAATACAAATTAAAAAAAAAAAATCTTCATAAAGAACTCAAGGCAGGTAAAGTCAAATAAATATTGAAAAAAAAATGGAAACTCTACCTCGTTCAAAATGCTGGAATGAGTTGGGATATATTTACTCAATTTTGAAGATAAGATTCTCTTTAAACAAAAATGTCAAAAGACAGGCCTACATAAAATCACTAAGCTTTAGTTCTGAATTACTTCTAAGAGTCACTATGGCACTCTTTAGCATAGACTATAAAAGAATTTCCTATTGTTGAAAGGCAATGCTACCCTAACTTTTCCACTACAATATAATGGCGACTAATGAAGTGTTATTAATACTTTCTATTCAACCTGAGAGTTTGAGCTGTCTGTCTCCTGTTAGAGATCTGTGAAGGATTTGGTGACTCTTTCATTTCACATTTCTTTCCTTCAGCAGTGACAGCTTTTTCATTTCCTGGCTCCTGCAGATTTAACCAATAGCCACAGCTGACCTTTATCTCAATGTATAGCTCACTGTTCATCCATAGTGAAATGTACTGTGTTAGTAATCATTTTCTTTTAAAATCATTTTAGTTTGTCAAAAGGGCAAATTTTAAAGAGCAGAAACAAACTCCCTTAGGGTTACTTACAGGCTGTATAAACTATCTTTCATACTATTCAACCTTTTACTTACAAAGGCCTTTTTTAAACTCCATGTCTCATGCCAACTGGATCAAAAAGAGTATGAAACAATGCTTTCTGTCAGTCATTTTCCTGCAATGTTGAAGGAATTCCCCAATATGAGCTGAATGTTTGAAAATAAACATATTAAGTGAATGTCACTTTCTTATATCCATACACAAATCCTCCTAATACTTTATAATTTATATTATTGGATATTATATATTCACACATTATTGAAGCCACATGACATATTAAGAGGGAAAAAATACGGTATAAATCCATGGACTTATTTCTCTAATTTTCCAACTTATTTCTTTTTCAAACTTTTTAATATTTTATGCAAATTTTATAGCTTCATTTGCACTTATGGGTCACCACATGGTACCTTCCCTACTCTTTTGCAAATTTGAGATTTTTTACCCTACATAATTTACACATAAAGCTTATTCTTGGAATCTCTGGTAAAATGAAAGACAGTTACTACAAGGAAACCTCACTATTATGACATAAAGTGATAGGAGCTAAAGTCCTCTTTGGTTTTTCCAAAAGCTACTATATAGAGTCCCTTTCAATCAATTATGCACACCAAAAAAAAGAATAAAAAAATAAAACACATTCCTCATACGTTGTGTTTTTACTTACATTCACACAGAACAACACCAGTTCTACTTGTTTTAATAATTCATTGTCAGCTTAAAGAGAGTTTGAAGTATCACTAGCCTACAATTGAGGGCTCTCTCTTGTAGATAACTGGATCATGACTGACATGTAATTTCCAAGTACAAACTATGTCATGAAGTTAGAGTAACTAAGGCACGTGTGGAAGCACAGTCATGGGGCCTGTTTGGATAGAACTCGGAAGGATTCTGAAGTAGGCATAGCAGAAAGTGAAGTGTGTGAGTTTTAAGCCTTGAGCTCAATGACAAAGTGCCGAGTCTGTCCTGACGGATGAAAAGAGTACACAGACACAGGTATTTTGCCTATGAGAGCAGCTAGGGGACCACATGACTTAGCACTGCAAATGAGAAAGTGTGGCCCTGATAAGCTGGAGATGCTCACATTTATTTAGTACAGATTTAATGTCAAAGGCTTAGAGCAAACACAGTTTGTATGTAATTAACTTTGTTGCCCCCAGAGTAGGGGGAAGTCCTATGTCTGGATGATCAAAGGTCAGTTTTAGGACAACATGCGTAAACAAGGTATTTAGATAAACTCCCCTACATTCCCTGGTACCTAATCCTTGCCCTTTGCCTCAGCGTAAAAACAGCCGCCTTCAGCTCACTCTTCCCTGAAGCTTATGCAAAACCTCCCAGCCTTCCAAGAAGGTTTACATCTTTCCTATAATTTTTCCCAGAACCCTGACCAGTCACCTACAACAAAGGTCAACTATAACCTTAATTGCTTGGGTTATAATTTTTTTTAACCTCAATTGCTTGGGTTATAATTACTCATTAAATAAAAGTTGGCTCTAATTCTAATTGGGGATGACAAACAAATTAATTTTTACTCGTTATGAGAATGTGCTATCCTTTTCCGTGAAGCATACACTGTATTGTTAAGAATCAATAAAGGCACCATACAAACAGATCAGAATTATTTTACTTGAAATTTTGACGAATGTTTTTGGGAATAATTTTTGAAATCTACATAGACAGCAACAGGAAATTTATTTATTATTACTATATGAATTCAAACCATTTTAATGGCGTCTATAATAGTCAGTAATAACCTAGTCTGAAATAAAGTACAATCATCCCAGGTTAGAGTTTTTCAACAAGAATCATTTAATAATAAGGCACTCACTCTACCTTTAACAACTTCACAGCCACATGCTAAAAAACAATAAAGACAGAGAGAAATTCAATATAATTTAACAACTCTGATAGAGGAATTATATAGTAAAAGCATAGTTGCCAGAAATCTAACCCTGTTTGATCAGGAATTCTCAGAGAACATTAGAACAGATACTTGGTAGTGTCTACTCTCTTTAATTTTAATGTTAATTCAATAAAAGTCCATTACAACAATTCATTAGAATTCTTGAGCTTTCTAACTAACCACACTTGGATGTGGCACTACATTATCCAGCTTATATTAAATTTCATCTCTGGTCCATCATGCTTAATAAGACATCAGTGCCATATTTTAAGTGACAAATTTATTTATATGCAGAAGTTATAGTTATAAATACATTGTCTTGATTGAAAAACACAATAAGTTCTATGTATCTGATGAATAAATTACCATAAAAGAATCACTATATTCTTTTATGGTAATTTATTCATTTATTTTTTAATTCACATAGTTATAACTAAATGTGAAAATATTTATTAGCAAGACACAATATTATGAGCACTCTTTATAAGCTGGATAAAAAGAAATTGTTCCTGAATCCTATGAAAATTATGTGTAAAGAGTAAAATATGTTAATTAGATGCTGTTATATACAAAATGCACTTTTTGAAACAGATATATAAAAGTGTCCTTTAATGCAAGTGACAATAGAAAATTGCCTTTTAAAAACATCTATCCCTTTTTCTTACAATGTCTTAACTGAAGTAAATTATCCATGAGTATGCTGCCTTGATTAATCTGCCCAACAGAGACTATGATCAAACGCATTCAATTTGCTCATGCAGCATTTAATTAAGGTGAACATCAGCAGGACTTTAAGAAAAAGAGTAAGGCCATCCTATAATAATGACTTCAACAATACCTCTCACAAAGAGTTGCTACATTTAACATGTAAGAATACAGAATATCCAGCTAATGTGAATTTCAGATAAACACTCTTTAAAATAGATATTCCTTATATTGCATGCAGCATGCCTGTCATAAAACATTCGTTATTGTTTATATGTTATTTGAATCTATGTGAACATCCTGTGTTTTATCTAGTGAGCTTACCCCCCAGAGCGTCTAAACCAAACTAACTAAACAAATCATATGCCATATGGGTCTACATTAGAAATCCATTTGGCTTTTTTTTAGTTATTGTATTGATCTTTCCTTTGGAACAGGTATTAAATCAGGAACTGAAGGATATATTTGCAATGCACAGATTTTCTGTGGACTCCAAAGGAAAATTCTATCCCTCATAACAACCACAAACAGAGAATTGAGATTGACTTGAAAGGTGAGATGATTTATCACTTGAGCCAAAGAAAGGGATAGATTTCTTACCACATATTTTAACAGGATTGATTCCCATGGTAAGAATAACTTCCTGCAGGGTACACATAGAAATGAGCCAGTTATCCCTCCAGGAAGCATCTTACTAAGAGTAGCAATATTTTGGAGATATCTCCAGTCATCAGAAGGTCTACTGACATGTTTCTTTAAACACATAGGTCCTTTATGACCACCCTAAAAAAAAAGAAGCAAGTTTCCATGTTTTAAGGAGAGAGGAAAGTTAATCCCTTGTTTCTATACATAATATATAGACCTAAGGGTGTTAATTATAGCCCAGGGAACCACATCCAGAGGGTTTGGCAGGTATGTTGGGTAGAGATCCAGGAACTAAAGCCATGGCGTTTTATTTGTGAATGACTTCTTGGGAAAGTTTAGAGAAATGGTGATCAAAATTATATGGCAGAAAGAAAACTTAGTGACCAATTAAATTTAGGTGCATGAACCATATTGGAAGCATTAAGCATTAAATCAGAGTGTTTTCCTTAATGAGGAAAAGTTAATACAAGAACAAGGTCAGTGATGCCCTTCTCTGCCCTGTACCTCCCAGTGTCTTAAGTATTGCCTCCCTCCCTAACAAAATGGTCCACAATCACAAAATTGGCTTATCTTTTCAGATAGCTAGAGGTTTAACTTTTTTTCCAATCACCTTCAACTTGCATCTAGACCTTTGGAAGGGTAAGTTGCAAACTTTTGGAAGTGTATTTTTATAAGAGTTACATAGATGCATTATGACCATGATAAATGAACTTGGTGAGCAATGTACTAAAACAAGAGGTTATCTTCGTAATCAAAGACCATGTCAATCCAACTAGATGATGAAAGAGCAAAACCAGGATTAATGCCCTATGCTTTCTGCTTTTTTTGGCCACTCAGACACCAGGGAGATGTGGTAATCAGGCCATTTTACAGTTGCTGTTAAGGAAAAGAATGATGCCTCATTCCCTGGTTTGACCATGATGGGATACCAAATTTTGAAAATTCATTTAGATTACTTACCACCACTTTATTTGATCATTACCTAGGCTGGACCTAGAGGAAATAATTTCTTCATGCAGACAGCTGAAAAAAGTGACATAACCTCCTTCCTTAGATCTGTGAAACAGAAAGAGCTCAAGGAGTTCAAATAAGATATCATTTTTAGCTGATTTTCGAAAACAAGAAGAATGATAGTTTCCTCAAAAACCTTAACTATCAGCCCATTGTAGAGTGGCATGTGCAATGAAAGGTATACCATTATCAGACTAAAAATGACACTGATTTCTGAAAACATGACTAATTAGTTTCAAGAATGATAATGGTGTGGCTGGAATTAGCTGATCAGATTAGAACAGCAACTCTGTAACCTAAAAAAAAAAGTTTATGGTGTTAAGCCCAAGAAGAGGCCAAAATCCTGATGATGTTTTTCTGTCAAGAGTAGGCAGGAACCACAAACTATGTGATGTGGCCTCTTGAACTTCTGAAAAAAAGTGGCTCACAGGAAAAGGAGAAACTGACCCAATGGAATTTTAATAATTCTTACATTCAGCTTACTATTCTGGGGAACTCTCCTATATATTATGTTAAAATTAGATGAAAATTTAAGAGATGTTTTGATGACAATGTAGCAGCAAGTGCCCAATATTAGATGGAGCCCAACAAGTAACTTTTAGCTGGAGTTACAATTATTTTTTAAAATTATTTTAGAGATGGGGTCTTGCTATGTTGTCCAGGTTATTCTCAAGCTCCTTGCTTCAAGAGATCTTCCTACCTTGGCCTCCCATTTTGTCCTTATTACAGGCATGAGCCACTATGCACAGCCACAGGAGTTACAATGTGAATATGGTGGTAGGCACTTACTCAGAAACATGGAGTCCTTTATTCATTCCTAGCTTATAACAGTGCATCTGTTTCCATGCCTTGTACAATGTTGGGTCCAAGTAGCAAAATCACCATCTGAGTATTCTAGGCTCAATCTGTAACTGAATCCCAGACAGATTCATCAGAGAGTAGGCTCTTATTTTGGGAATGCATCTGAGTGACACAGATGGTTAAATTAGAAGCCACAATTTGTTTATAAAATTCTGATCCCAAAGAGGAGTGACTTTAATCTGCCAGGCTGTGTGTAGTTTTCCAAGTGGCAGAACAAATAGCTGAGAATGTATCTACAGTCCAAAAGTCAGTAAAAACATAACAAGTTTTATGGAAGTGGGAATGCCCAGGGCTGTAAAAACTGACCTTGGGTTTCGCCCACTGAGGAGAGTGATCACATACATTTATCAGTGTACAGACTGGACCTATGGTTCAATATCCACAGCACCATCACAGCCAATCAGATTGCAGATTTGCCAAACTAACAGTGCATCAGACTCAGATTTTTAGAGAAACTTCTCAGAACCCAGGGCTCCTTTGATTTCACAGCTTTGCTTCATGTAATGTAACATTGTCACCACAGGGATAATCATTTTTTTCATGTAATACTGATGCTAAATGGGCTGCTCACTGTTCACTCAAATTAATTTCTGATGATTTCTGTCTGCTTTAACTGTCTATGAAACAGCAAGGTGATCATGACTGATGTGATTCTTTCAGTTTTGAAAATCCCTTGACTCAACAGTCATAGTACACTACCTTCTGGCTGGGGTTTTGGGGTGTGTACTCCTTGCTTTACTTGGGCCTGTCTCACAGAGAAGTGAATTTCTATGAGGACTCTATTTCAGGGCATTAGCTGCCCCATTATCAAAGTGGAATTCCTTGAATTTTCATCCAGTTTTAACATGAGTGTCAGTGGGATTTTTCACAGTCGTGGTATAACTGTAAGAATAATTTAGATTCCATTGGGCTAGTTTTTATTCTACCATGAGTCACCTTTTTAAAATAGAAGTCTAGACTCATTGCTTTATCAGAAACAAGGGTTCTCTGTCACTGAAAACTGTCTTTGAAAAAGCCAGACCTCACTTATAGGAGCAAGTAAATCTTAAAAACAAAAACAAAAACAAAAAGTCACTCCAATAACTTTCATTGTCATCTCCATGGATCCAAATTTGGAATGCTGGACCACAGAAGACTTGGAGCTCTAAAATGGCCCTGCCATTTTGTTTTGTTTCTTTACAGGCATGATCTGTCCTTCTCCCAATATCTCAAGCAAACAGTCAAAAGTAACAAGTCTTTGCATGTGTTATTCCTAGAGGTGAAATCTTTCACATTCAGTGTAGGTGCATGATATGGTTTAGCTGAGTCCTCACCCAAATGTTATCAATCTCATCTTGAATTGTAGCTGCCATAATCCCCACATGTCATGGAGAGACACAGTGGGAGGTAATAGAATCACGGGGGTGGTTACCTCCACGGTATTCTTGTGATAGATGAGTTCTCATGAGATCTGATGTTTTTATAAGGGGCTTTTCCCTCCCTTCTTCCTGTACTTCTCCTTGCTGCCGCCATGTGAAGAAGGACATGTTTGCTTCTTCTTCCACCATGATTGTAAGTTTCCTGAGACCTCCCAGCCATGCTGAACTGTCAGTCAATTAAACCTCTTTCCTTTATAAATTACCAAATTTTGAGTATGTCTTTATTAGCAGTGTGAGAATGCACTAATACTGTACACATCTCTGTAACTGTTTGCTGAAAAGGGCTGGAATATTAGCAATAGAAAATGGAATGAGGAGATGTTGATACTGACCAATCTGGAGGTCAGCATCAAGATATCTTCATTCATCTTCTATTTTTCTTCTAGTCATCTAATCTCCACCTCTCAAAGAATGGGAAGCAGCAAACTGGGTACTTTTCAGGCTATTGTCATTGTGTGTAGTTTCTAACAATTGGCTTAGAACCACCTTTCAATTTCTTCTCATTAACAGCATAAAATAGGAAGCATCATTTACTGCCCTATGTACCATATGATTTGTCAACATATCAACTGTCTATTCCTATGCACTTCTCTGGGTTTCCATTAATTGCTTCAAAAGGCCCCCATTCTTACTTTTCCAGAAAGCCATGTCCTTTAATTATACCACTGTGTATCAAACCTATCAAGAAATATAAAAGATATGAGATTTTCCTATGTGGAACATAACAAGTTAGCCTACCACAGATTAATAAATACTGGCAGAAGGCATACAACTCCTGGGTCAGAGACAGAGGACTTTACCACACATAAGCATTAATTTATTTGGGTTTTTTTAAACAAATATAATGTACTGATTTTTCTTGCACCCCATAGTTCCATAATACAGATGTATATGGTCCCAAAAGCATGCTTGCATATGAGGTAGATTGTTTTACAGGAGAGGGGCTCTGAGCTTAGAAAACCTGAAAATTTTATAACAGCAGTGAACATGCCAAACCTCAGTTTAGAAGGAGACATTTTTCTTTTACTGGACAGTAAGTGTGCCTGCCTGTCCTTTGCACCACAAAGGGACACTATATCAATTTTCCAAGGTTGATTGCCATAAAACTGTTCTTGTAAAGATAGTTTGGAACCAAGACTTGCATGTTGTACAGTAACAAAGGCTCAAATGGGATGCAGAAACATGAGAGATTCATAGAAAGTTATCTCTCAACGTATTATTCCTACGTTAATATACATGTTGTAGAGCACTATTAAATTACTTGTCAAATATTTATTTTGGCATGAATATGTATATGTTAGCATGAAATTACCCTGTATATATTCATTTCAAAATATGTTTTCATATACCAGAGCCTTAGCCTGGGTGTCTTATTGTAAGAATGAAAATGTAAGCTAGTTATATTAGGGTCTTATTAGAAGCCTAGCTAGTGATGGTGAGAAAATAGAAACATGAGCAAAAAAAAAATATTATATATATATATATGTCAATTTGGCACAAAATATTACCACGATGGCTATTACTTCAGAATGAATCATATCTCTCATTTTCTTTCCCTCTCTCTCTCTCTCTCTCTCTCTTTCTCTCTCTCTCTCTCTCTTTCTCACAGATACACACATACAGATTAGTCACTGAGCAGATGTGACCTATCAGTATTTCTTTGTATCTTCTATTATTGCTTACTAGAGTGTTTTTCTGCTATTATTTTATAGTTTTAACATTTTCTAGTTGTCAGATATCTAAATTTTAAGGATGTGAGATTTCACGCTAGGATCATATTTTTATTTTGCCTCAGATTTCAAAATAAAGTAACCTCTTACTTCAAGGAAATATACAGGTTGAAATATAGCTCTGAGAATTGCTTAGAAATGAAAGGCTATACTATGCTGTTAAAATAGTATAGTACTGCTTTCACAAGTAAGAATGTAGGGTAAATAATGATAAATTCCTTGTAAAATGAAAAACATGCTGAAGATACTAATAACAACTAAATTGATTGATACCTTTTTATGTTCCATATACTAAAGTATGTAATTTCCACATTTTGATTTTTTACTAAAACACCATAAATAAGCTTTTATTACCTTACTTTAAAAATTAGTACATTAAAGCATAGATTTCATGATTTATCAAGTGCAGTTTTATCTGACTCTAAAATGTATGCTGTGATGCTATTTTAGAGATATAAATTTTATTTTAAAAATTTGTATTTTTCACTACATGTTAAATATCATTCTGTATCAATAAATTAGTTGTTTCAATATGTTCTCTTTTGCTTTCTAATGAGTATCAATTACTTTTTAAACGTGAGTTTCATTCCATTAAATCTATATTTATTTTATTTAAGTAAACAAACACAGACTATACAACCAAAGTTTAAAAACTAAAAAGTAATATATTGGAACATTTCTAGGATAGTAAATAGATTATAAGAACTATTTCTATTTCAGTAATGCAGAACTCAGGAGTTTTTAATGCACCTGTAGCTGCAGATTCCAGTCTCTATACCTTCTGCATTAAGCTATACATGCAGAGATTCTGACTCCCAAGTATTGAAAAAGTGTTGCTCTATTTTATCAGCTAGGAAAATCGGGTACATAGAGGAAGAATAGAAGCCAGTCAAGTATCTCTTTAATCTGATCAGGAATCCTCAGGAAAAGGCTAAACAAATGTTCCAACAGCATCTATGACATTAATGTTAATGTAATATAATGACAAATATGAAAATAAATAAAAGTAAAAATGTTATGAACAGGTATTCTGTGAAATTTAACAAATATATATTTTGCTGTAAAGGTTTCAATTTTCATACCTCAGATATTGCAGGATGACAGATTGTTTTAAAAGCAATTTTGTATTAATAAAAGAAATATGACTGCATGATATATTTGAAGTCCAGTATACATGATTAGGTGACTGTATCCATGATCTTAGGATGCCCCCATGCTGTCACTGAATCAATTGCAATGTCTACAATTTACTTTAGAAAAGAATATTTCAAATTTATTTTTTAAATCACTTCAGTGGAATTGCTTTGAGTCTCACATGGTGACTTTTATCAGAATTTTTACATATAAAATTATCTATATCTATATAGACCTGTAATAAGTTTTATTTTCTTAAATTTGAGCAAAAAACAAGATTTACCACATACATATAGTGTTATAATACTTGTAAAAGACAACTAGATTGACTATTTATTCTGGAACTATACTATATGGATTCAAATTAACTTATTTTGCTAATATGTTTTTGAAAATATTGTATCTTTTGTACCGGAGTTTCTTTGTTTATCAGTTGAGATGATGATGGTACCTACCTGAAAGGTGAATGTTAGGCACTGACTTTTTAAATTAAACATTTTATTGCATATTACTAATTTTATTTTCTGAATAATTTTGTCTGTTATTTATCTTTAAAAATCGATTCAATATTCTCCAGTTTGGTACATACTAGTGTCTTTCTTCTTTTAATTTAATCATTAAGATTAAAATTTATAATGCACATAAATTTCCTGGGTTTTGTGAGAATAGATGTAGTTCCTTAGATTTATTTATTTTTCTTTTTAAAAAAATCTTCTAGAGAATACAGCACAGCACAGCACTGAATTCAACTGCAGGACTTTAAGACGTACTTGAAAATTGGTGCTGTTTGGAGAATTAAGGAATAAACAAGTAACTTGAAATAATTAAAGCCACATAACAGCTTATTCAAAATAATAAAAGTTTTTTCCAAAAACTTCTCAGTAGGTGTTGTGGTTCACACCTGTAACCCCAGCACTATTCAGTCACTTGAAACACATTTGTGGTCAGGCATGGTGGCTCCTGCCTATAATCCCACTACTTTGGGAATCTGCAGCAGGAAAATTGCTTGAGGCCAGGAGTTCAAGACTAGCAAGGGCAAGATGGCTAGACTTCATGTCCACACAAAATTTAAAAATTAGTAGCCAGTTTCAGCCTGGGTGACAAAGTGGTACCCTGTTTCAAACAACAACCCCAACAATAACAGAACTATTTATTACTGAAAATAAAGTGACTCAAATCGGAAAAACTAGAATTAGTAGGTCAGTGGCCTGTTAGGAACCAGGCCACACAACCAGAGGTGTGCAGCAGGCCAGTGAGCAACTGACTGAGCTCCACCTCCTGTCAGATCAACAGCATAAGATTCTCGTAGGAATGTTACCGCTACTGTGAACTGTGAAATCCAGGGATTTCATTTGTGAAGTCCTTATGAGAATCTAATGCCTGATGATCTGAGGTGGAACAGTTCATCCTGAAACAGTTTTCTCCCCCAAATTGGGGAAACATTCACTCCATGAAACCAGTCCCTGGTGCCAAGAAGGTTGGAGACTGTTCATTTCTTTCTGTTGCAACATTTCATCCAGAGGTTTTATTCACATAAACAGAATTCTGTGAAAAAAATGGCTTCAGTTTACCATTTCAGTATTGTTTTTATATCACATATTATTTATATCCTGTCTTATCCCATTTTAGTATTTTGAGTCCCATTAAAATGTTTATGTTTTCTTTACTAGAAGTGAAGGTATGAGCCATTCATGCACAGTTTAAGTAAACAGACACTTCAGTGCCTAATAAATGACATTTCATTTTTATGCCTAATATTTATGTATTTATTTTCTTGCTCTGTCATTTTTTCTTATTGACAAAATGCTATATATTTTATATCTTCTTTGGTTTTGAGATGAAAGTCAAATAACATAAAATTGACCCTTTCAAAATGTATAATTAAGTTATATTTAGTACATTTACAGTGCTGTGCAAACATCATCTGCATGTAGTTCTAAAACATTTCCATTACCCCAGAAGAAAACCCCATATCATCGAACAATCATTCCCTACACCATCCTTCCTCCAGCACTGACAACCACCCATCTATTTTCCATCTTTATGGATTCACCCATTCTAAATATTTCATATAAAGGAAGTAACACAATATAAGATTATTCATTTCTGTGTTCTCTTACTTAGCATGTTTTCAAGTTTCACCTACTTCTAGTATATAGTAATTGTTTATTACTTTTTATGCTTGACTAATGCTCTATTGTTCATATACACCACACTTTGTTTCTTCATTCATCAGTTGATGAATGTTTAAGATTTTTGACTTTTTGGCTCTTATGAATAGTGCTGGCATGAATTATTCATGTAAATGTGAATAAATATTGAAATATTCAATATGAATAAATATTTGAGTACCTGCCTTACAATTCTTTCTGGTATATAACTGGACATGAAATTGCTGGGCCATATGGCACTTGTATGTTTAATTTTGTGAGTGACTACAAAATTGCTTCCTATAGCAGATATACCATTTTACATTGCCACCAGAAATGTAGGAGAGTCCTACATTCTCCACATTCTCACCAACACTTATTATTTACCATCGTTATGATTCTAGCCATTTCACTGTGTGTTAGATGGTATTTCATTGTAGTTTTAACCAAGTATTTATTTTAGAACAACAGAGTCCTCTGAAAAAGAGTAATGGTCCTACAGTAGAAATTACCCTGCTTAATGAATTTTCAGAATAAAAATGATCCCAAAGTGGGAAACAAACAAACATGCTTCCAAAGACGAATCACCAGAAAATGTGAAAAAGTAACATCTTATTGACTATTTTTATTACCTATTACTAAATATAATTTATCATGTGTACAATATCTTTGCCTCTAAAATTGGTTTTATATACTAAATATTTCAGTAAACATTTTAGCCATTTCAACTTACAGTTTCTTAAAAGTGAATGTGTGACTATGTTGGAGAGTGATATTGTTGTACTCAAAAGGAAATGTGCATGAAGTCCCGCAGTCCCAATTCCATCTAAAACCATGGTGCTACCACAGTCAAATGTTAGCATGCTTAACTTTAGCATGAACTAACCAGCAGCAGAAAACATAGCTGCCCCATTAAACTACCTGCAACTACAAATAATCATTTGTTACATCATTTGTAGTTACAAATAGTAAAATGTGCCTGTAACTTTATCATCATTCTAATCATTTCCCCAAACCTTTTTTAAAAATCTAGTTTAAACATGTTTTGTGAACTTTATTTTAAATGTAACACAATATTCTAATGTTTATATTTTCACTGAAGAGAGAAATGTCTATATTTGATTATTTTGCATCAATATTTATGAATTAAATTATAGTATAAACAAAAACTTTTGTTTAACAATTTCCAAGACATATGACTTCACTTTCATAATAAAATATTTTCTCCATATTGATATACCATCTCACGCCAGTTAGAATGGTGATCATTAAAAAATCGGGAGACAACAGATGCTGGAGAGATAGGAATGCTGTTGGTGGGAGTGTAAATTAATTCAACCATTGTGGAAGACAGTGAGGTGATTCCTCAAGGACCTAGAAATAGAAATTCCATTTGACCCAGCAATCCAATTACTGGGTATATACCCAAAAGATTATAAATCATTCTATTATAAAGACACATGCACCTGTATGTTCATTTCAGCACTGTTTACAATAGCAAAGACCTGGAACCAACCCAAATGCCCATCAATGATAGACCAGACAAGTAAAATGTGACAAATATACAACATGAAATACTATGCAGCCATAAAAAACGATGAGTTCATGTCCTTTGTAGGGACATGAATAAATCTGGAAAGCACAATTCTCAGCAAACTGACAAAAGAACAGAAAATTAAATACCGCGTGTTCTCACTCATAGGTGGGTGTTGAACAATGAGAACACTTGGACACAGGAAGGGGAGCATCACACACTGGGGTCTCTTAGGGGAGCTGGGGGAGGGACAGTGGGGGGTGAGAAGGTTGGGGAGGGATAACATCAGGAGAAATGCCAGATACAGGTGAAAGGGAGATGGCGACGACAAACCACCTTGCCATGTATGTATCTATGCAACAATCCTGCAAGATCTGCACATGTACCCCAGAACCTGAAGTACAATTAAAAAAAATAAAAAAATAAAAAATTTCTAATTTTAACTGGCGAATAATAGAGGTAAAATCAATGTTGAAATGACCTAATATACTTATAACCTTAAATATATTATACATTTTAACACTACCAACTTTTTAACAGCAAGAATTTTTCTATACAATATCAACAAAAATTCCATGCCAGAGTGAAGACAGTCTGCATTCAAATGCTCGTTGCTTCCAGATGTATGACCATGGGCAATTTAGTTAACCTTTCTGGCGTTCAATTACTTCATCTGTAATATGATTATCTATCTCATAAAAGTAGAAGGTTTAAATGCATCAACTCACATAAAATACTTGGAAGTGTGCCTCACATATAATAAGCTCTCAATAATATTGATAAACAGTTTTAAAACATGGAAGAATTTGAGGAGCAGGACTATATCTTTTTGAGATTTTGAGGAACTAATACAGAAATTTCTGAAAGAACATTGATGCCACCATTCACCTCTCACCTGGACTCTTGCAATAGCCTTTTACTGGCATCTATGTGTACATTATTGCCATGTAGATCCAATGTGCTACTTACAGCATTTCCAGGTTATCTTTATAAGTGCATAAATTACAATTCCCCTCTTATAAAAGACTCTGATAGCTTCCTATAAACTTAGAATTGAATTGAACACCTTCATTATATGTCTTAGAATGGTAAATGATCTGGCACCTCCCTCCTTTTTTATTTGATACGTGCCACTCTACCGCTTGTGACATTTAAAGCCAATGGTACATCTACCGCTTGTGACATTTAAAGCCAATGGTACATCTTTGTGTGCACCAAACTGGATAGTTGTTTACTGATTTCAGGTCTTCACATTTGCTGTATCTTTCTGCTTTTTTGAAAGAACATCAAATCTCTCTCTCTCTCTCTCTCTCTCTCTCTCTCTCTCTCTCTCTCTCTCTCTGTCATTTATGTCTGAATCACAAAGTCACTTCCTCAAAGAGATTGTCAGTGAAAGCTCTTTATAAAACATGGTTCCATTTCCAACAGTCTCTGTTTCTTTTAACTAGTAGTTAACAATATTTGACATTCTGTCTGATCACTTCTTTATTTATGACTGCCTGTTTCTTTCACCAAACCATGACTCATTCCACGGTTCATGAAAGCATGAACTTCATCTTGCTTATCACATTATTGCTAGTTCCTAGACGAGTGGCTTGCACATGGAAGATCGATTTTATTAGGTTCGTGCAAAAGTATTTGTGAGTTTTTTTGCTATTATTTGTAATCCCTTTTGCACCAATCTAATAATTGTTTTAAGAATAAGTTAAAACACCCTCTTTTATCATAAAACGTAATGTACTTAGAAGGTAACATTTTATTACTAATAACAAAAAAATTGAGGTTCAGAAAAAAATGGATCTAAACAAAATAATATGCCCTATCTTACTTATAATAAAAACATGAAAATTAAAACAATATGAGACACTGTTTCTTGCCTATTTACATGGCAAAATCGAAGTTTAACAAAATACTTTTTTGGTGAACTGTAAGAAAATAAAATACTTCACTTCTGAGGTTAAATGGTTCAATCCTTTTAAAATACAATCTGCCAACATCTAGAAATATTAAATATGCTTAAACACTTTTACTTAGCAAGCCCATTTCTAATAAATATATCCCAAAGATACAATGATGAAATTGTAAAATGCATATACACAGGTTTATTGACTGTATTTGTAGACTGCAGAGTGGCAATAGCCCAAGTGAAAAATCACTCGAAGATGAGTCAAACAGCCTTCGATACTTTCCTCACAATAGAATATAGCCACAAAATCAAGAAGGAATATTTATATATACTACTACAAAACATAACCAGATACTTCATTAAGTGAAATAAATAAAAGTGCAAATAAAGAAACATTTTATTGTGCACTAACATGAATCTATGAAAGGAAGGCTAGAAATACAAATTCGATTATGTACAAGGAAATAGCAAGATGAACCATAAAATAAAATGGAAGAGGGTAAGGTAGAGGGTACTGCATTAGATACTAGGTATCAGTAAGATAGAGGGTATTGTACTAGGTACATAGTCACATGCTGTTATATGTCATCTCCATTATTAACATTCAAAGAAACAGGAAACTTTATTATGTAATGCATGCAATCAAATCCTTATCCTCACCTTAGGGATTTTTTTATATAGAATAGACTTAGATTCATAGACGATTATTATTTCATTTTTAAAGAAAATCATCTAGTTATTCCTCACTACCCCCTTCTAGTCACTGTTGTATTCCTGTTAGTTTTTTTTAAAAATTGATTTTGGATACACATTAAAATTTTATACAAGCATAAACTTAATTAAATTTAAAATAAAATAACTAAATTTGAATACAAAATAAGTTACCCTATCTTTATATCTAATTGGTTATATAATCACAGACAGAAAAACTATTTCAAATTACCCTAAAACATTGTTATTTGATCTTATATGTCTAATTAAATAAGTCTTAGGTAAAAAATAAATTGTTAAAACAATGTTAAACTAAAGTAAATATATTTTTGTTGCTATAATTGTTGTTAGTACTCAGATAATGAAAATACGTGTATGGTTGATAAAACAATTATGTCATCATTAAGAATGGAGACTGTTGACATGCGAGAAAGTAGATATGCATGTAATATGTTATATAAATAAATTGATGTTTTAAAGATAGAATTTACACAAACAGAACAGAAGGTATCACATAAGCGTTAAATGTGCACGTAAAGATTTCAAACCAACTACTAACTATCTAGTTTCAAAAATGAAATAAACCCACTTAACACAGCATTTATTGGAATAGAAAGATACATTTTATCTGTTATATTTTATAATTTATGAAAATTTTGTAGTAAGTACATTTGCATTTAATAGAAATTATTTCCTAAATGTTTTGACAAAATGATTAATTTACAAGTTCCTAGCACCTTGCAGTTATAACTATGAATACTTTAAAAAAGTTACATGACTCTTAATCATTTTGACCAATTTTAATTTGTATAACCATAAAATGCATTCCTATATTTATAGTGTCATATTTATTGGACACATTATTCAGTTTGAAATTATAAAGAAATTATCTATTGCCATGAATTTTTATTCAGTTTCTATCTTCAAACAAAATATGTTCATTGTTGTAGCTTATAGAATGTTTGTTACATATATGCCTATCAATAGTCAAGTACATGCAATCTTCACTTTGAATATACTTTCAATTTATGCCTCAAACATTGTTACTTCAGTTCATATAATTTGAAATTCAATGTAAGAACTATTAACAAACTAACCTGCAATGTTGTCAAGTACCATTCTGATTTATGGTTACTTTTACATGTCATAAACAAAGCAAAGTTTCCAGGTTTTGTTTATTTTTTCCCTTCTGTTCTATCTATAATATCATCAGTCTCATAACTTTTTTGAGATTTTTTTTCAAAACTTGTCTGTAAAGTGACTATGGCCAGCAGCTACTGTGATATTAGCAAAAGACTGTAACAGTCTATGTATGGAATGAAACAAATAACTAATGTAGTAAGAAGATGATACACATTTTAATAATATTTTCAAAGTAATGAGGAAATGTATTCTCTCTTTGGATCCACAAGGGGCCAGAGTTTCAAAGACAAGAACTTCCCAGTGCCATACCTCCACCCACATCTCCATCTGGGAGCTTAGAGGTCTTTGTTTAACTTTAGACTGCACAGAAATCAAAGGTCAATCACATCAGCAGAAGTTTAAAGGAATTCCTTTCATAGGACAGAAAACTGGAATAGAACAGGAATATCTCTCAGGTTAAAAGTCCCCTTCTCCCACATCTAGGAGGACTCCATCTCTGGATCCCCTTCCACAACATTGTGGGAGCTACTTTTCTTTCTCCTTTTTTTTCTCTCTGTCTCCCTAAATAAATCACTTTCTGCAAAACTCTTTAGGGTCCAATAGTTACTTAAAAGGAGCTCACCATACCTAGTGGGGTCCCCCCTCCCATTCTTGGGTGAGTGAGGGACAAAGGATCTGGAAGAACACATCCTATCAGGGAGCTGATCCTCCCCCGTGCCCTGGAACCCGGTCTCAGTAATAAAACCTGATTTCACTTTGAATTGTGAAACTCAAATAGATAAGGAAGTATTGATGTTGCACATTAGCTCAGCACATTAAATAACAAGAGCAGAAAATCACATGCTGTTATATGTCATCCCCTTTATTAACATTTGAAGAAACAGGAAAATTTAACTCTATATTATTTAATGCATGTAATCAAATGATTATCCTCACCTTGGAGTTTTTTTCATATATGGAATAGAATTAGATTCATAGACAATTATTATTTCATTTTTTTATAAAATCATAGTTATTTCTCACTACCCCATTCTATTCACTATTGTTTACTTTCAATAGTTTTCCTGTTAGTAGAAAACTGTGTGTACATATACATATATGTGTATATATATCAAAAACTATGTTATTATGAGTTGTTTGTGCTAATTGTTCAACTTTTCATAATATCCACCTTTGTTTACCAGTTAAGAATTTTAAGTACACCTTTGTGACTTAAAAAGTAAGAATCATAAATAATTAGTTTCAAAAGTTAATACTAAAAATGAGGTACTTTTTAATACTTAATAAAATTTCTATGATATTGGTGATGATTTCACTGATTTCCTTTAAAAAGCCACTTTTATAACTTTCATATAAAATTTTGTTTATCAGACATAAGACATAATTGACAGATAAAATTGATAGCATGAGGAGCTAAAGGGAACAGTTATAAAATCATGCTTCTGACCAGTTATGAAGATTTGGCTAATTCATAGTGCAGACATTACTGAACCCAACATTTTAAAACTTTAAATTCAATACATGTAAAGAAAATGTGGTATGTATAAATAATGGAATACTATTCAACAATAAAAAGAAAGAAATTCTGTTATTTGTGACATGGATGAACCTGGAAGACATTACATTAAGTTAAATAAAATAAGCACAAAATATAAATGCTACATAATTTTATTCATATATAAAATCTAAGAATATTGATCTCATAGAAGTAGAGAGTACAGAGAAGGTTACCAGGGTCTGGGGTGATTGGGGGAAGAGGAGCTTGGGGAGATGTTGATCAAAGAACATAAAATTTCAGTTAGATAAAAGAAATAAGTTGAAGAGATCTACTATACAGCATTCTATTGAAACTTGAGAGTAAAAAGAACAAGTTGAAATCCCCCATCTAATCATACGATGGTAATGCGTTATTACAAAGGTCTTAGAGCTCCTCCTACTATGCCATTTACAATCTAGTAGAGTAGCGAGACATTTACATAAAATTATTATGAAATGTTATATTAGACAGGTGAATTTTATATTTATTTTTTTAGGAAAAACCTAATTATATTTCATAAAGGAGGAGGGGTTTTAGTTAATGATAAAAACTGCCTCAGATTTCTATAGACATATATATAGTTAAAGGATTTCTGGGAAAAGTGAGAAAATAAAGGATTAGAGATGGGAATATCCAATTATATTCCTTTTATACTGGTTATAACGGGATGGGGATGGAGGTTACCTATGCTACAATCAGGAAAGGGATTGAGGTCACCTTGTTCAAAACCTTTAATATTAGGAGTAGAGATGCCATTTCATACAAGTAATGGGGATCTATTCTAGTTTGGGAGCCAAAAAAAGAGAAAAAGTCAATATGTTCCAGAAAATTTAAAAAAAAAAGCATCTGTGATAGATGGCAGGTGTTGGAATTTAGAAAGGCATTACAAAATTTAAGTGATAGCTAATAATAAAAAAGAGGTAATATTGAATTACCAAGTGGCAAATACTGTTTCTGTATATCCATACATTTCCTAATTTCATTTTCAGGAGAGTACTGTTAGTAATTACAGTATAGTACTATTCTTATTTTACAGATAAGAGATAATGTAAAGTTAAGTAATTTGCCTAAAATCACACAGTGAGTGTAGACTTGATCTCTAGGCAGCTTGATTAAAAAATGCTTAAGGTTAACAAAATGAGGACCTAATACAGAGAGGATGACAAAGAAAATTCAAAGAAAGAAACAGTTTTGGAAAACAGTGAATGTAAAAAGAAATTATAAATGCATACAGCAAGCGTCTCATAGATGATGACACTCCATGGGTTCCTGAAAACGTTTATCCATCCTGTAAGCAGTAACCAGGAAAAGGTGATATTAGGTTCATTGTCCTAAAGTTTAGTTTTCATGCCTAGCATTTAACTACCCAAGACATCATTGGAGCTCATGGTTATTAAACAAATTAGCTGAGATACCACCAAAGTTCTCTTTTCTCCCCTGAACTGTAAGCACAGTAAGGACCATATTTATCTTTTTTCCCACTCTAGTTTTCTTGTTTCACATAGTCTGTTACATAGTAAAGATACTAAAACCATTTTTGGAAAAATTTAGGCGTCGGATACTCATGGGTAGAAGAACACTAATATTTATGCAAATGTGTATATGGGTGATATGTGTGTGTGTGTTTATGTAGAGGGTTTTCTTTTTTTCAAGACATAGACTACATATATGACTTCAATCCCCAAATTATGTCTATGCTTCTCTACTTCAACTAGTATTTTAGCTGGTCAAGGCTTTTTGACAAGAGAAGTGACCTAACATTTACACTCTGATAGCATCTTAGTCTTTGAATCTTGCTTTTTACAGGGTTTAAGAGTCTCCACTAATCATATCTGAATATGGTAGCTTCCAGAAATTGCTCACCTTCTCCATTGCCATTTATTAAAGCAACTCTTTAATTATATTTTATTTTAAATGTTAATTATCCTCTAACCTCATTTATGACTTTTTACAAATGGAATCAGCCCAATATGGCAAAATGATAATCAAAATTACATATTCAAGTTAATGTTTATTATATCTTTGTGTCAGTGTCAGTCATGGAGGTTCTATGCTTAAATTCTTCTTAAGAATTAGTGTGCCACTCAGCTGCAAATCGTGTGTCTATTTGATGGCCCTCAGCAATAGCATCTTGGGGATGTGCATCCAATATCTGAGTTGAGGCCATTTTCTTACCAAGTGTCTCCTAGCTGAAAACTGAACACCACAAAGGTACTAGGACATGACTATTTCTGTCCAACATGGGACTCCTCTAAGTGAGTCATTTAGGCTTTGGAGATCCCATGTGATTGTCGAAGACCGTGCCAGATCTGCATTGTATGTGATGACCTCCCTGCTCAATTCTGCTTCTCTCCTTTCTTTCACATACATCAATCCCGCAAAACCTCTTGCTCCCATGATTCTACCACAATACATGCTTACTGAAGAAGGAGAACTGACGCAAGCCCCAAAATCTCTAAAAGAGCTGAACTCAAATTTGTAGAAAGAGGTAAAAATTTGAAATAAATTATATAAACTATTTAGAATATATCTTCCTCTTAAACCTTTTTCTTCTTTTGACAATGTATACAGGTTTGAGAGAGCACATCTAATAGAAGAGCAGTCCAACATCAAGGTTTTCAGGTGGCAATCCATATTATTTGGCAGTAGGTGAGTCTAATGTTTCATATGGCTAGAGCCTTTTAAGTGAGTAATTCATGATTTGTCGGAAGCAATTTTATGCAGGCACCAATGAGTAAGGCCATAACATATTGTTGAAGCCTGACAGAGGAAGGGCAGCAAAAGCAAACCAAATCCATAATGATTTTTGTTATATGGATAATGACTAGGTTTCCTTGAAAGTGTGTAATAATTTAGCCTTAACTTCGTTTATTTCTGCATTTAATTGGGTACTTAGGTTGTATCATGCAGGGTGGATTTGATCAAAAGAAGTTGATAATTGTTGAGTTGAAACACACATTCCTGTCATATATACAACAGAGATAAACAGAGAAAGTTATCCAAAATCAGTCTTATGGCTGTAATGGTCAGCCAAACATTCCATTTCTGATTGATCATAAATTGTGTTGATTATGACCTTGAAACACTTTCTTTCCTGGAAACGGAAATAAGGTCTAAAACACAAGCTGCTAGGTTGTGAATGTCTCACTTTAAATGTCTTTCAAGGTGATCCCTGAGTGTGCCTGTCTTATAGCAGCAGTCCACTTACAGGTTTTCCCACTTTGTTATATGCAGGCTTCCATTTTTAAAAATCTGCTTTTCTTTATGCTTAATTTCTTATTAAAAACTTCCCGTTGCTTGAAGTGTGGGTTGAAGGTTGAGCAGTGTTATAACATTAGGCACCCAAGAAAGATAGTCTCTTAAATCTGCAACATTTTTCATGCCTTTTGTGTTTGTTGTGGCTTGATTATGGCCCCATGTGTATGCATTTTATTTGACAATATAATTTGCTTGGAATAAATGTTTATGACTAATTGTATAAATTTGTTATGAGTCATAATATACCATAAAGTTTTATAAAGGGTACATTTTGAAATCAGACTTCTTAGGATCAGATTACTTATTCATTGACACATCAGCCAGGGTATGATGCTCAATTTTTTCTAATGCAATTTATTTGACCTTAAAATGCATATATGAATAATATTTATCATACAGAGGCTATATATTTTGTGATAGAATATATAAAATTTAACACTGCCAGCAAGTGTTAAATTAAATGCTCAGCATTAAATGCATACCCAGCAGGTATTAACTCTTATTAAAAAGACTAACACACATGAAATACACACATATCACATGTATTTTTCAATAACCTGAGTTAGTCAATGACAATGAAGATAGAACATAACTAGAATAGAAGAACAACAAAATACCAATTAAATACTAATTAAAATTTATGGGATGAGGTTAATAAAACATAACTAATAAATTAAGGGTTATTAATAATAGCAACAAAAATACAAAATTGAAAAATGTTTGGTAATTAATTCATTACAAGCCACTACATTTACTGACAATTAGATATATGCAAATTTAAACCAAAGAGAAAACATTTTACACTTACCAGGGTAGGAAATTTTTAACATCCTCTCATTATTTTAAGTGATAATGAAGTGCAAAACGATGAGAACTCTTTTGTACTTTTGAAGGAAATGTAAACTGTCATAGCTAGTATGAAGAAAATTTTGGTAATGTCTATGAATGAAGGTCTGTGTCCATCATAGGGCAATGACTTTTCTCCTAAGCCTACAAGGAACTCTCTCATATGTATGTAAGAATGCTTGTATAAAAACATTTATATAATTTTAGCTAATAAAAGAATTTTAAAATTAAAAAATAAATATATAACCAAAATCTAACACTTGAAGATACACAAATGTAAAAAAGTAAAAGAAATGCTCATGTTATTACCAAAATAAAATGTAGGATATAATTCTCTCTGGAGTGTAGGTTGCAAAGGTGGAGGATATGATTACAGAGTAATACAGAAAGTGCAAGCTCTGTTGTTATATACCTGTATTGTTATTATTGATAGCTGCACCTAGTCTAACATTCTGTGAAATATTTTAATAAAAATAAAATAATAAGACCTCCTGAAATTAAACATGTAGGAAATATAAAATATAACCTGGAAATGTTTATTAGTGAATAAATATTTAGGAGTTAATAAGAGAAAGAAAAGAATAAAAATATTCTGTGTAACAATTTGCCATGATTTTTACATATGCCACACATGCTATGGTACATGAGCTAAATCTGAAATTAGAAGTTTTTCTTTCAACTCTCCTCTTCATATTTTTAATCTCTTATAGAAAAAGGGATGATTTATATTATCATCGTAAAGAAATCTATCTTAGCATTAACAAAATATAAACTACAAATGACTAACTTATTAAACTCATTTTTTACTCACCTTGCATGAAAACTTTCATTCCTATTTATGAAAAAAAATCTTTCCCCAAGTCAAGAGTTCATTTTCACATCCAGAATATTTATTTTTTTCCCCAAGTCAAGAGTTCATTTTCACATCCAGAATATTTATTTTTATATTAATTTTTTTTTTTACTTTATGTTCTGGGATTTATGTGCTGAATACACAGGTTTGTTACACAGGTGTACATGTGGCATTGTGGTCTGCTGTACCCGTCAACCCATTATCAATGTTATAAGCCCCACATGCATTCGATATTTGTCCTAATGCTTTCCCTCCCCTTGCTCTCCAACCCCCAACAGGCCCTGATGTGTGATGTTACTCTCCCTGTTTCCATGTATTCTTATTGTTCAGCTCCCACTTATAAGTGAGAAATGCAGTGTTTGGTTTTCTGTTTCTGTGTTAGTTTGTTGAGAATGGTGGTTTCCAGCTTCATCCATATCCATGCAAAGGACATGAATTCATCACTTTTTATGGCTGCCTAGTGTTCCATAGTGTATATGTGCCACATTTTCTTTATCAAGTCTATTATCGATGGGCATTTGGGTTGGTTGCAAGTCTTTGCTATTGTAAATAATGCTGTAATAAACGTGTGCATGTGTCTTTATAGTAGAAATATTTTTAATCCTTTGGATATAAACTCAGTAATGGTGTTGCTGGGTCAAATGGTATTTCTGCTTCTAGATTCATGAGGAATCACCACACTTTTTTCACAATGGTTGAACTAATTTATACTTCCACCAACAGTGTAAAAGCATTCCTATTTCTCCACATTGTCACTTTCCTGACTTTTTAATGACCACCATCCTAACAGGTGTGAGATAGTATCTCATTGTGGTTTATATTTGCATTTCTCTAATGACCAGTAATATGAGCTTTTTTTTCATATTTTTTTGGCTGCATAAATGACTTCTTTTGAGAAGTGTATGCTCACATCATTCACCCACTTTTTGATTGGGTTGTTTTTTTCTTGTAAATTCATTAAAGTTCCTTGTAGAATCTGGATATTAGTCCTCATCAGATGGATAGATTGTAAAATTTTTCTCCCATTCTGTAGGTTGCTTGTTCACTGTGATGATAGTTTCTTTTGTTGAGCAGAAGTTCTTTAGTTTAATTAGATCCCATTTGTCAATTTTGGCTTTTGTTGCAATTGCTTTTGGTGATTTCGTTATGAAGTCTTTGCCCATGCCTATCTCCTGAATGGTATTGCCTAGGTTTTCTTCTAGGGTTTTTATGGTTTTAGGTTTTACATTTAAGTCTTTAATTCATCTGTAGTTAATTTTTGTATAAGATGTAAGAAAGGGATCCAGTTACTGTTTTCTGCATATAGCTAGACAGTTTTCCCAGCATAATTTATTAAATAGGGAATCCTTTTCCCATTGCTTGTTTTTGTCAGGCTTGTCAAAGATCCTATGAGTGTGGTGTGATTTCTGAGGCCTCGGTTCTGTTCCATTGGTCTATGTATCTCTTTTGGTATGAGTACCATGCTGTTTTAAATACAAAGCATAGTTTATGTTGAACAATCTCACAACCTCATTGTAAGACTATTTTACAGGGGGCTGATGTGATCATTGAGTTTACATTTAGGCTTAGATGTAGTATTATGCAGTCATCTTTGTGATTATTTACCACTTTAAATAATCAAAAATCTTAATGTTGTAACTTTGGGTAACTTTATTTTGAAGCCAACAGTTAGTATGTAAGCTATTTAGAAGTAGAATAAGCTGTAGAGCATTGAGACTTGAGTTAGCAACTTTGGAAAAAGCAAGAGTTCTTTTTTCTACTTCTCAGTGTACATGGAGAATCTCAACTAATAAATGTCAAATGAAAGACAAAGATACATTTTATGGGATGGTCAGGGAAATTAGATTTTTACATTTAACTTGGCACATATGCAAATAGATCCATTAATATTTGATGGGAATTTTAGCAATTACATAATGGTTCCTTAATATTCTAATTATCCCCAATTATGCAATTACTTTCATTACATTCTTTTATTATTTTTTTACTTCAAATACAATCTTACTGTGAAAAATACCACAAATATTTACTTCTAATGTAACTAATGATATTGTGAATAATGTGGATAAAATTAATGGGAATTTTGAGAAACTGACCTAGAGCTCAGCATTTGTTATTGAAAATATTTCATAGTACTAAGAACCCCAAATCAAATATTATATGGTAAAGAAATCTTTTGAGTTTAAAAACAACATGGAGCCCATTACAACACATACACTAATGATCTATACTCACTATTGACCTCAAAGAGAAATATAATTTGGTATTTATTCAATCCACAAGCCCTTAGAGTTATGTAATAATGTTTAAGAACACTACACTAATTGTGGACCAAAAAAAAATTAACATTTGTGAGTAACACACCCTCTAAAGCAGAATTTTTATATTCTTGGGTACAATCTTGATAATCCTGAAAGATAAATCTATTTTCCCTTACTTCACAAGTTAAGGAACTCAAAGGTGGGTGGAAATTGTGGCGTCCAAGATAATTTTTGGCACGTGTAAAGCATATTATTTACTATCATACAAATATTTTGTGCAGAGGCCAAAAATAAATGCGCTTACCAGCAGGTCAAGCAGATTCATTTTGCAATGTAAGCTATCAATTCTGTGGTAACACACACGGATTTAAAAATTTAATCTAACATAAGTTTTTAAATAGTCCTTAAAAAGCAACTAAATTTAATTATATACGGCAAAATTACTAGTGTTTAAAGGTATTCATATTACTTCTGAACTATAAATGGCATGTATTGAAATGTAAATAATGGACATTGAATAATTTGATAAAAAGTATAAGGGAACTGCTATTATAATAGAACTAAAACTCATAAACTGTTTTTCAATAAAGTACTTCTTGCCAATCTATTGGAAAAGTACATATTTTATTCTTTAACTTTTGTTCAATGAAGCATGTTAAGATAAAGGTCATCATTATTCTCTGACATTATTATTTTAGTTTTAATCCATTTGACATCTTGTGCATTCTTTTCTCCAACATGTGACATATAATTTTCTAGTTAGGAACCATATTCATTCTAAACATTCTCTAGTGCAAACTTGATCATGTATTAGTAATTAAATGATTCTTATAATGCACAAATGACAAATTAATGTAGCATCTGTCCATCTTTATGACAGCCATTAAGCGGTAGCTTTATTGGCTAGTTTCATTAATCATTAAATATAATTTCTGAAAGATTTTTACAATCAAGACTATTATGAACAAGATGTGCAGGAGATCATAGATGACCTGTAATACCTAAATAATATCAGTGGTCTCAAAAACTAATTGTTCATTTCTGTAAATAGAACATTTTATGTTAATATCGTCCATTTAAGTAATAATTTTATAATGGTTCACTGCTGAACCTGAAGAAAAATAATACTTTTCTATCTACTTATCTAGAGGTAGAGATATTTAAATACTCTAGCTTGGTTATAATGAATATATTTTAAACAATCCTGCTAACTCCATTTTGCCCACCCTGAGCTATGTAGGGCATTCTGTTCCAAAAGTTTGGAACATCTGGCATCCGAGACACCTGGCATCTTTGTAACCAATTTTTTGAGAAATAGGGCCCACCGGCCCTGTATACCCTGTATCTGTAACTATGTAACTGCTACCCCACTTCCTGAGTAAAAAAACAGTTTTAAGTAGAACTTTTTGTTAGGCCCTTATTCTCCCCTAACCTGCTCCTTCTGCTTCTGTAATAATCTACTTACCACCCCCTGACCTTAAACTGGTATAAAAATTGGACCACCCTTTGTTCTTGGCCGAGAGGTTTGAGCTCTAGCTGACTCTCAGACACCAGCATAAAGGTGGACTCTCAGCAAACTCAGTGTGTGGTGCTTCTGTTTAAACTTGCTCTGGTATAACAATACCAATAAATATATCTATAATTTTATACAATGACATTTTATATCAGGAAATAATAAGAAAAAATATATCAATAATCATACTCTGATTGGTTAAAAGACATAAAATGAAGAAAAAAGTACAAAGGTAGGCTAGAGAAGAAATATAAAGTATATTCAAAGCAATAAGTACGTTTCAAAACTAGATTTTCTATAGATAAAATCTACATATAATTTATTTCAGAATACCTGTTTTTTTAACTTATAACTAATGTGCTTTCTTTTACATTCACAAAATATATAAGAAAAAAGTATATTTTTTAATAAATAATTGATACAACATTGGTGAATTGACATAAAAATAGGCAAGCTGAAGAACGTACATGAATCACAAGAACAGTTGAATCAAGAGAAAACTACAGTATGAATAACTTAAGAAGTTCAGAAGTATTTGCTGTAGACACAAATAAAAATAAACTATAACATGGACATCAGAATGTTGTTTAGAAACCACCCTTCACTCAGTATTATCCCACAGTGTAAAACACTATCAAACCTGTAATATAAAATAGAGAGAGAGAAAGATGAAGACAAAGAAGAAAAATGAGAACAGTAATAAATAAAAACCTCTTTGCTCCTGAGATTTGAGGGTAAAGAGTAATCACATATTACAATGAAAAATATATTAAACACATATATTAATGTTTACTGCAAATAATTTTACATTTTGATTGAGCAGAGAGCATTTAATATAAAAACAAAAAAGTCACAATTTCTCAGTGAAGGCAAATATAAGTACTAAATTAAATAATTGTTGGCAAAAGGCAACGAATGAATAACTCAATTAATTAAATATGGTTTGAGGTATGAAACTACCAACATACCAATTTATATAGAAGATATGAAAAAATTGCCATTTTAACAGTGTCATATTCTAGGATATAGAGCTTCTAAAATCCAAAACTAATTATATTTTTTAAAGTATAAACAAATACACACATGAGGAAAGGTTAAGATTGTAACTGTTGTTTTCATAGAATGTATTACTCACTCCAGTAGCCTTAAGAAAGGGTTTACATGTTAAAAAAAATAAACAACAAAGTTAGATAGTTGAAACCCACCCAATAGTCCCATAGATAATTTCTTGAATAAACACAGAAATTGACCTTTTGTCTTAAAGCTTGAAACTTACTTTTTTTTTGAGTTCCTTCCTCAGGAAAGGATCCCACAGGCATCTCAAAGTTACAAAGAACTGAAACACACCAGATAATCACATCCAGGCAATGAGATGGGAGACCCCTCATTCATCATGTCTATTTTCTTGCCCCTCTCTAATTCCTGTTTTTTAAAAGGTTGTTAAATTTCTTCCCTGCTATATAAACCCCTAGTTTTAGTCCATTAGGGAGATGGATTTGAGACTAAGTTCCGACTTCCTCAGATGCAACACCCAAGTAAACCCTTCTTCCTTGTCAATACTCATTGCCTCAGTCATTGGCTTCTGCATGGCAAGCAGTAGGAACTAGACTGAACTCCTGGTGTTTTGGTAACATATTAAGTTGGGCATGAAGAGAGATTACAGAAATGAAAACTGGCTGAATCTATAACATATGAAAAACCAGTAGGAAATTAAATAATATGCACCAAAACTTTTCAGAATTAGGTAAACTCTTGAAAATCATAGCAGATATGGTAATTGGGAACATACTTAAAAGAAAGATAAAAGAGTTTAAATTTTTTTGTGCCACGGTTCAAAATCATCAGTGCTGAGAATAGCAAAGCTATGCGGTAAACAAGACACTTGATTAACATTGCCTTATCAGTGTGTGCTCTGAAAAATAACTTTGCTCCAGGACAAAAGCAATGAAATATGAAGTAAACAAAAATAACTGTAAAATGTTGAGGAGTGAAATTCTAATGCATATGTTATTATGAATGATAAATGGAACAGATAGACAAAATGATTTTCAGACTGTAGATCAGACAAATAAAAGTAGATAAATGTATATTATGTGAGAAGAGGAACCAGTATAGTTCATTAATTGGGGGTTACATGCTGCTTTAACCTTCCTGTGATCCCAAGATTTTGGTTTCTAGCTTTTGGAAAGCTGCGGGCTTCAAGAAAACTTAGATTTGTAGTAAAGCCACATAAAAATCATATTATAAGGTTATCAATATGGGACCTATATAGCTGGGAGAACTTCTGCAAATATTTGTTAAGCCCTTCTCACTTGGCTTATGCCTGCTAGGGCTGGAATAATGTATGCACAGCATTCAGATGACTTTGTCTTAAAAAAGATTCTCTTTCTACCAGTATTTTACCTCCAAAATTATTTGTTAGCTTTGAGTGTGATTACTAAAATTGGAAGAAAAGCTTGGCGCCATTATTCTGGCAAGTTTTATATGAACTGTCTGAAACTGTCCAAATAACCTTTTATATATTCACTATGCAAAAAGCAGCCATTAGCCAGATGTGGCAAATGTAACTGAGCAATAAAATTTGTACTTTAATTTTAATGCATTTAAATATTAAGTACCCACATTGTCTAGTAGCCACCACATTAGGCAATGTAAACACTGAAACTTACATTTGAATATAGTGGTAGGCATGCTTTGTACTTCCAGTCTACTATATAAGATGTTAAACTGTACCTCAGGTACAGCATTTCAATATTAGTAATTGGAACATATACCATATCAGACTAACATTTACACTATAAAACTACAAAGCTGAAAATACACGAAGCAAGTGTTAAAAAGTCATTGAGAACTGGGACAGGCAGGTTGAAAGTCAAAAATACCTCAAAAATAAAAGTAGCACATGAATGAGAACCTCACACTTAGCTTCTGTTTTTGTTGTTGTTGCTTAATTTTGGTTCATTTGCTTATTCATGAGTAAAGAAAAGAGAGAAGAAGCTGAAAAATATAGGAAGAAGTTGAGATACTCTCCAGTAGCTGGGGATGCAAAATAAGGGGTTCAGGATTTCCATGGAAACCAGGATCTAAAGAAGAAAAAGCATATTGGGAAAGGTACCCGGAAATACTGCATATTATTTCCTCTCAAAGCTTTTGCCAAATCTCAAGCAGAATATCAGCAATGTGAGCTTCCCAGAAAGCAACTGATCAATGCTAAAAACAAGTTGTAAGACACATGATAAAAATCCTTACCAAATAGCCAGTTTATTGCAAAAAGCAATACAATATAACAACAACATTACATTAAGGGTAGGCAAAATGGCCACAGGTTGCTTCAAACTAAGCAATAAGAGGCTGGGTGCAATTCCAGTTGTTCTCCGTTTGTAGGGATCATACTGAGTTCTCTCTCCTGAACTGAGAATATCAATATGCATGGCACAACTTAGAACCAGTGAGCCCACAATGGAGTCTCATCCAGAATTTCTAATACCTGGCTTGTTTAGGCACCTTCTTCCTATATGATGGATCTTCGATGCAGAATCCTGGGGTGTTCTCACTGAGAACAGGTGTAAATTATCAGTCTCACTGTAGTCTATAGACAATACAGATAAGCTAGTAAATATCACCCCAAATTTTCTAAGACGCATAGTTACTTCATACGGTGTTAATCAGAGTATGTTAATATCTTCACCAAGGGTGAGCAGCATTCAGATACAAATTACCTTTTAATGAAGGAGCTCAGGCTAATTCCAGGCTTGCTAGAATTAACCACAGAATGCACTGAAAAAAAAAATTCACAAGCTTAACAAAGGTTTCAGCAATCTTGGGTATAAAATATGGTTAATTGTCAGGACCTTAAAATGTAAGAGGATTTCAATTGTGAAATCAGGATTCAACAGGATTTCTTGCCAAGATGGAATAGCCAGACCCAGATTTATTCTGCTTCTACATCTTGCAAAGGTGGAAGAGCTAGACCCAGATTTACTTTGCTTCCTGAAACAACCAAATGTAACAGAGTCCATGAAGATTAGTGATCCTAAAGACATGGGAAACCAATGAGATGAGGCCTCTAATCACCTAAACATGCTACCTTGAGAGAATTTCCTGGATGCTATCAGGAAGGAATAACAGGAAAAGCCCAAGGGACACCTTTAGTAGAGAAAATGGAGCAGAGAATCTGGATAGGACAAGGCAGCTAAAGTTCACAGAATACTGTAATTGGAGAGGAAAGAGGTGCACACAGAGAGATAGTCAAACATTCAGAGGGGCTACCTTTGTTATTTATTAGAGTGCTGGTCAGAGCATGTGAAATATACTTCTTGAATGTCTGATTAGAACCACTCTAGTGAATCAGAGAAAATAGTTTTAAACATTCATAGAAGGCTGGGGATAATGCTTGTTCCCATCAACTTTGGGATGTATGAGCAAAAGTTCATGACTCACACATCCCAAAAGCCCAACAAATTCCAAGGTTAGGAAATATGAAGAAAACTATACCACAATACATTCTAATAATCAGTAATAAAGAGAAAATCTTAAAGTAGCCTGACTAAAAAGTCTCGTTACATACAGAATAAAACACGTAAGAATGATCTTGCATTTATGACCTTTTGAGCCAATTCAAAATCTGTTGTTGCTTCTACCTGAGAATATATGATAGTAACTGACATGCTACATGCTTGTAATTCCCCATCCCATAAGTATCAGAAGAAATTATATTGATCAGGAAGGACGTCATGTAGAGAAGCGCATCCCTCATGACTCCTTTGAACTACAAGTGTATGAGTCTGATAATTTTGTTGATGGGATCTTCTGACAAAAAGAGGCAGCTTTCACACTGAAGCAACTTTGGGGGTTTGGGTTCCTAGTTTCCCTGACATGGCTCAATATTAGCTTGTGAATGATGTCTTTTAATATTAGAATAACAAAACCATAGTTGCCTTGTGATTTTCTAGTATGATATTTTAATTCTTGTGTGGGAGTGGCAACAGCTTTCAAGAATTTGACATTTTAGCATAGAAGTAGGTAATAATTCTAACCATGAAACTTTTGAAAAAAGTAAAGTAGTTAATACAAACTGGGTTGGTAGTTCTATTCATAATCTTACTCAAAAGCAATCCCCCTCAATACTCAAGAAAACAGATCCATAAAATGTCAATATATTAATAATTCCATGAATATTTATGTGATTTATTTTCACTCCCTGAGTTGAATATATCTTTATAGGGATATAGTTTTACTCTCTGGCTTGGAATGTATCTTTATAGAGTGTCCAGGGTATCTAGTGGACATATGAGTAACAACAGATTTTTTTTCCTAGAATTATTTGACATGTCGTCAAATTAGAGGACCTACTTGTTGCTATGTGGAATGTCAAGACAACCAAAGTTGCTGTATGTCATAGAAGGATAGATAGTTAAAATAATCTTGAGGCTAGACAACGATGAGCCACTGCCCCTTTAATTTCCTTTATACTGTTGAAAGACAAACTGCTTTTGATTCTCTCTGCTAAGTATCTAAAAGAACACATTCATAAAATCAATAGATGCCTATCATGTACATTGATTTGCTCCAGTGAAGTCACCCAATCCAGCAGAATAGAATAGTCAGGGAAAATCACGGTGTTTACAGTAACCCCCATCATCTGCCTTGACTCATCTGGATCTTACGTAGAACAGACAAGTGAAGACACAGGAATATGCTGCTGAGAGAATAGCCAGTATTATTATTATTTTTTAGTTACTATACTTAGAGTTCTGGGGTACATAGACAGATTGTGCAAGATTGTTACATATGTATACACATGCCCTGGTGGTTTGCTGCCTCCATCCCCCATCACCTACATTAGGTATTTCCCCCAATGTTATCCTTCCCCAATCTCCTCCTTGCCCCACCTGCTATCCCAGAGAATAGCCAGTATTATTAAGGAGCTCAGTGGTGGCTCTCTTTTGTAAGCAAGGGATGTGAGAATAAGTGCTGCTTTAGAACTGGCTACCATAATAGTAATAGACAAGATAAGATTCAAAGAATTAATAGTGACCAGGTGGTGGTATTTAATCAAATGAAACCAGGTGAATCTGATTATCTTAATGAGTAGAGATTAAAAAAACAACTGGCAGTTAGAAAGCCTTGACCCACAGAGAACTATAGAGATATTAAATGGAACATGGAGTTCTCAGGAATAAGAGACGTGGTAACTCAAAAGAGATACTGTTTTATGTAAATCCAGGATGAATGATTAGGAAGCAGTAGCAGACTTACCAATGAACTGGCATAATCCCTCACCCTGATTTCAGATTTGAATCAGTTCTCAGCCTAGAAGACCGAAGAGAAGGTTGGAGCTGAGAAAGATGCTGGAATACGATGGCAAACATACACAACAATAACCTGCTATTCCTTCCGCAAAGCGACCTATAGACTTTTACTCAGGTAAACATAGCAGGAAAATGCAGTACTAAAACATACAAAAGTGTGCCAAAACCTGTTGTACACTGTGTCCAACTGGACAGTAATAACTGAAGACTCAAAGCAAGATCATGGCTCCCATGCCAGAGTGGAAATGTGGAGTGCTGTCTTCATCTTTTTTCTGATACTTATAATGGAATACCTGAAGATGGGTGATTTATAAGAAATAAGACTCATTTTGTACATTTCTGGTATCTAGGAAGTTCAAGGTAAAGGGAGCACATCTGTTGAGAGCCTTCTTGCTGGTGGGGACTCTGCAGAGTCCCAAGACCAGGTCATCCCATACTGAGGGGGCTAAGTGTGGCAGCTCAGTTCTCTCCTCCTTGTCTTATAAAACCATCAGTCCCAACCCCATGATAACATATTAATCCATTAACCCATTAACCTATGTGATATAATGTGGATGTTTGTCTCCTCCCAATCTCATGTTGAAATGTGATTCCCAGTGTTGGAGGTGGGGCCTAGTGGGTGGTAATTGGGTCATGGGGGAGGATCCCTTATGAATGCTTTGACACTGTACCTTTGGTGATAAGTGAGTTAGTGCTCAGTCAGTTCACATGCAGTCTGGTTGTTTGAAAGTCTGGGACCTCCCTGGCCTTGCTCTCTCGCTCCTGCTCTCGCCATGTGGCACATCTGCTCCCCTTTGCCTTCTGCCATGATCAAAAACTTCCTGAGGCCCTCAACAGAAGATGCTAGAGCCATGCTTGTTGAGCCTATGGAAGTATAAACCAATTAAATCTCTTTCCTTTTAAATTAGTTAACTCATTCCAGCACCAACTTAAAAGTCCAAAGCCCACCTGTGAGACTGTTAAAGCAAAATAAGTTATCTACTTCTGAGATTCAGTGGTGGTAGAGGCATAAGACAGACATTCCCATTCCAAAAGGGAACATTAGGTAAAAAGAAAGTAGTAACAGGGTCTAAGCAAGTATGAAACCCAGCAGGGAAAACATTAAATATTAAAATTGGAGAATATAGCTCTTGATTCCATGTGCTGCCTCCAGGAGTTTGGCTCCCAAGTCACAGGCAGCCTTGTCCCCAAGATTTGCTGGGTACAAATCATGTGGCTGCTTATAGCGTTAGAGTTTGGAGCGTGAAGATTTCTCAGACAGGTGTTGCATGCTGCCAGTGACTTTTTAGTTTCAATATGCTGGTGGTGGTTCTACTCTCATAGTTTCACTAAGCATGGCCCTAATGGAAATTACCTGTGACATTCCCAACCTCACATTTCCTGTTGGTATTTTTCTTTTTTTAATTGCATTTTAGGTTTCGGGGTACATGTGCATAACATGCAAGATAGTTGCATAGGTACACACATGGCAGTGTGTTTTGCTGCCTTCCTCCCCTTCACCTACATTTGGCATTTCTACCCAGGCTATCCCTCCCCAGCTCCCCCCCAACTGTCCCTCCCCTATTCCCCCCAATAGACCCCAGTGTGTAGTACTCCCTTCCCTGTGTCCATGTGTTCTCATTTTTCATCACCCGCCTATGAGTGAGAACATGCGGTATTTCATTTTCTGTTCTTGTGTCAGTTTGCTGAGAATGATGTTCTCCAGATTCATCCATGTCCCTAGTGGGGGCTTTCTTCTCTGTCTCTGTCCACAAAAAAAAAAAAATCTTTGCTTGATTCTTTAGGCTTTCTATGACATCCTTTAAGATCTGGAAGGAGGTTTCCAAGCCTCCACAGCTCTTGATTTGAGTGCCACTAGGACTGACAACTTGTACATTCACCTAGGGCTGTTTGAGCTATGGCAGCATCTAAGCATTGTGCTGGAGTGTAAGGATCAGAGTCCTGAGGCAGTCCTAGGTGGTTGGCCTGTAAAGAGTGCCCTGGGCCTGAAACCATTGTGCCCTCCTAGACCTCTGGCCTGTACTAGAAGAGGTAGCCTCTAAGATTTCTAAAATACCTTCTGTGTCTTTCTACCATTGTCTTCAGGAATAGCAGTTATTTCCCTTCTAGAACTGCTAATAATTTCTCTGGAAAACAGGTGCTGGACTACACCTTTGGTTTCCTCACCTGAACATCGATTCTTTGCTCTTAATATAGCCAAGTTAAGAGTTGTCCAAGTCATACCACTATGCTTTCCTTTGAATTATAAACGATGTCTTTAAATTATTTTATTTGCTCCTGAATCATGTTTCTTCTGTCCAGTTCCCTAGATCATCACTCTTAAGTTCTCTTCCACAATGCCCTGAGGCATGAACACAGTTCTGCCAAGTTATTTGCCAATTTATGACAGGAATAGCCTTTACTCCAGTTTCAAATATGTTGTTTCTCATTTACATTTCAAACCTTGTCAGAATGGCCTTTCCTGTCTACATTTCTGTGAGCGTTCTGGTCACAACCAATTAACATATCTCTAAGGAGTTCCTTTCTCTTGTTTTCTTGTCTTCTATGCCCTTAATAGACTCTAGTTTGCTCCTCCAAATTCTTTTTGCCTCTGTCTATTTCCCAGTTTCAAAGCTGCTTCCACATTTTCATATACTTGTTATCAGCAACACCCTACCCTCCATACCAATTTTCTGTCTTACTCGGCTTTCTGTTGCTTGTAACAGAACACCTGAAATGGGGTAATTTAAAAGGAAAAAAAATTTGACTTCTCAACACTGTTATACTGGGGATTAAATTTCAGCATGAATTTTAGATGGGACAAATATCCAAACCATAGCAGGGGTGAAAGCATTAAATACAATATCATTCTGAGTCTTTGTGCATGATGAATTCACCAGATACATGGGCACACTTGATAATTTTTTCAGTGCCTAAATTTATAATTGGAATGGGCATACTTGGGACTAGCAGAAACACCACCCTGTTTCTTTGGTATTTTGGGTGAGTAGAGAAGATCTAATGAAATTACTGAAATGGACTTCTGTTGTAATGTTACAAACATGAAAAATAATTTTATTTTTGGAAAAAGACAATGATTACCATCTCCATAAATTACCTATTGTGAGGGTGGTGATCTTCATATCTCTACTTAGGGTTTTACTTTGGCACCACATAAACCTAACAGATTCAGAAGGGGAATAGTGAGATTCCACACATTTAAAGAGTTGTAGCCCCACTTGCAGTTGTGATGCCAGGTATAGTAGCTTTACTCAAGCGGACTGACACAGCCTCTAGTATGTTGTGCATAGCAAATGCATTTTCCATCCCTATCAAGCAAGTGGGGCAGTCTGTGTTTATATGAGAAAGTCAGACATACACTAAGCAGTAAGTTGGGTATACCCTACCCATAACCCCATCATAATGTAGTCCGAAAATCCTGGAAAATCTTGACTTGCTATATACTATTATGATATTCCATTATATTAACGATGTTATAGTCTCAAAGTGGATGTCCAAAGAGTGTGAAAACATAGAGACTTTTATAAGGCAGATAATCTACAGAGGATACATTCTGTAGGAGACAAAAGGAAAGAGACATTACAGACCTGCCTCATCAGTGGAAATTTCCTTTGCCAGTGGTAAAATCAAATATGCCTTCCAAAGTAAAGAATAAATTATATATTCTTTTACTTCCTGTCATTACAAAGGATGCACAACACATAAAAGACTTCTTTGAGTTTGAGGCTTAGCACACTTCACTCTGACAAGCCTGCCTCCATCAATTTATGAAGGTGGAAGAAGGCTATTTGATTTGAACGTGATCTGTAGGAGAAAAATATTCTTTAGGGAGTCCAGGCTGCGGTGTAAACAGGTCTAGTGCTGGAGGCAATCTATTAGCCAAACCCTATGATGCCATATGCATCTATGATGGTCTAGGATGTCATGAGGCATTTACGACAAGTCCTAAGAGGAAAATCATTAAATAGGCCATGAGGGCATTAGATCAAAGCCATGCCAACAGCAACAGAGAATGATGCCATTTTTTAAAAAGTTCCTGACATGTCATTGGTCTCTGAGCACAATACATCAAGTGACCATAATACTAGAGCACCTCCTCAGGAGCTGGATTCTGTCAGACTTACAAAATCGAAAGATCTGATGTCTTCAGCAGCAATCCATCGAAAGAAAGAAGTGTTGCCTTTAGCATCAAACATGTACCAAATCTAACGACGAAATTAAGATTCATGTTTAGGATATGCAGAGTGCCATGTCACCCACCAAAAATTCCAACATGAACTCTCTCTCAGCTCACAGCTGTGGCCGTATGGAGAGATCATTTACAGCCAACTGACAAAGCAGAAAAGTATCAAGCTTGGTTCATTCATTGTCAGCTCAGTGTGTAGGTGCAAGTGGAAAGTGAACTGTTTCACCATAATCTCACATAAAGGTGTCTCGAAAAGTCAGCAGTGGGGGTTAATCCTCCTAGTGAGAAGTGCTTTGGGCAGTGCTCCCAGTTATTTCATTGGTACAGAAAGAATGTCCAGAATTAAGGAATATATGAATATATTGTATATGTGTGTGTATGTGTGTATGCATATATGTGAAATATGTGAATATATAGGGTGTGTATATATACACACATATAGAATATGTGAATACATATGTAATCTGTAAACATATATATATAATATATATAATAATATATATAATATATAATATATATATAGGCTACTGAGCACTGGTAACAAGATAGGTGGTTTTATCAGGGGTTGGTAGGAGAAAGATTGGAATATCAGAAACAAAGAAGTTTGAGAAAGACACAGGTGCATAGATCTGTGCAGGTAGAAAACAATTTAAAAACTTTGCTCATATCCAGTATGTCCTCTGTGGAGTTACAATTTAAAATTTCCAGGTGCTGAAGGTCTTGCCTACACAGGAAAATCTTATCATTGTGTTTCCTGACTTATCCAGCCATGAAAGTATTTCAATGACACCTAAATCTAATAGGAGAAATAATTAGGAAAAGTATACTTGATTCAAATCTATAATGTGCTAACATGCTAGATGGAGAAAAAGTGTGGACCCTCCATTATATATAGCAAGTAACATTGTTAGTAACGTTTTTGATTCCAAATTTACTTTGAAACTTAGAAAGTATCAGCTTATTAGTTTATTAGTTTATTTTTAAATATTAACAATAGCGAGGACACTTGCTTTATTTACATTCTGTGTTCAATAAGTTGTGGAATAAAATATATTATCACAGAGGTGAAACATAAATGGCTCTAATGTCAAAATGAATTTTCTTCTGACAACTGATAAAGAAATAAATCTAGGTTATGAACATTTTGTCACATGGTGTCAAATTAGAATGCATATGCTAAACATTGAAATGAGGTCATCCTAAAGGTTAATAAAATATCTTTTAAAGGCAGTTCATAGAATTTTGCCATCTCTATAACCTAGGTTATTAAAGTTGTAAGTAAACAAAGGTTTCATTGAGGCACTGTCTGCTGCTATATATCATCCTGGAAATGAGGATCAGTTAAGGCTTCATTTTGACAGTTCCTGAATACCATCGCTGTGATGGCAGAGGCGGTTTGTGAATGCTAGTTCTCCTGCTGCAACAGAGCTCCAGCTGATTCTGGTAGATGTAGATACAGCGTATCTCTTTTACCCTGTCTTTGCCTGTCATTGCTACTCTCTTATCTAGTTTAATTTCCTATTTTTATATTTGTGTGGCACAAAGATATTATCTCCAAGGGAAAAAGTTTACAATATAATAAAGTTATGTTCACTGTCTAGGTGAGGTTACACTGGTCACTCAGATGCAAATTTGAACAATTTCAATATTTGCCAGTGTATTTCCAGTCTGATTACAAATTTATATTATTCTCAATAACCAGAAGTATATATTACCCATGGGGTAAAAGGAAGTAAATGTAGAGTTATCTGAATGTATATATATTTATGTGGCAAAGCTTAGAATGTAAATAATTTGCCAAACATTTAAAATGGTTTACTTTCTGGCTTTTTGAAAGGCATATATGGTTTTACTTTACCCATTAAAAGGCATATATAGTTTTGACAAAGAAGGATTCAAATATGGAAAATAGTGATTATCTAATATTTTAATGCCCACAATTATCACTCTTTCTCTCTCTTAATAAATCCTTGAATGAAATAATGTAATTCTCAAAATAAAACATGCATTTGGTCCAATTAAACCCAAATAACATAATTATAATTTTATGAGGGATTATTATCCTGAAATAGAATATATTAAATGTGTATTTACATTATTACATTAAATATTTGTTAAATCATATTTACAAAGTATATGATGAAGCTATTATGTTACTTAGTATTTGAAGAACTTCTGTAAATATTTTGAGACCAATGACTCAATAGAAAATGTGAACATTATATGAAGAATTACTTCACATTAAATAAAATTATAAGGGATGTTAATAATTTAAATATGTCTCACTTTCTTGTAATTAAAAAAAATGAGCAAAACAACAAGTTGTTATCATTTCAACAAATCTGCATGTCAATAATAATAATGACTAAAATTTAAAAAGTGTTTTGTAGTCCTAAAAATATCAATACTTCAAAAAGAATACAAAAATTATTATATCCTCCTTACAAGTCCGTTCTCTGATTTTATCAAAATTAAAAATACATTTACATTGACCTAGAAATTTTATTCTATATTTTAATCCTCATGACATTTTTCTACTGTGCCAAAATGTTTTCATATATCTATCACAACTTTGCAATATCATTTTTAACTTTGAAGTACAGAAAATGACCTACATGTCTATCAATGAGACTGATTTAACATATTTTATTTAATTTATTTAATGTAAAACACAATTGTTAATTTCATTAGTATTATATATAGTTACAAATGAAAATAGAATATAAAACTGCCAATTATGTCAGAAAGACACTATCAATTTTGAGACACAATTTAGTTCGAGATGTTTTTAAAAGTGTGCTTAATGTTAGTGAAAAGTGACACACAGTGAAAGACCACAAAATAATATGCAATGTTAAAAAAAATAGCACAAACACAATGAAGTAGCAGGATCTTAAAACATTATAATGAAAGATAAATGAGTGCAGAAAACTGTGTACAATTATTCCTATATATAAATACATAAATATATGAAATTTCTATGGTAAATGGGAAAAATCAAATTGGGTTTCCTTTGGAAAAATCATTTTACAATCAGGCAGAAAGGGGAGAAAATTTATTTTAAGAGTTATGTGTACTATTGCATATGCTGTTGTATTTCCTTTGAAGTAAAGTTGTTCTAAAAGAATCTAAAGCAAAATGATTGTTTCATCCCCTTTGCCAACTGCCAATGCTTAGTCTTCCATAGACAATCATTTTCAATTACTCCAGTAATTTATCTTTTTATATACCTTCATGTTTTTTAGTAACATATAAATACCAGTTTTCTTTTATTTATGAACTTTAGCCATTATATAGTGGAATTCCACAAAGACAGGCAAGGATTCAGTCTCTATTTCATCTTTCCCTTCAGTCCTGAACATTCAGATTGCCCCTACGCAATCCCCTACACACATCTCCACTTATTATATTTACCAATAATAATCCATAATACCTTATTATAAAGGTATGATACGTTTATGTTATTAAATCTGTGTAATAGTACTCAAGTGTAAAACATGTAGTACCAGGACTTTTTGATATGCAAGTATTCTGTGTCATTTTAGTATTATTCTACTGTTCTTACTGCCACTTCTGTATTTCTCTCTCTTCCATTTGCTTTGATATCAAGGAAAGTTTTTAAAATAGACTGCCAAAGTCTCCTCAGCATGAATCATGTGGTACAGTCAAAATACTTTAGCAAGATGCTTTAGTTAATACATCATTTTTATTTGAATTATATGACCTTGCTTCCTTGATATTTGTATTCTAGTCCAATCTCTGCTTTCTGAATTCTAAGGTAGGTGCAGAGCAATATCATTGCTTTTGTGTTAGCCATTCTTTTGGAATTATGTTCAATTTTTTAAATCAATTCCTGTTTGTCCTTTATTTTGTGGCTTTTTCTTTCTATCTTCCAACATTTTTTTGAATGTATATTTTAATTGGTTACAGAGAAAGGATACCTAGATTTATTATTTTGAAGCCATTATGTGTGATCATATTTTTACTCTACTTTCTCATATCATAAATACGTTTGGTGTGAATAGACTTACAACTGTGAAATCATCTCCTTCAAACTTTATCCAATATTGTCAAGTTTCTAATATTGTTTTTGAAAAGACTAAAATACTATTGATTTTTGAAACTTTATACAAAAAGTTTTCTACTCTTGTTTGGAAAGTTTTAAGATTTCCTCTATTATATGATCTTTGATCTCAGGAAGGAACAATCCCCAAGGAATGGAAAAGACTGTCATGTATTAGAGAGTGGGTAGATGGTTCTTAAGGCTTGAGATGTTTAGTTTAGTTTTGTTGTTTTCTTCCAGAGTTGTATACTTACTATCTCTAATAATAATTCCTAAGAGTAAATGTAAGTCTTCTACTGAATTAGAACTAGTAATTGTACCTACTTCTTAGGTAAGATGGAAAGCAAAATCTGGGTGTATTCGTGTATTATCATGCTGTTATGAATAAATATCTCAAACTGGGTAATTTATAAAGAAAAGAGGTTTAACTGACTCACAGTTCCACGTGGCTGGGAGGCCTCAGGAAACTTACAATCATGGTGGAAGGCATCTCTTCACAGGGTGGCAGGAGAAAGAATGAGAGCTAAGCAAAGGGGGAAAAGTGCCTTATAAATCCATCACCACCACAATTCAATTACCTTCCACCATGTCTTTCCCATGACAAGTAGGGATTATGGGAACTACAATTCAAGATGAGATTTGGGTGCAGATATAGCCAAACCATATCATTCCACCCCTGGCTGCTCCCAAATCTCATGTCCTCACATATCAAAACACAGTCATGTCTTTCCAACAGTCCTCCAAACTCTTAGCTCATTCTAGAATTAACCAAAAGTCCAAGTCCCAAATCTCATCTAAGACAAACAAGTCTCATCTGTCTATGAGCCTGCAAAGTGGAACACAACTAAGTTACTTCCTAGATGCAATGTGGGAATAGGTACTGGGTAATACCCATTCCAAATGGGAGAAGTTGGCCAAAACGAAAGGGCTGCATGCCTCATGCAAGTCCAAAATCCAGTGGGGCATTCAAATCTTAAAGCTTCAAAATATTCTCCTTTGACTCCAGGTCACACTGATGCAAGAGATGGGCTCTACAGACCTTGGGCAGCTCTGCCCCTGTGATTTTGCAGAGTACAGTCCCCCTCCCGGCTGCTTCATGGGTTGGTATTGAGTGTCCATTACTTTTCCAGATACATGGTGCAAGCTGTTGGTAGATTTACCATTCTGGAATCTGGAGGATAGTGGCCCTCTTGTCACAGCTCCACCAGGCAGTACTCCAGTGGGGACTCTTTGTAGGGGTTCTGACCCAATATTTCCCTTTCACACTGTCCTAGGAGAGTTTATCCATAAAGGCTCTAACCCTGCAAAAAACACTTGCAAAACTTGGGGCTTGCATCTGAGGAAGCAATGGCCTGAGCTCTATGTTGGCCCATGGTAGCCAGAACTTGAATGTAGGGCACCATTCCTGAGACTGCACAAAGCAGTAAGTCCTGAGCTCAGCCCACAAAATTATTTTTTCCTCCTAGGCCTCCTGGCCTTTGATGAGAAGGGCTGCAGCGGAGACGTCTGCCCTCTCCTGGAGACACTTTTCCCATTGTCTTGGTGATGAATATCTTGCTCCTCATTATTCATGTAAATTTCTACAACAGGCTCAAATTTATTCTCGGAAAATGGGTTTTTCTTTTCTATCACATATTCAGGCTGCAAATTTTCTGAACTGTTACATTCCACTTCCCTTTTAAACATAAATTTCAATTCTAAACCACATCTTTGTGAAGACATAAAACTGGATGCTTTTATCACCACCCAAGCCACATCTGGAACACTTGGCTGTTTGTGAATATCTTTCACAAGATACCCTAAATAATCACTCTCAAGTTTAACGTTCCAAAGATTGCTAGGGCAAGAACAAAATGCCACCAGTTGCTTTGCTAAAACAGAGCAAGAGTTACATATATTCCAGTTTCCAACAAGTTTCTCATCTTCATCTGAGACCACCTTAGCCTGAACTTCATTGTCCATATGACTATCAGCATTTTCATCAAAACCATTCAACATGTCTCTAGGAAGTTCCAAGTTTTCCCACATCTTTTTGTCCTTCTCTGAGCCCTTCTCTGAGTCTTAACCTCTGCCTGTTACTCAGTTCCAAAGTTGCTTCCATATTTTTGGATATTTCTACAGCAGAGCCCCACTACCCAGTACCAATTTACTGTATTAGTCCATTCTCATGCTGCTATGAAGCAATTCCTGAGACTGGGTAAATTATAAAGAAAAAAGGTTTAATTGACTCACAGCTCTGCATAGCTAGGAGGCCTCAGAAAACTTACAATCATGGCAGAAGGCACCTTTTCACAGGGCAACGAGAGAGAGAATGAGAGCCAAGCAAAAGAGGAAAAGCTTCTTATAAAGCCATCACCCTCAGTATTCAGTTACCTCCAACCGAGTCCCTCCCACAACACATGGAAATTATGGAAACTCAACTCAATATGAGATTTGGGTGGGGACACAGCCAAACCATATAACTTGGGGCAAGGTATCAGAAAATTTTTAACTAACAAATAATAATTGCATATATTTATAGGGTAGAATGGAATATTTTGATGTAAGCCTTTATGCTACATAATCTATGGCCATTAATTTGACTTCAAACATAATCTCTATTTGCTTTTTCAGACAGATTTGGGCACTTAAATTTTTGATATTAATATTTTAGATATTTTGGTAGTACCAAAATTATAAGTACTCCAATTGAGTTTCATGTTTCAGCTTACTCTAGTAAATGCAATCAATTGCCATTGTTTTCTCAGTTTCTGAAGTTGAATTTTTATTTGTCATTTCCTCTGCATTTACTTGTATTTTTTTCTGTTTATGTTATTTTAAAATATCATTAAAAGCTTCAATCTTATTTTACTAGTTTTCTAAGCTATCAAAGATAAAGTGTACTTTACTTTCACCATGTTTCAATGAAAGTTGTACTCATATTTTTTGCATTTATTTTTTTTCCCTGTAACTCAACACACTTTTTAAATTACTTTTTATTTCAATAGCTTTTGGGAAACAGTTTGTGTTCAGCTACATACAGAAGTTTGTTAGTGGTGATTTATAAAATTTTGGTGCACCCATCACCCGGGCAGTGTACACTGTATTCAATGTGTGGTCTTTTATCCCTTGCCCCCTTCCCACTCTTTCCTCCAAGTCCCCAAAGTCCATTACATCACTTTAATGCTTTTGAATATTCATAGCTTAGCTCTAATTTATAAATGAGAGTATACATTGTTTTTTCATATCTGAGTTACTTCACTTAGAATAATAGTCTCCAATCCCATCCAGCATGTTGCCAATGCCATAAATTCATTCCTTTTTTATGGCTGAGTAGTATTCTACAGTGTATATTTATATATATCACATTTTCTTTATGTAATAATTGATTGATAGGTATTTGGGCTGGTTCCATATTTTTGCCATTGCCAATTGTGGTGCCATAAACGTGTATGCACAGATCTTTTTTGTATAACTTCTTTTCCTCTGGGTAGATACTCAGTAGTGGGATTGCTGGATCACATGGTAGATCTACTTTTATTACTTTAAGAAATCCCCATGCTGTCTTCCATAGTGGTTGTACTAGTTTACATTCCCACCAGCAGTGCAAAAATGTTCTCTTTTCACCACATCCATGCCAACATCTATTATATTTTGATTTGTAAATATATCCAATGCTTTTTCTGCATATCCATATGATTTTTGTTAATTCTGTATATGTTGTGTATTTCATTTATTGACTTGCATAGGTTAAAACATCCCTACATCTCTGGTGTAAAATCAACGTGATCATGGTGGATTTTTTTTTTTTTTTTTTTGATATGCGGTTGGAATCAGTTAGCTAGTATTTTGTTGAGAATTGTTTGCATCTATATTCATTAGAGATATTGGTCTGTAGTTGTTTTTTTTTTTTTAAGGTCCTTTCCTGGTTTTGATATGAAGGTGATATTGGCTTCATAAAATGATTTAGGAAGGATTCCTTCTTTCTCTATCTTTTGGAATAATGTCAACAAGATTGGTACCAATTCTTCTTCAAATGTCTGATAGAATCCAGGTGTGAATTCATCTTGTCCTGAACTTTTTTGTTGTTGATAATTTCTTTTATTATCACTTTTGTCTTGATGCTTGTTATTGGTCTGTTCAGAGTTTCTGTCTCCTTGTGATTTAATCTAGGAGGGTTGTCTATTTCCAAAATTGATCAATCTCCTCTAGATTTTCTAATTTGGGTGCATAAAGGTGTTCATAATAGCCTTGAATGATCTTTTTTAGTTCTGTGATATCTGTTATAATGCTTCCTGTTTTATTTCTAATTGAGCTTATTTGGATCTTCTCTCTTCTTTTCTTGATTAATTTTGCTATCAATTTTGTTTCTCTTTTCAAAGAACCAGGTATTTGTTTAAAATTTTGGATTTTTTATTTGTTTCTTTCAATTTTATTTAGTTCTGCTCTGATATTTGTAATTTCTTTTCTTCTGATGGGTTTGGGTTTGGTTTGTTCCTGTTTCTCTAATTCCTTGAGTTATGACCGTAGATTGTCTATTTGTACTCTTTCAGACTTTTTGATGTAGTCATTTAAGGCTATGAACTTTCCTCTTAGCACCATCTTTGCTTTATCCCAGATGTTTTGAAGTTGTGTCACTATTATCATTCAGTTCCAAGAATTTTCTAATTTTCATCCTGACTTCATTGTTAACCCAATGATCAATCAGGAGCAGGTTATTTAATTCTTATGCATTTCGACAGTTTTGAGGGTTCCTTTAGGAGTTTATTTCCAATTTTTTCCACTGTTGTCTGAGAGTATTTGATGTAATTTCAATTTCTTAATATTTATTGGGACTTGTTTTGTGGCCTATCATATTGTTTATCTTGGAGAATGTACTATGTGCTGATAAATAGAATGTATATTCTACAGGTGTTGGGTATAATGTTCTTTAAATATCTAAGTTCATTTGTCTAGGCTATAGTTTAAGTCCTTTTTTTATCGACTTTCTGTCTTGATGACCTGTCTAATGCTTTCAGTGGAGTATTGAAGTCCCCCACTACTATTGTTTTGCCATCTATCTAATTTCTTAGGTCTAATACTAATTGTTTTATACATTTGGGATGTCAAGTATTAGGTGCATATATATTCTGAATTGTGATATTTTTCTGTTGGATAGTCCTTTTATAGTTACATAAGGCCCCTCTTTGAGTTTTTTAACTGTTGTTGCTTGAAAATATTTTGTCTGATATACGAATAGCTATTCTTCTGTGCTTTTTGTGTCCATTTCTCTGAAATATCTTTTGCCTTCCCTTTACCTTAAGTTTATGTGAGTCGTTAGGTGTTATGTAGGTTTCTTGAAGATAGCAGATACTTGATTGATGAATTCTTATCCATTCTGCCATTCTCTATCAGTTAAATGGAGGATTTAGGCCATTTACATTCAGCATTAGTATTGAGATGTAAGGTACTACTCTATTCATCATGCTAGTTGTTGCCCGAATACCTTGTTTTGTTTTTTCATTTCACTGTGCTATTGTTTCGGTCTTGTGAGATTTATGCTCTAAGAAGTTTCCATTCTGATGCACTTCAATGTTTTGTTACAGGATTTAAAGCTCGTTTGAGCAGTTCTTGTAGAACTGGCTTGGTAGTGGTAAATTCCCTCAGCATTTGTTTGTCTAAAAAAGACTCTTTTCTCTTTTATGAAGCCTAGTTTCACTGGATAAAAATTATTAGCTGATAATTGTTTTGTTTAAGGAGGCCAAAAATTGAACCCCAATTCCTTCTAGCCTGTACTGTTTCTGTTGAGAAGTTTGTTGTTACTCTGATAGATTTTTCTTTATAGGTGTCATGCTGCTTTTACCTCACAGCTCTTAAGATTCTTTTCTTCTTCTTAACTTTAGATAACCTGATGACTGTGTGCCTTGGGGATGATCATTTTGTGATGAATTTCTTGAGTGTTCTTGAACCTTCTTATATTTGGGTGCTGAGATCTCCAGCAATTCCAGGGAAGATTTCCTCAATTATTCCCTCAATGTATTTTCCAAACCTTTAGATTTCTCTTCTTCCTTGGGAACACCAATTATTCTTAGGTTTGATGACTTAATATAATCCTTAACTTTTTGGAAGTTTTGCTTATTTTTAAGAATTATTTTGTTTTGTTTTGATATGTCTTTGCTGGATTTGGTTAATTCAAAAGCCTTGTCTTTGAACATTGAGATTCTTTCCTCGATTTGTTTGATTTTATTGCTGAGACTTTCCAATGTGTTTTGCATGTTTCTATGTGTTTCCTTCATTTCCAGAAGTGTGATTAGTTTTTTTTTTAGATGCTATTACTCTGAAGATTCTTCCATCCACGTCCTATAATATTTTTTAAAAATATCTTGCAGTTGGTGTTCACTTTTTTCTCATGCCTCCTTGAGTAGCTTAATAATCAACCTTACGAATGTTTTTTTTAGTAATTCAGAGATTTCTTGTTGGTTTGGATTTATTACTGGTAAGCTAGTGTGATATTTTGGAGCTGTTAAAGAACTCTGTTTTGTCATATTACCGTAACTGTTTTTCTGGTTCCTTTTCATATCAGAGGAAAGATCTGGGGCTCAAGGGCTGCTGTTCAGATACTTTAGTCCCTCAGGGAGGTAACTTGATGTAATGCTCTCCTCTTTCCCTTTGATTTGGAGCTTCTGAGAATCACAGTGCAGTAACTGTTATTTCTTTTCGGAGTCCAGCCACCCCACAGAGCTACTGGGCTTAGGGCTGGTAGTGGGGAGTGTCTGCAAGGAGTCCTGAGATGTCATCCCTCTTCAGGTCCCTCAGCCATGGGTACAAGCACCTGCTCTGGAGGAGGCAGCAGAGGACTGAGGTGAACTCTGTATGGAACCATGGTTGTAGTTGTGTTCAGTGCGCTGGTTTTCTCGAATGCTGGTTGTTTTGGCAATAAAGTGTTCATGGGGCAGAGTGAGGATCTCGTTAGCCAGAATGTTACAGGCAGTGGAGTTACCTGTTTGTTGTTTTCTCCTTTACTGAGGCAGGTTGTTCTATTATGAGTCACTGTAATGGTTTGTGTAGGCTGGCCTCTAGCCAAAAAGTGGCACTTTCAAGAGTGCCTCAGCTGTGGTAGTATAGGGAGAATCAGGTGTTGGAAATGGCCCTAGAGCTCCCAAGAGATTATGTCTTTTGTCTTTAGCTACCAGGGCAGGTAGAGAAAGACCATCAGATGGGAGCAGGTTTAGGTGTGTCTGGACTAGACTCTTCTTGGGTGGGGCTTATCCAGCCACTATGGGGGATGGAGGTGGGTTTTTCAGGCCAGTGGAGTTATTTCCCTGGATAATATGGATTCATCTTCTATTTTCCTACAGGTCACCAAAGAAGTGAAGAAAAGCTGGCAGAGACAGGCCTCACTAAGCTCCCACACAGCTGAAAAGCCCACTCTCACTTCCACTATGCTCCCCCAACAGCATAATTTATATTCAGCAGCTGGTGACCAGGTCTGGAACTAGTCCCAGGTTAAAGCCTCCCAACTGAGAAAGGAAGGTGGGCCTTTAGACTTCACCCCCTTTCTGCTGTGACTTCTTTGCTTCTATCTGTACTTCCAGTTTGACCCCTGGCCCCCAGAATCTGCCTTGGAAAATTCATGCTTGGTCAAAATTATTATAAAGTGCAGTTGGAAGTTTCCTTTTCTCTGTGGTCTTACTCCAATTGTACTGGCAGTTCTCCCAAAATCTCCTGTAAGATGAAGTCAGAAATGGCTTCCCTGGGGACCAGGAATGCCTACAGAGCCTACAGGGCTCTTTCCACTGCTTTTTCTACTTTTATATTTTTTTCGGCTCTCTAAATTCATTTCAGCTCTAGGTTAAGTTAAATCCTTCTCTCGTGTGATCTGAATTTTCAGGTTTCCTAGTGAGGATGTGTGTTCAGAGGTAGACTTTCCACCGCTCACACTTTGTGTACTCACAGTTTTTTGGCTCTCTATCAGAGTTTGCAGCAGCAAGTTTCTTTTTTATTCAAAAGGTCTGTGAATTCTTTCAGTTTTCCAGATATATTCCTATGGTAGGGTTTGGAGCAAGAATTCATGAGTTGAAACTTCACATACTGTTTTGTCTGAGTTGGAGCTGCAAGTTAGTCTTGTTTCTTATTTGCCACTTTTCCCTCTAAATTTAAATATATTGATATAAAGTAAGGTAAATGGAGTGGTAAACTAGTGAATCATGAAGCATACATTAATGAAAACAAGTAATTTGTATATTTCATATGTAAATAAATGTGAAAAAGTATACTCAATAAATAAAAATAGTTGAGAGTAATTTATAAGTAGCATGTTTTGCAATCCTTAATATTTATTCGTGTTCTTTCCTATGAATATATTTGCATATTTATTATTTAGTACAAGTAGTTTTGTCAAATATGCACTCAAAATTTAATTACAATTTGTGTATATGTCCCTTAAGTGTATAGAAATTACAAATCAATCTTTAAAAGTTTCCTTGGTCCTATCCAGAATGATCTGTTGCCACATGTGATGCTTAATACTGAGTGTCAACTTGAATGGAATGAGGGATACAAAGTATTAATCCTGGGTGCGTCTGTGTGAATATTGCCAAAAGGGATTAATTACCATTTGAGTCAGTGGGCTGGAAAGAGATCTACTGTTAATCTGGTGGGTACAATCTAATCAGCTGCCAGCAAATATCAAGCAGGCAGGAAAGAAAAACCTGAAAAAGGAGAGACTGGCCTAACCTCCCAGCCTACATCTTTCTCCCCTGCTGGATGCTTCCTGCTCTCGAACATCAGACCCCAGTTCTTTAGTGTTGGAACTTGGACAGGCTTTCCTTCCTCCTCAGCTTGCAGACAGCCTATGTGAGACCTTGTGATCATGTAAGTTAATACTAATACTTAATAAACTCTCCATATATATATATATATATATATATATATATATATATATCCTATTAGTTCTGTCCCTCTAAGAGTACCCTAACAAATATACCATATTTTCTAAAAGAAGGTGAGGGTAAACTGGAGACTTGATATATAAATATCTTCCATAAGATAATTATTACTGGCTGTGAAGTGAGATTGATCTCCAAAGACCCAACATAATTATAGACCCTTATTCAGAGATGGTATTTGTAAATGGAGCCCAGGCCACTAGCTGTCTCATTGTTGTTCCAACAGTCTTATCTCAAGTACATAATATTTCCAGTCTTAGAGTATTGTGTCAGAAGAGGTTATTTAATTTAACATAAAGTTAAATATTGCACACTGATTTTCTGACCTCTAGAGCTAGTATAAAATTGATTACTTGGACATGTAGTAGTGGTAAGAGGCAAGAGAAAAAGAATTACAAAGGGCTCCAGGTAAAGTATCTTTTGGGTAATGAATATATTTATCATGTTGATGTGGTATTGTTTTTAAGACACACATACATGTCAGAGATAATCAAGTTCTTTACTTCAAATATGTGCAGATTATTATATGGTACTTAAATTTTTATAGGGCTACTTAAAAAAAACTACGTTATTTCAGAAATAAGGTTAGCTTACAGGGGCAAATCAATTAAATAATATATTGTATGTACTAAGGTGACAAATGCAGAGAAATCATTCGATCAAAACTTTCAAGATTTATTAATGATAAAACTTGTAACAAACTAGAGGTAGAAATGATCGTTAACTTATAATATTTAGCTGAAATATAGAACTATTCAGGTTGGTGCAACAGTAATTGCATTTATGACATGACTTCAACCTGGCATAGCAAAACCCTGGCCTGGCACATCATGGCAAAAACCTCAGTTACTTTTGCACCAACCTAAATATGAAAAAGAGAAAATGTAAAACATTATGCAGTATTTAAGGCATTTTCATAAATAAAAGTTGTATATTCAGTATCATTATATTCATATTTTCATTTTGACATTGTGCTGAAACTTGTAGCAAGTATTTAATGTCATATAGTTATGTCAGGGAAAAAGAACTTAAAATAATTATTTTTAAAAGAGAAAAAAATTATACTTTGATTATTATTGGTTTATGCAGAAAGCCCAAAGTAGAATGTTACAATGAATAACAGAGTTTTAGCAAAATTTGGAATATACTTTCAATATAAATATACATTAATAAAATCTTATATTTTAATAACAATATTTTAAATGTTATATAAAATGCCATTCTAATCCAACAGAACTATGAAGTAACTCTAAATAAACCAATAAAATATCTCTGGCCTTACATGAAAAAATTTTTAGACTTTAAAGAAAAAATTATGAAAGACCTAAACAAATGTTGATAAAAAGAAAGACTCAAGATTGTAAAAATGTTGACTTTCCCAAGTCATCCTACAGTTTCAGTGCAATTCATTTAACAGCTGAACAGCATTGTTTTGTTTTTGATTATTTTTCTTTTTGAAGTGATATAACTTAATAAGCTGATTTTAAAATTGATTATAGAAGGATAAGATATAAAGACTAACCAGCTCACTGCTAAAATAAACATGTCGGTGTTGTCTTAAATATTGTGATTATAAAAAAGATAAATGGAATGTGTCACTTTTGCAGGAAAGGGAAAATGCAATGTGCTGTAATGGTTCATTCTACCAGGCCTGAAATTAGTTTAAGCTGTTTTACTAAAATAAGAAAAGAACCAATATTACACGGACCTCTGGTCAAGGCATAAAACATTCCGGTTAATACCAGCGCTTTGTACCCATGGGTCTAAAGAGTATTGTGGCGGTTCGTACCACCTTTCCAAGACTGTTTACTGATAACACTGAAACTGATGATTTGCATGTGCTATGAGAAAATGGAAGGGCTTTGCTCTTGGGACTCAGAGCAAAAATATCTCTATGTGACAAGCAGGGTATAAACGACACTGGAAGAGACTCCACTTTCTCTCCTTGTTTCTCAGGTATTCTACTGGAACCTGTGGTTCCTGATTCCCAATAAAAAGCATCTGCAGTATGGTGTTTCCAGGGGAAGAATGATTGAAGCTTGTGACTGGTCTCAGATTCTTTGTAAGACACTCTGTAATGGATATCTTTCCTTTAATGATGTTGCTATTTTGAATTCTTTTTCTGACAAGAACTACACATTTCTAAGCATTTTCATTTTGGGCCCTGTGAGTCTTCTTTTGAAACTGAACCCTGTCTAAATGCCATTGTCAGTATATATACCCATGGAACAGAATGCATGAATTCTGAATGCAGTTTTTTTAAAGATCAAAACAAAAAAAGCAGAACATTATTTTGGAAAATATCTACATGACATATAATTCTAAAACGAAGAAAGAGAACTATTACCATAAAATTCAGAGCATTAAATAATCTTAGAAGAATAATGAACTGTTAATACATGTTAGTTATATGTATTAATTTTTTTTTAAAGACAGAATCTCATTCTGTTGCCAAGGCTGGAGTGCAGCTGTGCAATCTCGGCTCACTACAAATCTCCACCTCACTCAATGAAGCAATTCTTCTGCCTTAGATTCCCTAGTAGCTGGGGCTAAAGGGGTTCACCACCATGCCTGGCTAATTTTTTGGTATTTTTAGTAGAGACAGGGTTTCAACATGTTGACCAGGCTGTTCTCGAACTCCTAGCCTCAAGCAATCCACTCACATTGACCTTCCAAAGTGCTGGGATTACAGGGATGAGCCACCACACCTGGCCTTATACGTATTAATTTTTATTCTGGACATTGTATATATCTTTTGACACATATTTCAACATTAAGTAATAAGATATAATCAAGTAAAATGGTACTTATTTCAATTTTGTATATTTTATATCTAAATGTCATGAAGTAAAATCACACACAAAAATATTTGGAAATAACACTTCATTAATCAAGAAATACAGTAGGTTAACTATTTTCTTTTTTAATCACCGTCATCATATTTCAGCCAAATGATAATTGCTTTAGAGTGTTGAGTCAAACTCCACCCTTTTGCTAGAGACAACAGAGTGAGTAACAATAGCTAAACTAACTTTGACAATAAAAGCTTGTTTCTTTAAATGAACATTAGAAAACTGCTAAATATCTTATTGTATTTTAACACCATATTAAATTCACTATATAGTTATCTTTTATTTATGCCAAAAACTTCCGTGGCTCCAGAAAGACAATGAAAATATCATCAATAACATTCTTAGATTTCAACTGGAGGATATACAATAAGTTATCTTAGCAGCCTTTATTAACATCATATTTAAGAGGCACCCTAAATATGTTATAGTCTACAAAAACAAAACACTTTACTTTTCAGGTCTCTTATACAGTTGTGTATTAAACCGAATAAGTTATCCTTAAATGAAAATTTCATGTAAAAACATATAAAACGTTATATTATCTAGTACAAATATGTTATGGATGCACAATAGGCTTTGGGAACACAATTAAAGGATAATTTAACTCCTAGGGTCTTTTTTGTTATTTTACTAATTAAAGAAATATCATTTAGGCTTTTAAATAATGTGTATTCTATGTGTGGCATAAAACACATCTTTTTGGAATCATTGTGCCCTGGCAAAGAAATTTTTTCAAGGACAAGAGTAGGGCAAGACAAGAAAAAATAGATGGGAAATCATCTTCTGATGTATGAGTTATAATTAGTCATGTATAAATAATAAATAACACTAAGACATATTTTATTAGAAATATTAGCAGTATCCAGCATTTGTTTCTAGCAGCAAAGTAATTTACATGTCTAGTGTATGTAAATTTACCATAGAAAGTAGTTCCTCTGACTTTAGTGCCTTCTTGCTCTTCCTACCCAAACTAACGTGTCTAACATTAGTTCCTAGAGACAAGTTTGTTTGCCTCATCTACATTTTTTTTTTAGTTGTAGTTTAGCTCTTGTTGCCCAGGCTGGAGTACAATGGCAGGATCTCAGCTCACTGCCACTTCTGTCTCCTGGATTCAAGCAATCCTCCTGCCTCAGCCTCCCAAGTAGCTGGGATTACAAGCACCTGCCACCATGCATGGCTAATTTTCGAGTCGAGACAAGGTTTTGCCATGTTGGCCAGGCTTGTCTGGAACTCCTGACCTTAGGAGATCCAACCTGCCTCAACCTCCCAAAGTGCTGGGATTACAGGCATGAGTCACCGAACCCAGCCCACTTTTTCACTTTGCTTCGGTTTCTTTTTCAGGTTATCAAAGACGATCATAAAGTTCAAGAGTAGACATATTATTATAGTGATTTAAAATATATAAAATTAAAATTAATATATAAACAAAGCGACCTGGGTGCAAACATAGCATTCAGCCTGAGTTCATGAAATGCAGAAATGGGATTGAAGTGCATCATTATCGGTCACTCTCCTTGTTTCCAAGCAGAAAGGGTCCTTACCACAGATCGTTATTTTTCTTATTTCATTTTAATTGACAAAACAATAATTGTGTACATTTATGTTTTACAATATGATTACATGTGTACATTGTGGAATAATCAACTCAAGCTAATTAACATATCTAGAACCTTAAATACTTATCATTTCTTTGAGTTTGAAACATTTTAAACCCTTTTTAAAGCTATTTTCTAATACACATTATTTCTATAGTTACCCTGGGGTACAATAAATCACCAAAACATATACCTCCTGTCTACTTGAAACTTTCTACCCTTTAATGGATGTCTCCCTTTTCCCAATCTACCCCTGCCCTCAATGTCTGGTATTCACAGTTCTACCTCTATTTCTAAAGGTTTGACTGTAGATTCCCTGTATAAATGAGATCATATGTATTTGTCAGTTTGTACTTGGGTTACTTCTCTCAGTATAATGTTCTATAGGTCATCTGTGTCAAAATAAGTAACAGCATATTCTGCTTTGTAAAGGTTTATGTACCACATTTAAAAATCCGTTCACTGATTGATGGGCACTTTGGTTGTTTCTGTACCTTGCCTATCGTGAATAATGCTGCAGTGAACATGCAGGTGCAGGCCTCTCTTTGGCCTACTGATTTCAATTACTTTGTATATATATCCAAAAAAGAGATTTCTGGATCATATGGTAATTCTATTTTGTTTTTCTAAGGAATCTCCATAATGTATTAATGTGAGACACCATCCATAATGTACAAGAATTCCATTTTTTCAATATTCTTGCCAACACTTGTTATCTTTCATTGGTTTGAGAGCAGCCAATCTAAAATATGTGATGTAATATTGCCTGTTTTTTAATAAGGTTGTTTGTTATTTCCTAGTAGTTTTCTTGTGTATTTTTTATATTAGCCCCTTATCTAATGTATAATATGCAAATATTTTCTTCCAATATCTAAGTAATCTCTTCCCTCTGTTGATTGTTTCCTTAGCTTTGGGAAACCTGTTTATCTGATGAAATCCCATTTGTGCATTTTTGCTTTTGCTTTTGAGGTCAGATCCAAGAAATCATAGCCCAAAGCAATATTATGGAGTTTTTACTCTGTTTTCTTCTTGTAATTTTACAGTTTCAGGTCTTAGTGTAAGTTTTTAAATCATTTTGGATTGACTCTTATTTATTATTAATTATTATTATTACTTTGTGAGACAGTCTTGCTTTTTTGCCTAGGCTGGAGTGAAATGGCATGATCTCAACTCACTGAAACCTCTGCCCCACAGGTACAAGCAATTCTCCTGCCTCAGCCTCCCAGTTGGCTGAGAATACAGGCACATGCCATCATGCCTAGCTAATTTTTGTATATTTAGTAGAGACAGCATTTCACCTTGTTGGCCAGGCTGGTCTCAAACTCCTGACCTCAGATGATCCACCTGACTTGGCCTCCTAAAGCGGTAGGTTTACAGCTCTGAGCCACTGCACCTGGCATTGACTCTTATAAAGGGATGAGATAAGGTTTTGTTTTCATTCTTCTACTTGTGGATATCCAGTTATAAAAACACCATTTTTTGAAGAGACTCTCCTCATTGGGTGTTCTTAACACCCTTATAAAAATCAATCAGCCATAAATGGATGGGTTTATTTATAGGCTTTTTTTTTTTTTTTTAGACAGAGTTTTGCTCTTTTTACCCAGGCTGGAGTGCAATGGCGCAATCTTGGCTCACGGCAACCTCCACCTCCTGAGTTCAGGCAATTCTCCTCCCTCAGCCTCCCGAGTAGCTGGGATTACAGGCATGCGCCACCATGCCCAGCTAATTTTTTTGTATTTTTAGTAGAGATGGGGTTTCACCATGTGGACCTGGATGGTCTTGATCTCTTGACCTCGTGATCCACCCGCCTTGGCCTCCCAAAGTGCTGGGATTACAGGCGTGAGCCACCGCACCCGGCCCTAGGCTTCTTATCTTACTCCATTAGTCAATGTATCTATCTATATGCCAGGACCATACTGTTTTGAATATTATAGCTATGTAAAGTATTATGAAATCTAGTAGCATAATGTTTCCATTTTGTTCTTTTTGCTGGAAATATGACTTTGTTTTTTTTGGGATCTTTTGTGGATCCATACAAATTTTAGATTTTTTTTCTATTACTGTGAAGAAAGACATTAGAATTCTAATATGGTATATTAGTCTATTATTGCACTGCTATAAATAAATGCCTGATACTGGGTAATTTACAAAGAAAAGAGGTTTAATTGGCTTATGGATCAGCAGGCTGTACAGGAAGCACAATACTGGCATCTGCTCAGCTTCTTGGAAGGCCTCTGGAAACTTAGGATCACGGTGGAAGGCAAAGGGAGAATGAGGCATCTCACATGGTGTGAGCAGAAGAAAGGGGAGTGGGGAGTGCCACACATTTTTAAACAACCAGATCTCACAATAACTCACTCATTCATTATCACACGAACAGCAGGAAGGGGAAGGTGCTAAGCCGTTCATGAGAACTCTGTACCTATGATCCAGTAGCTCACCTTCAACACTAGGGATTTCAATTTCACATGAGACTTAGTGGGGACACAGTTCCAAAGTGTATCATATGGAGTGTATTGAATCCATAGACAACTTTGGGTATTATGGACACTTTAACAATATTAATTATTCAAATCCATGAGCATGAGATGTCTCTTCATTTATTTGTATCTTCTACCATGTCTTTCATCAATGTTTTCTAGTTTTTAATATACAAATCTTATACTTTCATGGTTAAATTTACTCAAGTATTTTTTTAATGTCCTTTTAAATAAATTTTTTCTTGATTTTCTCTTCAAATAGTTTGTGGTTCGTGTATCTTATTTTTAAAGGTCACTTTTCTCCTCTGACTAGACTTTCTTTCCTCCAGTCATATCTCTACAAGCAGGTTGGGAAATTCTGTAGACATCTGGATGTGTTCTCCTAGGTTCCACACCTCTTTCTTTTTGACCTCACAGAAAACCCAGAACCCTATATTTCCATGCACAAATGAGGCTATGCCTATTTTTTTTTCTGAGAATGCACTATCCCACCAAATGTGAGCATCCCTTAACCCAACAATAGAGTCAACTAGTATGTACATGGACTAGTGCATAATATAAGAAGACCCAGAAAGTTCAGAGAAGTGTAGGTAAAAAGAGTTTAAGCTGAATGCTAGGTTGGAATGTTAGTTTCCAGTACCCTTTGATTGATTACACAATCTCATTGATTACATGACCAGGTAAAATTTGAAACCCCTAAAGCTTAATACACCTAAATTTGGAGCTTGGCTTTCTGAGTTTTTAAAAATGTTTATTTGCAAAGTAGAAAAAATACAATGTATTTTTTTAATATTTAAAAACCTTACATTTTTATTTTTAATTTATTTTACAATTGTAAAATATTTGAACATATGTTTTGTGGAATTTTGTGGAATTAAACTTGTAATCTTGACCTAGACCCTGAAAATGATACAGAAAGACCTGATTTTAGATGCCATAGTCCATAATAAATACCTTTCACTGATTTTGTTAAGTTGGCTAATTTAGTAGATATTTATGTCTGTAATATCTGTTATCAATGTGTATGTTTAGAAGTATACAATATTAAATGTGTTAGATAAATATAGGCTTATTGAAATCTGTTTCCTTTTTTTATGGATTATTTAAAATGAAAGCAAAATCAAAACCATAATATTAAAAGAACTCTGGTTAAAAAGTTACTACCACCTGAAAATTTACCAAAATTTACAGTACAGTAAGATGAAAAAGAAAGCAAAACAATATTCCTATAAATCAGTTGTAAAATGTAAAGAAAACAAAGGCATAGAAATTATAATAGAAATGAAACAAATATAAAGAGTAGTGGCATTGAACAATTTGACTGTCTTTAATTAAATATCTTTATGAAAAATATCAATCATGAATTTTAAATATAAAAAATTTTAAATATTGGATAAACCTTTAGAAAAAAATAAAATGAAGAAAATGAAATATATGTTTAATAATTATCCAAGAACCTCCTACACAGATAAATAGTATTAAAGATGAAATCAAAGAGTAATTGAGCATGTATTGTGAGTTTATTACACACTTCTAATAAGAGTTCAAGCAAAAGGAAAATGTGAGCATACTAGGGAAGCAATATTAGATGAATTAGCAGTAAAAAACTTGCAGCACCAAAAAATAAACTAAAACCTTACCTTAAAATAAACATACTTTTTTCCAAGTGTAGAGCAGGATAAACAAAACACAACTTTCACTTAGTTTTATTATAAAAGTGTCCAATATTTACAGTCAAAAAAATTGCATGTCAACACTGTGCTCCAGTTGGTAATATTATTTTGTTATAGCAGTACAGGTTAACTATTCTGAACCTACTTTACATATATGTTTGTGTTAAAGTAAATAAACAACTTAAAATGCAGACAATAGGATTTAGGTTTCTTATTATTAGAGAGGGCTTTTATAAGAAAGGAAAGCTAGAATGAATCACCTAGTACTGGATTAGAGTTAGAGACAATATAATATCATGTCTAACTTAATATATATGAATTAGGTTTCTCAAGAGGAATGAAATTAATAAGATATCCATGTAAGAAGAGATTGATCATGAGAACTGGCTCACGCAATTATGGAGGCTGAAAATTCTCATGATCTGCAATCTGCAAGCTGGAGATTGAGAAAAGCCACTGGTGTAATTCAGTCCTAGTCCAAAGACTTCAACAAGGAAAATCAATGATATGAATCAGAGTCTGAATGCACAAGAAAATGAGATGAGGTATCCCTGCAGTAAGGCAGTAAAAAGAAAAAGGTACAAGTTTTACTTGCTTTGCTGTTTGTAAAAGAATGTTTCATCTGGAACTCTGTGGCCCACTCAAGTTGACACATAAAATTAACCATTGCAATATATGAACATGACAACATATAAACAGAAACTACTATAAACGTGTGTACACATGGGTTAGTGTGCAGATGCATATTTCCTAGTTTTCACCACTGAGAGTGCCTAAAATAATAAAACCCTAGGAGCAGTAAACACATCTATCATGCAGATCTTGGTTTTCAAACACTATTCCTTAATAAAAAACACCAGAGTTCTATTAATTTAGACACCAGTATTCTTTAATAAAAGACATCAATGCCTGATTTGATGACTAGGTTAAGGAAACATACAAGTGAGTCTGGAATATATTGAAGCACCAGGAAGTAATAGGAGGGAAGGAAGGAAGGAAGGGGGGAGGGGGGGAGGGGGGAGGGACGGAAGGAAAGGAGGGAGGATGGGAGGAAGGAAGGAAAGAAGGAAGGAAGGAAAATAAATAAAGGGAAGGAAGGAAGAAAGAAAGAGGGAGGAAGTAGAGGGAGGAAGGAAAGGGCAGATGAGAGAGAAGGGAGGAAGGGGAGGAATGGATAGAAGGGAAGGAAAGCAGGGAGGGAGAAAAGAAGGGAAGGAAGAAAAGAAGGAGAGGGAGGGAGGGAGGAAAAGAAGGAGAGGGAGGGAGGAAAAGAAGGAGAGGGGAGGGAAGTGAAGGGAAGAAAAGGGAAGGAAAGGGAAAGGGAGAGGGGAGGGAGAGGGAGGAAGACAGGCATACCAAAAGGACATAGAAACCAAGCAAAAACTAGAATGGTTTGAACAACAAAATAGTGTTGAATTGTAATAAAAGGTATAAAATACATACATATGAGTCAATAACACTATAAATAAATAATTGAAGAAGTCAAATAAGTAGAGAACATGAGAGCAATCTTTTTTCCAGAAGAACTTCAAATGATATGTGGAGATGAGGCTTAATTAAACATTGTCCCCCAAACCATTGAAAATGAGTTTGTTTTAGTAATTTTCTTTCTAAAAATAGAAAAAAGTAAATTTACCGAGGATAAAAGTTGAAAACACTACTGTCATTGAATGATAACAGTTAACATCACCAATAACATCATGTGTCTCTCGATATGATGTGACAAGATGAGTACTTCACTTATTTTGTATAAGGGCAATATACTCATGAGATGAACAGTCATTCCAGAGAATGCCTGACTAGCACTTGCCAAGACTACCAAGATTTTGATTAAAAAAGGAAAGAATGAGTAACTGCTACAGACCAGATAGGTCTAGAAAAATGTATGGTAACCAAAAAAACATGGTAGCCTGGATAGAATGCTGGAATAGAAAGAAGACATTAATGGAAAAACTGATGAAATCCATATGTCTGAAATTTATTTAATAGTAATGTGGGATATCAGTTTAATTATTTTAACAAAGGCATACAGTAATGTAAGTTTTTAACAATAAGCAATAAGTAAAACTGAAGAAGGGTATATAGAAACTCTGTGTTACTTTTGTAACTTTTCTGTAAATTTAAATTATACTGAAAGTAAAAGAATATATATTTTCAACATTCAAATTAGACTAGACACCTGAAATAGTAACTATAAATATGGATGATTGGCAACACTCAACAATTGAATGCTATTGTAAACTACAAAACGTGGGCAAATACCTGTGTTGGCCTTTGCACTGGACAGTTGCATTTGTTGTTGTCTTTTGGTTTTTGGGTTTTGCTTTTTTCTTGTAAATTTCTAACCATTAATCTACTCTCACATAGCTTGGTGCCCAAAATAGGCGTGCTTATATTTTTGTCTGTTGGTTTTATGTTTTACTCAGGCCCCCGAACAGAAGTAAATAACAAGCGTAAGTGGCTACTGAAGAAATGATCTTCAAAGTCTAATCCCAAAGACTAGAATGATAGCTTTAGACTGACTGCTAACATGTTGGACCCAATGATCTATAGCTATTCATAATTTACATGCACACATATACACACACACACACATATATACATACACACACACACATATATATACATACATAACTTTTCTAAATAAAATTCTTTGAAAATGATAAGCTTTCTTAGTATTTGATTCAATCTAGAGTCTTTTGAATAGAAAAAATTTCTGCAGGATATCAAATCAAATGTTTGGAAACAAATCTATAAGTAGATTTAAATGAATTTAGCCAGCTGCATTGCACTCCATGGTCTTAATTATTGCCAAAATACTTATTTACATCTAAACTCAAAAGGAATAAAAATACTTAGGTTTGATGAAGACAAACATTAAATAAACCATTTAAATTTATGTTTACTATATTTGCAAGTGGTTTATTTTAATATATATTAAGTGTGATAAAATAATTTTACATTTAATAGTCACTATTAAATATTAAGTCTTTTCTCTCGTTCTTGGATTTTATATGATTTTTGTAGAGACAGGGTTTCACCATGTTGCAAGGCTGCTAAGTTCACCCACCTGTCTTAGCATCCAAAGTGCTAGGATTACAAGCATGAGCTCCCATGACCGGTCACATGGTCACTTTCTAGCAGACATTGAAATGCAAAGACTAAGCAGTACATCCTTAGTTAACAAGAGATGGTTTATTGCCAGGACATGAGATATCAATTTTGTTCTCTTAACAACAGCTCAGTAGGATGTATAAGGGTATGCCAAGAAATATAAGTTTTGTCTTCAAATGAGAATTTAACCAACATGTCTTGCAAAGGCTTTTCTGTTTGTGTTCTACCAGATATAATTTCGTGCCTCTGCAATATGTAGATCATCGCTAGCATCTGGAAATATGATGTGGTAGAGGGCATCATCTTGGAAATTACTTCCTGGAAAATTATTCATACAGATCACCCAAATATTAGAGAATTAACTTATTAATTCCAAATGCTCACCACAATGTACAGGTATTTTCTCAATGATTTTATGTCTCTGTTTAGTCTAGCTTTTCTTCCCCTTCCCCAATCCTAGTGATAACAATTTCTACCCCATTAAACAAAGCTTCAGTGAATACTGAGGTAGCGCCATTACTAAAGTGCATATATTACCTGATATGAGCTTTTGTATTTAAAACACAAAAGGAATGCGACCATTTTTTATTGAAAATATATAGAAAGAAATGTAGGCCAGGATTTCAGCTTGATCACAGTAAGTAGGCACATGTGACCAAATGGTGCAGTGTTGAAAATGCTCACATGGTATTTTATTTTCTAGTTATCTTTATCAAAAAGCATTCTTCTAGTAGATCTCCATACTATTACTTCAACTGTTATTACTTTTTCTTAACTTCTCCCAAACCGGTATACTTGATTTGCACACACCAGGGAATCTCCTGGCATTCCTTGTTTCCAATTTGAAAGCTCAGAATTTAATTTGCATTTTTAGTGTGGATATCCTAGAGTTTCATTTTCCTGAAAAAACACCCTTTGGGTTACTTTTTATTGCTAGAAGCACTGCTGTGCCTTACATTGATTGGCAGTAATTTTCCATAGGCAAACACCTGCACAAGAAACACCTGCAGGTACATGAAGTAAAATGGTTTTAAGCAGAAACTCAAGGGGTAAGCACAAGCATTTCCAAAGTTCTGTATAAGGAATCAAACAAAAATGGGATTTTAACAAAATATAATATCCATTATATTTTTGTTTACCAACATATGAACTATGGATTTTTAGCAAAATACTAGCAATAACAATGAAAAAATCAAATACAAGAACACAGTCAAGTTGATAACTTTGAAAATACTTAAGAAAAATGAACATAAATGAAACCTTTGAAAACAATACATATTAAGAATAATTTTTTATCTTTCAATTATATCCAGATCACTATCTTTTTACACACTTACAATTTTTAATTATAAATTGGAAACTGGAAAATTCAATATAAGTTATAAATTGGCTGTTTAATAGAAATATTAACATTGCTTGAGACGAAGTCTTTCAACACGTGCACTTACATTATGATCAACAAGCCATTTCTTGAGTTTGGAAAACAGTTGTTTTAACATAGAAAAAGGAAGTTTGTAAGTTTCAGAACACAAATGAAAAATTACGTTTATTACATTCTAATTAAAAATGTTACTAATTTTCAGCTAATGAAAGAATATCAATAAAATGATACCTTAGTTCATTTGCCATAAGATAAAAATATTACTGATTTTAATATAGCTGGCAACACTTAATCTACACACAGTAAATTCATCTATTTCTTCTAAATAAAATAGACTAGAAGGAACATAATGTAAACACTAACAAAAAAATTGCATGTCAGACAACCAATATAGGCAAAACAATCTTTCATCAAATTTTACATTAGAAAAATCTTCCTTCTATAGTTTATCTAATATCCAGCCTGTAACTTTGAAATATAATTTATATATTAACATATTAGTTGAATATGTTTTAAAATTCTGAGCATACTATAAAAAATCCCCATTAAAAAACCTGATGCATTCCTTTTCGAAAATAGAAAACCAAAAATGGCGTCCTGCTCTGAGTATATAATTAAAAATGGAATAACCAATACTGTGTATTTACCTTTAAAAATGTTTAGAATAAAATATGCCATGGGTCATCATCTTTCTGTTATAAACTCTGGAATGTTTCTGAATAAATTTACAGTCACATTAGGATAAGAAACATATTTTTTGTATTAATACATTTTTATGTAGTTAACTAAAGTATTTAAAGCTCCTTTTACCTCATGTAGGTTACAGTAAATCCTTAACCTTCCATAGCTGATATAAGTAAATACGTAATACATATAACCCAGAAGTAGCATATGTCAATAAAAACACTAACCTAGAAACCAATTTGATACCTTTTTTTGCTTAGTTGGCATTAACTATATAATCATGATACTCAAACTGTGGCCCACGAATCAGCAGTATGAGCATCCCTTGGGAACATTTAGAAATTCAGATTTTAACCCCCATATAGTACTACTACAGCCAAATATGCATTTCAATAAGGTCCCCTGGTGATTCATAAGCATCATACAACTTGGAAAGCATAAGAATAGACTAGACTTTACAACAAAATCTGAAACATACAAAGTATATAGTATTTCTCAAAAGCAAAGATACAGTGATTTTTCACTTTAGTGTGCTGGATGGGTATAAATTATATCAAAAGGTGGGCATAGAAATTTTTCATGTGTGTACAATTCATGCAGTAGATTTATCCTAATAAAATACAGATTCCATTTTTCATTTGTTTTTTGGTTGTGATAGACTGGTAAAATGAACAAGTTTTAATCTTACTCATTTTGTTGTTATTATTATTATTGTTAGAGTGTGGGAAATGTAAGACATAAATAAAATAGTTAATTGAAAAGAAACTTTTTTGAGAGTGATAGACTCTCAGTTCAGAAAAAATCATTTTGTGTTTCTTCTTTCTTTAGGGAGCATAGGATAAGCCAATTAATGCAACTAGAAAAGACAAATTTTGAGTTATTACACTCCAAACAAAAGACCTGTTATAATTACTGTTGACATTTTGTATAATTTATCATCTGTAATTTGTTAAATATGTATTTACACACGTTTAATATTATATATTATACTATATATATAAGAATATATATGTTGATATTTTATATAAGTCAATCTACAGATCATTTTTAATTGATTATTGAATAATTATTTACTATTAAGCCACCAAATGTCATATACTATTTTAATTACTTTACACAGATATCTCTAGATTTATCATATATTCTTTAGGAAAGACAGAAAATTAATTGAAAGCAAACAAATATAATAAACTGATGAAATATGTGGTATGTTCTATCACAAAAAGAGCTATAAGAAAGTTAAATATTGAGTAAGATAGAAAGAAAGAGCAAGAATGGGAGTGGTAAATTGCAATTTGAAAAAGACAATCAGGTCAGCATTAATTACTAGGGAATTTAGGAGCAAAAACCTGGAGTAATGCGACAGAGTTAGCACTGGAATATCTGGGGAGAAACACGTCAGGCAGAATGTGTAACCAAGCCAGGGCATTAAAATGTGAGCACAGCTAATCTTGCTGAGCATGGTACGAAGATTAATGCTAACGTCTAATGAGAACAGTGAAGCATACAGTGGTTTAGCATCAGATGAGAGCTAGATTACGTGAGGTCTTCTTAAGGATTCAGCTTTTCTAAAACTATTTCAGCTGCTGGGCACAGAAACAATGTAATACAATGCGTATTGTAAAATAATTGATTTTGCTGATGTGTTCGGAATGGACTGCAGTGGGATTGAGCAAAGGAGACTAATTGTGAAGCTACTGCAATAATCCAGGTGGGAAGTCATGATGGTTCACACTAGAAAAATGGCAGTTAAAAAAAAAAACAGTGAGAAATGAATTCTGGAATCTGGACATATTCTGAAGGTAGAACCGACAGAATTTACTGACATATTGAGTATAGGCTGTGGTAGGTGATATCATGTCCCTCATCCAAAGTTGTCCACTTCCTAATCCTCAGAACCTGTAACTGTTACCTTACAAGATAAAAGAGACTTCATAAATGTGTCTAAGCTATTTTTTTTGTTTGTTTTTTTACCTAATTCTGGATGGTTTGGATAAAACAATGTATTACAGCAACTCTTATAATAAAGTGTAACAGAGGGATATATAATGAAGGAAAAGAACCAAAAAGAGATTTGAAGACATTACAATGATGGGTTAAAAGGTGGTGGCTGATGGAGGAAGGGGCCACAGGCTAAGGAATGTGGGCAGCCTCTAGAAGCTGGGAAAGGCAAAGGAAACAGCCTTTCCCAACTGCCTCCCGATGGAATGCATTCTGCTGATACTTTAATTTTGCCCACTTTTGAACTTTTGACCTCCAGAAGTGTTAGGTCATAAACTTGTGTTTTTTGTTTGTTTGTTTGTTTTTGTTTTGAGACAAAATCTCTCTCCGGCGCCAGGCGACAGGCTGGAGTGCAATGGCACAATCTCGGCTCACCGCAACCTCCGCCTCCCGGGTTCAGGCAATTCTCCTGCCTCAGCCTCCCGAGTAGCTGGGATCACAGGCACGCGCCACCGTGCCCAGCTAATTTTTGTATTTTTAGTAGAGATGGGATTTCACCATGTTGGCCAGGATGGTCTCGACCTCTTGACCTTGTGATCTGCACGCCTCGGCCTCCCAAAGTGCTGGGTTTACAGGCGTGAGCCACTGCGCCCAGCCAAACTTGTGCTGTTTTAAGCTGTAAGCTGGTGTGATAGCAAAAGGAAACTAACACATAGACCATGAGAGGAAGAGCAAAGATTACAGGAATATGGCTTTTGTTCGACTGAGATTGTAAATAGAAAATGGTCAAAAGTTCCGTTTTGACATTTTGGGTTTGAAATGTCTAATTTATATCAAAACAAAGATGTGGAACATAAAGGTGGATTTAAAAATCTGGAGTAAATAAAAGATAATTGGACTAGACATTTAAATATGATATTTTTAATGCCTATATGTGATATTTAATGCCAGAAAACTCACATGAGATATCAAGGGAAAGAGTGAAGAAAATCAAAGACTGAACCCTGCACCATTCTATCATGAGAAGCTAAGACAAGGAAGAAGCAGCATAGAAAAAATGAGAAGAAATATTTTTAATTGGATAAATATATATATCACTAGAATTTTAGCCTTTAATTAAAATTTAAAAAAAAGGACAAAAAAAATCAATTAGCTACTTCCATTTCATACATGTTTTGAAAATTGATTTTAGTTAATATAAGATACTATAACTATTGCAACAATTTTATAAACTAATTTGAAGTCACTATGTAGGTATTTATTAAATATTGTATTTAATTTGTTAGATTAATTACTAGATTAATAATTGTCAATATCATCATAAAAATACATTAGCACCATATTTTATTTCATATTACTATCATTGTTAATATTAATACTTAATTCACTAATTAAATATACACTCAATATTCGTAAATCTCTAAAAATGCATAAGGCTAAGCTATAGTCACATATTTATTATCAGTGTTGTTAATTTTATTGTGGTTGATACTCCAGCTATAATTATTCCAAAAAACTGGATTTTATGACTTTATTCTTTATTATTGTTTTCAAAATATAAAAAAAAAACATTGTCAAAACAAGTATTACTTGAAATACTCTCTGTCCTCTTATTCCGCTATATAATGGTTTAAATTTGGGTTAGAGTATATATATACATACACATATATACACACACATATACATATATATATACATACATATATATATATCTCCACATATATATATATACACATACATATATATATATCTCCACATATATATATGTATGTGTATGTGTAGGAATACTACTTAGCCATTAAAAAAGGATGAATTAATGGCATTCACAGCAACCTGGGTGGAACTGGAGACTACATTCTAAGTGAAATAATGCAGGAATAGAAAATAATCAAACATCATAGTGGGAGCTAAGCTATGAGGATGCAAAGGCATAAGAATGATACAATCAAATTTGGGGATTCAAGGGAAAGTGTAGGAGGTGGGTGAGGGATAAAGGACTACGAACTGGTTTCAGTGTACCCTGCTTGGGTGATGGGCACACCAAAATCTCTCAAATCACCAATAATAAATCATTCATGCAACCAAATACCACCTGTTCTCCCAAATCCTATGCAATTAAAAAAAAATTTTTAAAGAAATATGAACTAATTGCCAATAAAATAAAATAAATTAAATATTTGAAATGTTTTAATGTAAAATTATATAACAATTATGTACATATTGAAGGTTGATGTATTTTTTCTCATTAATAGATGTAAAAAATTGAAAATAATGTTAAAATTAATAGCAAAAATGAATGTTTGTGACTATGTATATCTGAGCAACACTGATTCCTATATATTGAACATTAAAGCAGAAAAACAGATGTATTTATACAGCTCATACAATTCTGTTAAATTTTCATGGATAAAACAGACCTAAGAAAATAAGAATATAATTAATCTGAATAATACATACAGTCACATTGATATAGATGTGTGTATGTATATGAGCTTATGTGTATAAATTCAATCTATCACAAAAATAATATTGCCAGCTCTATTTTTAGCATATATATTTTAATAAAACCTACAGTTTTAACATGGAAAAAAGAATAAGTTATAATTGGACAAACCGGAAAATCTTAAATCCTAATTGGTTCCAAGTAGGGCCAAGATCTAAGATGTTTTCAAAGTCAAAATTTTAAAGATGTTTTAAGAATTTTCTAAAATAGGTAACCATGGAAGTGGGAATAATGTCTCTATTAAACAAAGTGTTTTGGTTAAAATGAATGAATCAACTACATTATTTGTTTTAAAAGAAGTTTTACAGTGTGCAAAACACTATAAAACAGCATTACATGCTACATAGAAAGCTTCCAAGAAAGGAAGAGTCAAGTGATGTGGTAAATGTCACTGGGGTTTTAAGAAATTACCACAGCCACCTCAATCTTCAACAACCACTACCCTGATCAGGCAGCAGCCATCAGTATCTATGCAGGACCCTCCACCAGCAAAACGATTGACTCATGAAGTCTCAGATGATTGTTAGCATTTTTCAGAAATAAGCATTTTGAGTTATATACATTCTTTTAGACATAATGCTATTGCACATTTGGCAGACTATAATATCATGTGAAGGTTACATTATATGCACTGGGAATTCAAAACATTTTTGTGACATGCTTTATTGCTTTGTTTGCTTTATTGCAGTGTTTTGGAACTGAACCTGAAATATCACCAAGGTATGCCTGTATTTTTTTTTTTGTCTCTCTCTCTGTATATAGAAACTTTCTTATTCTTGATAGTGATGACTTTTGTTTTCTTCCTTTTAGTTATGATGAAAGTTTTAGAACTTACCAGTTCTACTAAGATTTGGGAAAACAATCAATCAATATTGGACTTTGTTGATCTGTTCCAATTTATAATTTTAAGATACTTATTTGTTATCAATTTACCTTCTTGCATTTTTAAAAATAAAATGTGTTGCTTTTTTAGCCCTTTGAGGAGGATATTGGATATATTATCTTTAGTATTTCTGTTCTCCTAAGGGAATTTATGGCTATAAATTTTTACTAATTGCAGATTTAATCACTTTGCATAAGTTTTGATATGTAGTATGTTTATTCTTATTCAATTCAAAATATTTCAATATTTTATAATCACTTGTAATATTGATGCATAATTTACTTGGAGCTGTCCTGGTTATTTTCTAAATATGTGGAAGATTTTTAACAAAATTATAGAGCATTACACATAAACACAAAATGCCCATAGTTTCAAATCACTTCTTAATTCTCACCAAGATATGCAATATGCCAAGGAATAAAATGCAGATTCAATATCACTTACCTAAAATGCTTAGAATCACAAGTGTTTCACATTTTGAATATTTATCAGATTTTGATATATTTGCATTCCATGCTAACTAGTTGAATGTCCCTAATCTGATTATCCAAAATGCTTCAATAAGCACTTACTTCTTTGAGTGTTATGTTAGTGCTCAGAAAGTTTCGAATTTTGTCACAGAATGGAAGGGGCTTAAGTTTTTAATTTTGGAGCACTTCAGATTTCAGATTTTTTGGATTTGGTAAGCTCAACCTGTATTGGTCAGTAAATTCTGTAAGTTTCATATAAAGTATGTCCTATATCCATGAAGTAATTCATTGAAAAATCAATAACGTAAAGCTATCCATAAAAAGCATCATATTTGAAAATGAAGCTTTTTGAAAAAAAATACCACAAAAAAAGAGAAACAAAATTAGTAGAAGACATTTAAGACCTCCACACTGAAAACTACCAATATGTTTAAATAAATTAAAATACCCTAAGTAAATAAATATAATATGTTCATTAATTAAATTTGATACTGCTGAGTTGTCAAGACACATACATTTCACTACTGTGTATTTACCCGAACAAAGGAAATACTATGTTCACACAAACACTTTTTATATTAAAGCACATTGTAGTTTTATTCTCAAAATTCCAAAATTGGAAACAAATCAAATGCCCATTAATACATGAATGGACAAACAAAATGGAGAGTAGCCATACACTAGAATAATATTCAATAATAAGTAGAAAATGATGTCTTGATACACTCAACAAATTGAAGGACATACAACATTATTCTGCTGAATGAAATAAGTCAGATACAACCATATGCTATATGAACCGATTTATATAAAAAGCAAACTAATATATAGAGTCAAAGAAGCAGATTAGTAGTCACTTGTGGTCAGTCATGAACAGAGGAATAGACCTCAAAGAGACAAAGAAATATCTTCCAGCTAATGAAAGCACTGTATTTTAGTTGAGGTGTTTTTGTTTTTTTTTATGTTGTCGCATTATGCAGGTGTCAAAAACCCAGATTCAAAAAAATCCTAGGTTGGTTTGTTTCAAAATAAACTTTGAAGATATGTCTTCATTATCATCCAGATTTCATTTTATTTTATTGTAAAGTGAGCTGCTGGTCTAAACTGGGAAAGTAATTGGAAGCAATATCTTTCTTCCTCTTTTTTTTCCTTTTGGATACCAATTAGAGTTTATTTTTGCTTTTACTTTTTAGCAGACTTTCTACATTGTACTTAGTCACACTTTTCTTCATTTAAAAAAGTATCTCTCCTGAGATTCGTAATAGTTCTTGAAACTGTAATTTATTGTGGTTTCTTATTTTAGAATATTCTTGATTATATCTGACCAATAGTATCGTCAAATGTGTCTTCTGCTTTATTGGTCTCCCTCTGGGATTCAAAATGCGAATGTATTAGAAGTTGCATTACAGCTTGCATGTCTCCATTATTCTTTTTTATATATTCTACATTTTGTCTCCTTTGTGCTGGGTTTGATTTTTTTTCGATTAATATATATGCTATTTTACCGATTAGCTCTTCATGTGTGCCTCATCTGCACTCAAAGCCATTTATTCAGGTATTAATGTGATCATTTGTATTTTCAGCTACATAATGTCATTTGGTTTTCATCTTACAGTTTTCAGTTCTCTGTTGTATTTCGCTATAGTGTCCTTCAATTTCTTATCACATTAGTTGTAGTTATTCTGGCTTGAATGGCTGACAATCCAATTATTAGGAGCTCTTATGCATCTGTTCTCTTTTGCTTTTTCCCTTCTTAAAAATTAATTCTTATTGTATTGTTTGTTCTCTTATAAAATATAGCATTCCAGATAATGTGAATGAAAACTTCAAAGTAACATGTAGCTCTAGATTATGTTTATTTTCATGAGTTGATTTACTTTCACTGCTGAATGGCAGATGGAGTAAAGACAGATTTTTTGATGAACTCACAAGTATTAAGATAATTTGATAGTGGGTTTTGATTTTAGGGGTAATGTCTATTTCCAAGTCTCTGTTACTCACAGAGAATGGGTATTAAGATCAAGTCCATGCCTGGCGCAGTGGCTCATGCCTGTAATCCTAACACATTGGGAGGCCAAGGCAGGTGAATCACCAGGTCAGGAGTTCTAGACCAGACTGGTCAATATGGTGAAACCCCGTCTCTACTAAAAAATTCAAAAACTATCTGGGTGTGGTGGCTTGTGCCTGTAATCCCAGCTACTTGCGAGGCTGAGGTAGGAGAACTGCTTGAACCAGGACCCAGGAGGTGGAGGTTGCAGTGAGCCCAGATCACACGACTGCACTCCAGCCTGGGCTACAGAGTGAGGCTCCATCTCAAAAAAAAACAAAAAATCAAGTCTGAAAGTCCAAAGCCTAGAGCTAGACTTCGTTGATTTTTTTTAATTTATAATTTTTAAATGTTATTTATTATTGTTTCTCTTTAGCTTCTTTGATTTTTTCAATAAATCTGTTGTTTTACTGCAAATAAGTGAGAGACATGAAAATTCTCATCACCTTCTCATCCTCAGTGGCTCCTTTTTCTTGAATTGGCATTTTAGCCTTAGGGGAAAAGTAGTATTACAGACCAAATTAAGCTCTTTGCCTTTCTTTTTCTTCTATATACTGGCCCCACAATTTCTTACTGCCTTTCATATCTCTGAAAGCTTAAAAAATAATATGTTTGTATTTTGTCCAGCTTTCTTAATTGTTCTCTGTTAAAATCTTGGCCTGAAAAAAATTACCCATTCATCACCCAATGCAAAACTTCTTTGAATTTGATATCTGCAACCTATCATAATCCAGATTAGCAACTATTGATTGCCAGCTTAATGACCTGAATTTTAACTCGTCCTTATTTTTCATCTTACTATAAACAATGAGGAAGTTATTTACAATACAGTGTTAAAGTATAAAGTGATTTGTTTCACAATTTCACATCAGTTAAAACACTTAAAACTCATGTACGTGTGTGTGTGTGTATATATTTGTGTGTGTATATATTTGTTTGTGTGTTTGTTTTTAGAGACAGAGTCTATCTCTGTCACCCAGGTTGGCATGCAGTGGCATAATCAGGTCACTGTAACCTTGAACTTCTGGGCTCTAGTGATTCTTCCACTTCACCCTCTCAAGTAGTTGGTACTATAGGAATGCACCTTGTAATTTTTTAAGAATTTGTGGCCAGGCACGGTGGCTCACGCCTGTAATCCCAGCATTTTGTGAGGCTGAGGCGGGTGGATCACGAGGTCAAGAGATCGAGACCATCCTGGTCAAAGAGGTGAAACCCTGTCTCTACTAAAAAAATACAAAAATTAGCTGGTCATGGTGGTGCGCGTCTGTAGTCCCAGCTACTTGGGAGGCTGAGGCAGGAGAATTGCTTGAACCTAGAAGGTGGAGGTTACAGTGAGCCGAGATTGTGCCATTGCACTCCAGTCTGGGTAACAACAGAGAAACTCCGTCTCAAAAAAAAAAAAAAGGAATTTGTTATAGAAACAGGGTCTCACTATGTGGCTTAGGCTGTTCTAGAACTCCCGGCCTCAAGCAATCCTCCCATCTCTGCTTCTCAAAGTTCAGGGATTACAAGCATGAGTCACTGTGCCCAGCCTCATATTTCTAATTTGGTAGTTACCCTTTTTTAGACAAGACCTCTAGTTTCAGTATTCCATTTCCTATTTATCTCATAATATTATTATCATGATTAATTGTGATATATAGTTCCCATAAAACTTAAAACACAGTATAAACTCAAGAAATGGAAACTACACATAAAATTTTATAGTATTGTTATCACTTCACAGTGTCTTTAAATATAATGAGAAACATTTACCAAGGATAAAATTTGTTTGCAGACTCCATTGATTGCTTTGTTGGATCCATAGTTATAACAGAGTGCAAGTAAATGCAACATGATTGCAGTTTTGGATTACAATTATCTGAGACACTCTTGGAAGATTGCTACCTTTCATTAAAATCGGAGAAAATGCAATAAACATTAGTAGGAAACACTATTAACTATTATATATTTCTTTTTATATCCTCTGACTGAATCTATAACTCAGAAAGAGCTCTGGAACAAACAGAAAATTTGCGGGATGTAACATGCCTCAGATAGTATTATACAAGCCAGCAGATTTGTTTTCAAATACACATGTAAAACAATGAAATATCTGTATCCTATTTGGTGTGATAATACAAGATTCCAGTCTTTTAGGAAAGAATGATTTTTTTCATTGCCAAGGTAAAACATAACCACTGGAACTGATTTTATACTTATTTCATAAATCAATGACAATTCACTTCAGTAACCAGGCTTCTGGAACTCAGCCAGTAAGCAACAGCAGCACTCCATTAAACGTCCTTCTACAGTTAAAGGTCAGCCGTTCCTAAACGCTTTCATTTTTGAAAGTCTGCCAATCCCTGAACTTTACGTTTCTTCAAACCCTGAGTAAGATCAGCACTTTCTGCATTGCTCATTGAGAGTGTCTTACAAGCCCAGCTCTCTTTTCACAAGAAGCAACACATTTCGCTTTTTGTTTCACATAGTAGAACATTAAAAATTGAGGATTTCACTATTTTTAAATGGCCATCACTTGGATTTTATCCACGGGAGTCTCACGAAGAAAAAGTGTCCATGACCTCCTTAGTTTCCCAGCAGTCCTTCAGATCTGCTTTCAGATGATTTTCTCTAACACAATTTGAGCACTGACTTACTTCATTAATATTACCTTTCTATAACTTATTTTGTTGTCTTAAAATTCATAAGCAAATACTTTGTATAAATTATTTAGATCTTAGGCTCAGAAAAGCACTATTTGTAAATATTTTTGACTTGTCTGCTTATTTTTTTATTAATACTTTTATTCTTTTTTTTGTAACAAACTTTTTACTTTAGAATACTTTTTGACTCATAGAGAAAATGCATCAAAAAATGGTACAGAGGCTTTTCACACTATTAATAACATGAATTTCTATTGTCTATTATTAACATATTAGCAACTTTTATATGGTATATTTGTTATAATTAGAGAACCTATAATGATATATTATTAATTTATACTTTAATTTTCTTAGCTTTTATGTTATCTTCATTTTCTGCTACAGAATCTCATCTAAGGAATAGATTTAGTCATCACATATTCTTAGGCTATTTGTGGCTGAGACAGTTGATGCTTATTTATTATTTGTCGAGTTGTATGAAAATTGTATATGTTTGAATCAGCATTTAATTTTTTCTGTTGCATTTGTAAGGCTATATTACCTGAAGAATGTGTAAAGACATAGATCTGATGAGTCTCTAATTTATGATGGCCAAAAAGACTAATATTTTAAGTCTATTAATCTGATGACTAATTCATACAAAAGGAATTGGTGGAACTTTGCCTTGGGTTCCCCACCCAACATTTAAAACACTCTCTGACCACAAAAAAAAAGTCATTTTTGTTATTTTGTATTGTTAGAATAATGTTAACTGAGATTTTAATTCTAAAATCACTGCTTGCCCCTTCTTAGAAAACGGAGACTCCTTTTACAAGCATACAAGGCTGGACATTAGCAGCCTTTTCCATGTGTGTTACACTTTCATCTACAAGGATGTTATCATCTTCTAGCGAAAATGAAACCCCATTCTTTATATAAGCTCTTAATAAAAGTCTAAATTCTTCACTTACCATGATATAAATGTTATAATTTTATTTACTTAAAAGTACATAGAGTAACAAGTTTGACAGAGTTGCATGTCATAAAAACATTTCTTAAACCCTCTAAAAATAAGGAAAATAAATACAAATAAGCTGTAGTCAGTGATTTGATTTACATCATTACTATATAAAATGAAGATTTCCTCTGTTCAATAAACTCTTAGTGTTAGGTTATGTTAAAGACTTTCCAACAAAGATAAAAAAAAAAATCACACTTACTCAAACCATATGAAACCCATATTTCTTAAACCATACCTTTCTCCCTCTATCTTTTCATTTCTACCTCTCATTTTAATCTTTCCTGTTTTTTACTACCCCTTCCTCTGGTCTCTGTAAATGAGCTATCCTTTCATTAGTCTTTCCCCTACCCTCCAAAGAAAAAAACAGTTTTAATGCACATATTCCACTAAGTTTGCTGAGCCAAATGTTAGATCTATATATGTTGAATTTAAGCCAACATGGTCTACAGCCAAGTCAAGGTCAATAATTAAATATTATTTTGAACTCCAGAAAGACAGGCAGAAATTTGTTTCTGAATTAAGGATTTTGTTAAATGCTTATTTAATCAAATACTTCACTTAATTGTTAGCAGCTTAGCGAAGAATGTGTTTAAAAGCACTAGAGTGAAAACAAAAAACCCAACAAAAAATTTAATCACACATAGTTCTTCATAATTCAAACAAATATATTGAATAGTATGGTATGTGCTGTATATAACTATTTCAGAATTATTTCCATTAAGATTAAACAGTAAAGATTACAACTTGTAAATGTAATAAAAAAGAATAAATGACTTTAAAAGTAGATTTGAGAAAAAATTTAAAAACTATTCTGAGTGAAACTCGGTGCATGAAATAAAGTAAAGCTTCTCCTCATTTTGGAACAGGAACTCTGAGCTGAAATAGGCCCTTGATAAGGAAAAACTGTATAATGGGGAACTGACATTTTAAACATATGGCTGACAGTTTCAAAGAGCATTAAAAATTAAACAAGCTGAGAGTCATAACAAAATCATGACTCCTCGAATAAAATAACTCCAATGTTTTCTAAAAAAAGAGAACCTCTATTACCTATGGATTGTGAAATTATGAATAGGTATTCCTTGTGATATGTAAGAAGAGCAACTAGAAGAATTACTAGCCTACATTTGCTAAGAAACAAGAGGATCACTGTTAAAAATACATTAAATCCATGCCTCTGTAAGAATAACTAATACACAAAGATTTCTTGTCTCACCCTAAAACCACATAAGTTGTAACGTATAGGTTTAGGTAAAATATAAAATAGCTTCCCATATCTACATCAAACCCTGTTTTTGAACAGCTCATTCCTTGAAATAATGAAGGACCTAGTAGTAGAAATCTTTAGCAATTCTTAAATACATTCACATATCTCAAAGTCTGTTGCAATGGAAGCATTATCATTAGACTACTCATCTATTCTTACAGCATCATTTCTAAAAATCAGATAGGTAGAAATCATCTTTCAATGTGGAAACACCACATTAAAAATACCCTATTTAACATATTCCAGAACATTTTTCCATATATAGATATATATGTATATCTATATATGATCAAATTACAGAGCACTTACACATTAATATACCTACATGAAAAATAATGCAATAAAATACAAAAATTAGCTGTAGTCCTATAATTTGCCTATGGGGAAACGATTCCTTGGACATATTTTAAAAGCAGAATCCAGATTGTTGCACCTATTTATCAGATTTCCTCAATATCCTCTTAATGCTGGATATTGGCCAACATAACAGAAAAAAGAAAAGATTAATTGTTCTTTGTAGCAGATGCTGTAATACATTTGTTTTACTTTCTCTAAAAATAACTGTCAAGGTTATAGATTTGCCTAAATGGTGTAAGCATTTAGCAACTCTTTATCAGTAGTGCCTAAGAACAAAATTGGCTTGGTCCAAGCTGAAGACACATTTTTTTTAGTGATGGGTTTATGTTGAGCTTTCTTTGCTGACCCAGTTGATAAACACAGGCAAAATTATTTCCTTCAAATGAAGAGTTATGCCCTAGAAATTTATTATTGCTGCATTATTCTTTCAAATCTAAAATCAAAACATTACAGAGTTCATGAATAATTATCCAGTGAATTGAGTTACCCTATCACTACACAGATACGTAGGAACACCCATACAATCATTCCTTTGTTGAAAGGTGACAGTGGCCCTTATGTGCGAATACCTCATTTTACTACGCAATGTATTCAGTAGTTTCATAAGTTTTTCCACCTATTTTATCAGTCATCTTCACGGCAGATCATTGGAAAAGTTGGAGATCACCTCGTGATTCTCAGGCTCTAATAAACAGAATTTGGATAGTGGTGAATTTTACCAGTTTTCTACATGAACATTAATCTGCCTGTATGATCAATGGTGCTTTCTTCCTTTTCCATCGGAAGGAATATGTGTTCTGTTCTAGTTGAGTGGTGCATTTGATAAATAATAGTTAGGTCAGATTTTTGAAAGTGTGTAGTTTAAGTCTTCTACATTCTTACTGGTTTTCTTTCACTTTTACTAATGATTTTTGAAAAAGTGTTGATGTCTCCATCAGTAATTGTTGATTTGTTTTTTTGTTCCTTAAGTTATATTTTGCTTCATGTGCTTTGAAGAACTATTATTGGGTAGATACATATTTAGATTTGTGGGTTCTTCTGATTAATTAATTCCTAAATTATGATAAAATGATCATTTTTGTACTTTGTAATAATCTGTGCTCAAAAATCTTTATATATATATATGGACATTTCAATGTTTTGAATACTAGTAGCATAATAAAATGCTTCCATCATTTAAATGTTTAAGTAGTTGCATCTTATATCTAAAGGACATCACTTGCAAGAAGCATATAATTGATATTCCTTTCTTTATCCAGATCTGACGATTCCTGCTTTTAAATTGGGTTACTTAGTGTAATTATATTTTAGTTTTGTTTAATTATATTTTGCAACGATAGATATGAGTGTCTTTAAATCCGCCATCAAGCTCTTTCTTTCTTATTCATGCTGACTCCATGTGTTCTCCCTTTCCCCTAGTTGTCTGTCTAGCTCTGCTTTAATTTAGTATTTTTATAATTCTATTTTATCTCCTTTGTTGACATTAGGTATTATGACCTTTTACTGCGATATAGTATTAATTGATTTAGGCCTGTAATTCTCTCAGTTGTTTAATTTCTCCCCCAACCCCAGGGGTCTTTTGGCAATACCTGAGATCCACTGAGATGTGTGACTAGTGGGTGAACACAAGGAATCCTGCTAAATATACTACCATGCAGAGGACAGTCCACAACTTAGTAATTTCCATCCCAAAATTTCTATAGTGTCAATGTTGAGAAACCCCACTTTGACTTTTACAATATACATCCTTAATCTCATCACAGTCTACCTTCAAGTGATTTTATATGACTTCACACATAGCACAATATAAGAACATTAACACAGTACAAAGTTCTTATTATACTATGCATACTACAGTATAACTATTCATTTTAGGTAAGGGTTAACTTCAGTTTACGGCTAAGTCTTTATCACCACATAAGATATTGTTATTGCTTTTGCTTTTAAAAATGAATAATCTTCTAAACATATTTACCTAAGAAAAATTATATCTATTTAGTTACTATGTCTAGAGCTCTTCATTCATGTGTGTAGCTCCACATGTCCAATTAACATCATTTTCCTGCTGCCTAAGGAATTCTTTTTGCATAGTTACCAGTGGAAAATATTTCCATTTTTGTAGGTATGTATTTATTTGGCTTTTGTTTTTGAAATGTATTTTAGCTGGTTATAAAATTCTATATTGACATGATGTGTGTGTGTGTGTGTGTGTGTGTGTGTGTGTGTGTGTGTGTTACTCAGTGATGCTGGTCTACTGGCTTCTTGCTTGCATTTTTCCCAAGGAGAATCCTGACTGATATTTTATCTTTATCAATGTACACTTAATGTGTCCTTTTTTCTCTGCTTAAATTTTATATTTTCTATTTACCTTTTATTTTAAAAATGCAATGATTCTTCACCTTCATATTTTGTGTGCATTAGATTCATAGAACATGTTGTCTCTTTGTTTTTATGAATTTTGTCAAATTTGAAATAGTTTCACCATTATTCCTTTGTGAAAGGAAAATCAATCTTGGGGCCCCCAAATCACTCAAACTGGGGACTGCTTTTGACAAACCTGCCTTCCATTTCTATTTAGTCAAGCTTCTGCTCACTGAAATAAATGCACATTTGATTGCCTCATTTGGAGAGGCTAAGCAGAAGCTCAAAAGAATACAACCATTTGTCTCTTATCTACCTATGACCTAGAAGCCCCCTCCCTGCTTCGAATTGTCCCGCCTTTGACTTGAGTGAACCCTCCTTTCCAGACTGAAAAAATGTACATCTTACACATACTGATTGATGTCTCATGTCTCCCTAAAATATATAAAACCAAGACATGCCCCTACCATCTTGGGAACATGTTGTCAGGACCCCCTGAGGCTGCGTCACAGGCACCCATCTTCAACTGCGGCAAAATAAACTTTCTAAATTAAGTAAGATTTGTCTCAGATTTTGGGGGTTCACACCTTCAAGTTTTTTTCTGTATCAAATCAACCTCCATCTTTCTATTGCTACTGCTTTCTATTGCTATATCTTTAAACAAACTCATCATTTCTTCTGCAATGTCTCATCTGTTATTAATCCTAGCCACTGTATTTTTTCATAACAGAAATTGTAGCACTGACATTAGAAGTTAATTCTGAATCTTCTAAAAATATTTAGTCTATATTTAACATGCTCAATCTTTTCTCTAGCTCCTACAACATATGGATCATAGATATAAAACCATTTTTATATGTTTTCTACTTATCTACGCTATATTTGGGACAGTTGAGTGAATTTTTTCTTCTTCTTCTAAGTCCTATTTTTCTTCTTCTTTGCATACTTGGTTATTATTTCTCAGATGCCAGATATTGCGAATTTTTCTATGTTGGATGCTGTATATTTTCAAATTCCTTCAAATACATATGTGTGTATAAAGATATATCTATATATCTATACATATATAAATATACACACACATATATGTACACACATACGTGTATATACATATGTATATATATGCATCTGTATACATATATGTATCTATATACATATATGTATACATATGTGTATATGTGTGTGTATACATATATATGTGTGTGTATGTGTCTAGATAGATAAACAGATAGATAAGGACTGTCACTCTGTTTCCCTGGCTGGAGTGCAGTGATGCGATCTTGGCTCACTGCAGCCTCCACCTCCCAGGTTCAAGGTATTCTCCTGCCTCAGCCTCTGGAGTAGCTGGGATTATAGGCATGCATCACTGCACCCTGCTAATTTCTTATTTTTGGTAGAGACAGGGTTTCACCATGTTGGCCAGGCTGGTCTCTAACTCCTGACCTCAGGCCATCCACCTGCCTTGGATTCCCAAAATGCTGGGATTACAGGCGTGAGCCACCCTTGGCTCCTTCATATATTCTTGAAACTTGGTTTCTTATATTATTGAGTTTCTTAAAAACAGTTTGCTCTTTTGGGGTCTTGGTTTTAAGCTTTTTGATGTGGGATTAGAGCAATACTTACCCTATGGCTTAACAATAGGCTGAGACAAGACCTGTTCTAACCTGTTCATGTCTTATGGATACAAGGGTTTGCAGTGCAGCTGATAAGGACAAGAATATCCCATTACTGTATGTGCTTCTAGGTTTCCTCTCTCTAATTTTTGGTATGATTCCTTTCTCAGAACAATGTATTGTTCACTTGTATACCTCTATTATAAATCAATTTAAGACTTGCACAGGGCCATCTACAAATCTTTAGAACTCTCTTTCTCCATGCAGCAATCTATTTCTGTTCCTCTGCCCTGTAGATTCTGGATAGACTCCTTAGTTTTCTTGGGCACCGGTCCCCATGTCTTCACATCAGGGAGACTTCTGAGCTCTGTCTGATTCCCTTTCTTTGTGCAGGTACCTGGATAAATTTTTAATACTCTCTGCTAGGATATTTGTTGCCTGATGTGCTCTATTTTGAGAACTATTGTGCTACATAATTTATTTTGTCCAGTTTTGTTTTTAAATTTCCAAGAGATGATAAACTCAGTTCTGAGTTTATGAGAAATGGAAGTGGAAGTGTCCATTGTCTAGTTTGTAAAATCTATTTACCATTTACCAGAAGTGTCCAGTGGGATTTATCTTTGGCCTTTTATAACCCCCAGGCCATTTTGAATTTATGGCAAGTACATAACCTCCATAGAGAAGAAAAGCAAAGATACTTTTTAGAATGCACTCTTTGAACATAAATCTTTTATTGTGGAGGCAATTTTTTGCCAAAACCTTAAGATGTCAACAAAAAATTAAATGCTTTCTTGCTCCTGCAATACCAATAACTAATAACTATATATTTTTACAAATATTATTATAGTTATATTAAATTTATAAAGTATATAATACATTGTATGATATATCACTATAACTGCTATTACATTATCAATATGATCATTAATATTATAACAATGTTTTAATTATTAATCTGGTTAATTATTACCATAATTATTAACTGATGATATAATATTAACAACATATTGTTAATATTAGTTATCATAACATAGCTAAAATATATATAGTATATATATATTATACATATATGTATACACACTTGAATTCTGGCTAGGAATTGGCTACCTATTTAACTCCTGAGATGAAACTAGATATTTTCATTTCGTATTTTCTTTTTTTTTTGAAACAGAGTTTTGCTTTTGTTGCCCAGGACGTAGTGCAATGGTGCGATCTTGGCTCCCTGCAAACTCCACCTACCGTGTTCAAACGATTCTCCTGTCTCAGCCCCCCAAGTAGCTGAGATTACAGGCATGCACCACCACACCTAGCTAATTTTGTATTTTTAGTAGAGATAGGGTTTCTACATGTTGGTCAGGCTGGTCTGAAACTCCCACTCTCAGGTGATCTACCTGCCTCGCCTCCCAAGATGCTGGGATTCCAGGCATGAGATACCGTGCCTGGACGCACCTGGTATTTTCAGTTAGCATTTGCATTCATTCAGAGAAGAATGTACTGACTTCAAGTTTTTGTTTAACCTCCACATCTTTTTTTTTTTCTCAATTATATAAAGATTTTCGGTCTTGTAAGGTGGATAGGACAAAAGGAGCTTGTTCATACTCAGTCTTTCTTGGGCAAGAGTAAAGCTACTACCTTTGACTAATTTCCCCTTTGAATGTGTCTCTCATGTAAGTATAAATTATTTTCTTTCCATCTGTCAGGAACATATTTTGTTTTATTGATCCATTTTGATATTCTGCTGTATTAGCTACCTATTGTTACTGTAACAAACTACCACATATTTTTTGGCTTACATTAACGAGTATATTATCTTAGAGTTTTGCAAGTCAGAACTTTAAAATGGGTATCACTGGGCTAAAATCAAAATGTTGGCACAGCTGTATCAATTCTGGAGACTTTACGGGAAAATCCATTTCCTTTCCCTGTCCAGCTTCCAGAGTTGGCCTAGATTCCTTGGTTAGTGGCCTCTTTTCACCTCCTAAGCCAGCAATAGCCAAGTGAGCCTCATATTGCACCACTCCAATGTGGGCTCTTTTAAGGACCCTTGTTAGAGAGTGAACTTATTTAAATAATCCAGAATAACTTCCATATCTTAAGGTGAGCTGATTAGCAACCTTAATTCCCCTTTGTCATGTAACATAATATAATCATAGGTTCCTGAATTAGGTGCATGCACATTTTTAAAGGTTCATTACTCTGGCTACCATATCTTTGCCATGTCTCTAATTGCTTATTCTAGCTTAAATAGGTGTGAGATAAACACACAGGCATAAAACACATTTGGGGTCTGACCAGAGGTTAGCCCTTGCTGTTTTCTGTTATTTCAGCTGCCATACAAAGAAGCCTTTCAACTTTTCTCTCATTCTCCAAGAGAAAGAAATACTGAAAACCTGTTTATTGCTCACCTAATATACTTTTCTCTCTTTAATATACACATTACATACTTTTCACCTGTATTCACAAAGAAATGAATTGTCTTCAGTAGGTCTAATCTTTGTTTTTTCAGTTGAGAAAATATAAAAGCCATGGTTACCATTCATATCCAAATTTACCTGTTCCATCAATTATGGGTTAAATTGTGTCCCCTCAAAATTCATATGCTGTAGTGTTAACCCTTAGTATTTCAGAATGTGATTAGTTTTAAAATAGGGGTTTTAGCAAGAAATTAAAGGTAAATGAGGTTATTAAGGTAAGCCTTATCTCAATATGACTGAAGTACATAGAATAGTGAAAATTAGGATACACACAGAGGAAAGACCATAAAAGACACCAGGCGAAGACAGCCATTTTAAAGATAAGGAGAAAAGCCTTTTAAGAAACCAACTTTGGGCCGGGCTTGGTAGCTTATGCCTGTAATTCCAGCACTTTGGGAGGCTGAGGTGAGCAGATCACCTGGGGTTAGGAGTTCGAGACCAGCATCAGCCAGGCCAACAGCGTAAAGCCCCTTCTCTGCTAAAAATGCAAAATTAGCTTGGCGAGGTGGTGCAAGCCTGTAATCTCAGCTACTCGGATGACTGAGGCAGGAGAATTGCTTGAACCTGGGAGATGAAGGTTGCAGTGAGCCAGCAATGCACCACTGCACTCCAGCCTGGGTGACAAGAGCAAAACTCTGTCTCAAAAAAAAAGAAAAAAAAAAAACAATTTTGCCAACACCCTGCTCTAGGAATTCTAGTTTTCAGGACTGTGAAAAAGTACAGCTCTATTGTTCTACCACCCAGTCTGTGGTACCTTGTTATGTCAGCCTTAGCAGACTAATATACCATGTCCATATTTTCCCCCCAATAATTAAACATTTAACAAGGTCTAGCTTTAATGCTAAATTATCTTTATCTCATTTAATGAAGGACATGTTTAACTAAATAAAATAATTATTGTCTCAGTTATTTTGTAAAAAAAAAACACTTGTTATTATCTTCAAAAATAGATTTTATTTTTATCTGGAGGTCAGTTGTTCCATAAAGAGAATAATTCTGAGTCCCTGCCTCCAGGCACTATTTTAACTTAATTATCTGTTGCAAAACAAGAGTGAAAAAATATTACCTACAACAAAAGAGATTTGTTACTTACAGTTTAAAAACTGTATAGAAAATCATATCAACTTCTATAGACCCTACTGTTTTTCTCATATTTAACTTGCTTTCATATTTAAATAAATATGTTATATATTCCTCACTTAATATTTTAGTATAATGAATTTTTTCAAAATGTTATATTATCACTATTTTATACAATTATTCTATTAAAATGCATTTAACATATATCATAGCTTTTGTTAGTAAGTCACTAGCCTAAGGAATTAGTTCCATCCTTCACAATCTGCACTCTTAGAGGAAACATCCCACCTCTATGTCTTGAAAATTCTTAATCTAAAAAATTATGACAAATATAGGACTTAACTTACAGAGCTATTATCAACTCAAACAACTCTACATAGGCAAAGAACCCCAAAAAGCACCTGATATCCAGTTTTCAATAAGTTCTATTAACCATGAGCCTAATAATCAATGTGATTTTCAACATATTTATAAATGCATATATTCAGTTTTTACTTCACAAAAATACATAGGCTATTTGTAAATTTTAAAATTAGATCATTTTTAATCTTAAAATATATTTTTTCTCACTTTTTTGTCATAAGTTTATTAAGATTCTCCAGTTACTTACAAACACACACATTTGCGCACACACACACACATACAATTTTGCTTTTTATTTAACTTTATTTATTTATTTATTTTGAGACAGAGTTTTGCTCTTGTTGCCCAGGCTGGACTGTAATGGCATGATCTCAGCTCACTGCAACCTCTGCCACCCGGGTTCAAACCACTCTCCTCTGTCAACCTCCGGAGTAGCTGGGATTACAGGCGTGAGCCACCTTGCCTGGCCTACAATTTTACTTTTTAAAGAGATGTTTTGTAAATTTTAAAATCCAATTTTGGACTTCTCATTTTATTTTAGTAATGACATAAATATTTTAAAAATATTTTTTCATCTTCCTGGGTAGTAGAAAACTGTTTTGTGTAATACGTCTATAAAGTATTGTGAAGAACTGTCATTTAATTTTTTCTGATGGAACCATAGGCATCACCCAGACTCTGGACTAAACTTTTCTCTGTGTGGGAGTGAAATGTAAACCGAAATCCAGATGGGGCCAGCAGTCACTTTAAAATTTTCTCACATATAATAATACATTGCCACCATTTCAGATTTTGGACAAGGTAAATTGTAAGGGAGGATTCTCAGTCGTACAGCTAATCCATTCTTATAGATGTTAAATCAATTAAAGAAAACAAACAATGATACTAACATTCTGTATTTTAATAATTCCTATCATTGGATAAGAAGTATTTATTATTATTTTATTATTATTTCTGTTTTAAAGCTGAAATGAGGTATACTGCTTTTGTTCTTTTATAAGTAATATGAATAGACACAAGAAGAAATGAAGACTGTGTACTTCTAGTACCTCACAGAGATACACTGTTTTATCTAGGCCATATTATCATCTTAATAGTAATTGTAACAAAAAAAAGTCCCATGTAAGAAAAAGTTGATTATCAAGTAATTTTAAGTATGATTGTTCTATTATCTCATCCTTAAAACTCCAATTCACACTCTTGGGTTTATTATTTTTTTTCTCTTCTTGTCTTATGTTTTTTACATCTAAATTTAGCTCTGGCAAGAATTTTATACATGATTGTACAGGGTATCCCTGAAAGGTTTATAGGTATATGCTGTAAGATAGAACAAAATTCCCTCTCTGTCCTGAGGTTGGGATTGCAACCTCTGCTCTGCTGCAATGTTACCTGCCTTAGTATCTGTCCCTGAAGAAATCAACATGAGCCAACATGAGCTAGAGAAAGTCTCAACCTGTCTCAAATGATTTTATCACTGAAATCCTGAGTCAGTCTGCCTAATTAAACCTCAGCAAACCATCATCCATGTTTCAAATGAGTTAATTATGCATATCAAGAAACTCAGAAATTACTAACAATTCCAAACCCTTTTATAGAATAAACAAAGATTATCTCATATTCCAAAATAACATTCTGGACAAATAACTGTGTCTTACCAAAAATGGAAATAGTTAAAATGCATCTTTTTGAGACTGTGGCAGGAGTATGTGAAAGCTCTTTCCCTCAAAGGCGAGATGAAGGATATAAATGTCATGGTCACATGGGAGCAGATATAGTTGTAAAGAAAACACATGCTGATTTCCAGAGCAATTTGTATTATTTTCTTTTAACGTGGTTGGAGAGTTACACCACTGACTAACAGGATTCCAAATAGCTTTCACCAAGCTATGCTTTCATAACTAAATAAGCTATAGAACATGTTACAAGAATTTAGATCTACACATTATTTTTGGGTGTATGTGGCTCAATTATTTGCGCAACTCTTTTCAGATATGAGTCAAAAGTAATTCTGACTATTTAACAGAGATGTGCTTCCGAAATGTCAGGATTAGAGAACTCATTCTATAAATGCATTGCGTAGCTGGCCTTATTTATAATTAGTTGCAATACAAATCAGTTTCAAAAAACAATCTAACATCTTCTGGATATAACTTGTAACTATTTGTTATATCTTGAGGAATGATTAACATTACTAATACATTAAATGCCACTAATTTGACTGAATATTGGAATGTCTTTAAAAATCAGTTTAGATTGCCTAAATTTAAAATATTATCTCAATATGGGTATGCTAAATTTTAAGTACTTAAAGGTTATTGATTTAAATATTACATTTATTTATGTAATTTTTCAGGTGTTTGTGTTTTTACATTGTATTCAGAATTTCAAAGGGGAATATGATTCTTACATCAACTGTATTCCACATAGCTTTAATATTATTTATACACTTTCACTAAAAATATTTTAATATATTTTGAGTAGAACAATTATTAAAATTTAGCTGGTTTTAATCATATTAAAATATTATAATATCTACCAATAAGTTTTGTTGAAAATGATAATATTCCTGCAAACAGATTCTTATTAGTCTAGAGTGGTTCTCAGTTTCCTATCGCAATAGCTTATTTGTTTTTAAGTATTTTTAAATTCTTGAAAAGTGATTGTATATTTCAAGGACAAATTTAAGAGCATCTCTATCACAAATTTAATTTGAGTAATAAAATAATGTCAAAGAAATAATAGAATTATATCAAACAAAATCACAATTTAAGTGGATTTGACTTCAATAAGTGTGTGCCCAAAGAACAGTAGAATCTGTACCTGTGCTTTTAAGAACCTTTTAGCTGCTTTTTAGTTTGCTCTCCTGATCCTTTAAGTTGAAGGAATAATGGCCAACTGGAAGATTACCATACTAATCTCACATATCAAAAATGACTTATTTAACTGATCAATTTTGTACATAAAATGCTAAAGTTTCTTAAATATAGACCCCACAAATTTGTATTCTAGGATTCCAGCCAATCACCAATCATATTTAAATGTCTTAAACTTATACATTCACCTTTTTATTTTAAATATACCCATATTTTTGTAAGAAAATTTTTTAAAATGCAAAATAGCCTATTTTCCCCAGCCAGTGTGAAAAAAGTGTTTGTTATAATTAATTATGAAAAGAAAAAAAAAACTAGTAAGACCAACACTGGATTATCTGTTAATATTTTTACCAAATAGAGATCTTGCTTCACTAACAATTTCAAGGATATGGACAAAAACAAAGGCTGGTTGGAATCTCAAGGGCAGTTTTCTACATCTTTGCTTCTCAGACATTCATTCAGGCATTTGCTCTTTGGACCAGAACAACAGAAGATATATAGAAGTAAAATTGTGTGAGCTTGCCCCATATGGTATGGAAATGTTTCATCTATAAAACATTTTGTTTGTCGTTATTTTATTTTATATTTTATTTTATTCTATTTTATTTTTTGAGACCAAGTTTTGCTATTGTTGCCCAGGCTGGAGTGCAGTGGCATGATCTTGCTTCACTGCAACTTCCACCTCCCAGGTTCAAGTGATTCCCCTATCTCAGCCTTGAAAGTAGCTGGGATTATAGGTGCACACAATCATGCCCAGCTAATTTTCATATTTTTTAGGTGAGCCAGGGTATCGCCATGCTGCCAGGCTGGTCTCAAACTCCTGACCTCAAGCGATTCACCTGCCTCCATCTCCCAAAGTGCTGGGATTATAGGTTTGAATAGATATGGGCAGTGGAGATATTTAAAAAAAAATACAACAAATAGGTGCATGGCCTATTTGTTGTTATTAATCAAAGTTTCTCTGACACTTTCTGGGAAACCTGCCACATATACCTACAGATTCTGAATTATTGTATTAAAGCAATCTTAAGTATTCCTAAGTAGAAACATCCTGTTAAGAATATTTTATAAATATGAAGTTTTCTAATGGAAAATATATTTAGTCTATCTACAAATTGTTTCAGTAACTATGTTGACAAGGAAATTACATGAATAATTGAACGAGTCACCTGTCATCACTTTTTTTTCTTTTCTTTCTTTCTCTTCTTTCCCTCTCTCTCTCTCTCTCTCCCCCCTCCCTCTCTTCTTTCTTTCTCTTTCTTTCTTTCTCTTTCTTCTCTTTCTTTCTTTTCTTTCTTTCTTTCTCTTTCCCTCCCTCCCTCCCTCCCTCCCTCCCTCCCTCCCTCCCTCCCTCCCTCCCTTCCTTCCTTCCTTCCTTCCTTCCTTCCTTCCTTCCTTCCTTCTCTCTCTTTCTTCTTTCTTTTGACATAGTCTGTCAACCAGGCTGCTGGAGTGCAATGGTACAATCACAGCTTACTATATCCTCCACTTCCTAGACTCTAATGATCCTCTGACCTCAGCTTCCCAAACAGCTGAGAACACAGGCACATATTATTTGCCTGGCTAACTTTAGTATTTTTGGTAAGGTTTCACCATGCTGCCCAGACTTGTCTTGAACCTCTGAGCTCAAGCAATCCACTCGCTTTCACTTCCCAAAGTTTGGGGATTATAAGCATGAGCCACCATATCCAGCCTTCTCTCTATTTCTATTTTTTTATAAATATAATTTAAATGTTCTTTTTTTTTATAAATATATTCATCTATAATTTTTTGTAATAAAGATTCAAACCTGACACCACTGGGTGATGAGAGGTCCCCAAATGCAGGTGGGATCTCAACTCAGCCAGTGTCCAGGCTCTTGACATCACCTTGAGAAGGAATTCAAGGACAAGTGAGAAAATAGTGAAAGTACAAAGATTTATTGCAGAGCAAAAGTACAGGCTCAAGAAAAGGGAATGTGTGATCAAGAGAGAATCTTGCAATGGGGCTTGGGGTTTCTATCTTTCTATCTTTATGGGATTCTTTAAACAAAGGGTGGAATAGTCATGAAGATTTCTGGAAAGAGGTGAAGATTTTCAGACCTGTGGTGCTACCCATTTTTACAGTAAATATAGGTGTTCCTGGAACTGTCATGGCATTGGAAGATATGTGGCTTAATATTTTACCGACTGTATAATGAGGTAGTAGGTGAAACCCAGGTCAAATGCAGTGCTATGTTGGGCCCATCGGTATTAGCCAGCGTGGCTCACATCATGGTTTTCAGGGTCTTATTGGCCACTAGCTTAGGCAGCTACTTAAATTTTCTTTTTGCTAGTTGTGTGAAACTACTGCCTGGAATCTTTTACTCTTCTGCAACTACCTTTTGTTATCCCTGTTTCAAACCTACGGGGCCTTTTAGGGTATCATCTCAGCTACCCCTCAATTCTTTCTACCTCTCCACATTGATTTGAGTATTCTTTATTTTTAACATTGTGATCTCCTTGAGTTTATCATACTCACTCAACTTTTGCTCATCTCAGGCCTTTTTGCTCATTGTCGTATTTCTAATATGACTCTCTTTGTCCATTGCTCCTCTCACTAACTCCTGATCCTTCATTCATCAAGACAAATATGTCTTCTATTTGACGTTCCCTCTCCAGTGTACCTAAGGTGCCTGGGAGACATTCTCTGCCTCTGCATCCTGCATTTTTTTTAAATACTCAACACATTTCAATGATTACAGAAATTTATTTTATAATTGTGGGTATCAATATTTATATTTAACTTATTATGATGTGTATAATCTACTAAAAATAAATCAATTTAAGCAAAGACCTTGTGGGGACTTTTCCCTCCACCTATGTAGAATAGTACCTAGCACATTGTATTTTGGAATAAATAAATTATTTAGATTAATTGATGAATAGACAAATTTTATGGTTGGGCATAAAATAATATGATTTTAAATATATATTTTAAATACATATATTAATTTTAAATTAATTAGAATTTAATTCCATATAATCACACATAGATGCTTTAAACAGTCTGTAAATCTGTTCCACAGGTTTAGCTAAATTAGATAAAATATATACCAAAAATAATTTTCTGATGTTATAATTTTAGGCATTTGAATGGTTCTGAAGAAGACATATTTATTCAAAATAAACATCAAATCACATCTAATGTGAAACTTATAAAGCTGAAGACCAGCAGCTTTGCTTTTTTTATAGCTTTCTATGACACAAAAAGAACAAATTATTTCTAACCTATTTTCTGCTCTGATTGGCATTATATTGTATTCTTACTACTCTGTGGAAGCCAGCTAACGTTCACGAGACATGACTGTCATTATAAATGAATGGAATTTCTTCCTTGTTAGAAAAGAAGAATTAGACATATTACACAATTTAAATTCTCTGGTGCTTGCTATTAACCATTATAAGGACTGAAGCAACCAGCCAGGTTATGCAGCTACCACAGACTTTAAAAGCTGGCATTTGAAAACAGATGACCAGATTTCTATCACATTGTACCCTCTGTGCCCCTTAGTTTCCTCTTCATTGGAAATTTAAAATTTATTTCACCATTTCTGCATAATAGTGTCACCTGTACCATATAAATTAAGAAACAGAGTCAGAAAGAAGTTAATTGCCTTGCTCAGGGACATACAGTAAATCAATGGTAGAACCAGTAATAAATGGATTCCTTGGTCACAAATAACCCACTCTCCTACAGGAACATAAAGCCAATGTAAATCAAAGTTTACTCAGCCTAAATAATGAACAAGTTCTAAAATTCAATGTAGTTTAAAACAGCTAAGCCAAGTAGAAGAGGTTATTGCAACAAAACCATATTTCCTCTTATCAGAAATGTCTATGCACTATTACTGACAATTCAAAAAATAAAATAAAATAAAATAAAGCTACTTTCAGTAACCCTTATACAATTTAAAATATACACTTTAACTTTTAACAATTTTTTTACTCTTTCTTGTTCATTTTAATTTTATTTTATAATTTGATATATATATAATAAATATATTATTATCATTTTATGTAATTTTTTACCCCAAATCAAATTTTTATTTGTTGTATTTATGATAGAAATAGATGAAGAGACTAGTAAGCCTCAAAATTTGTCAAGTGAATACTTATTAATGCTACATTTTTCAACATCTATATGAAGAAAGTATGTAAAAAAATCTTTTCATTTCAATATTTGGTTTAAATATCTATGTAAACCGTCTTTGTGGGTGACATGGTTTAGGCCTTTACAGAATTACATTTACTCTATTTATTTTACTGAAGTAAGAACTTGACTAGGGATTTGACTATCATTTATATTATAAAGAGTATACTAAGAGTGTTTCTTCTCCTTGAATCCAACGGAGAAGCTCTAAAACTCTACGAATTTGTAGGTGAATTATTATCTATAATGCTTTGCAATTTACAAATGGACACAGTAATTTTCAAGAAGAGAAGATCATACGAAATGTTCCACAGAAAATATTTCTGCCTTTAGTTACTGCATCTTTTTCTCAAAGAAAATGTTTATGATTATCTGCTCAGTGCTACAAGGTAGACTGCAGGAGCACAGATGTCCTACCAGCTTCTAAGTCAGCTGTAAATGGGCAGGTGTCATCTCAATAGCTTTCCTATGAATGCTTAGTAACTGGAAGAGAAGACAAGGCTAGGCTTTCCAACAGAAACTGGAAATTTTCATGATTCATAGTGGACTAGGAGAATGTAACTATTCATTTATCTCATCTTTGAATTAGCTTTCTTTTGGAATAATATAATGTCTTCTTTATTTTCTCTTAATATAACTACCATATATGAACAGATATAACCATTTAAAGACAACTGAAATTTCAGCCTTTGAAATTGGCACAAGGTCTACTCCATCATGGTCATGTCTCTGATGATAGGAGAAATGTACTCATTTCTTTAATGAATATGAGACATAGTACCCTGGATAAGTATTTGCATCTCTGCATTTTGCTACCTTTTACCCTATTTATTTCATGTTTCCCACAAAAGATTTATGTATCTTATCTATTCACCTCATTTATTTAAATTGATAATCATGGTTTTATTATATTATATTACATTATATTATAATGGGTATCCTAAGGGTATTAATTTTTTATACTGATGTTTTAGTTATCTGATGCATAATATTCATATCTTTACCATTTTATCCTTCCCAAATGTACTATAAATATCAAGAATAATATTCCTGAAGTGGTAGTCTGATGCTGTCAAGGCATCTACTTCTCTCACGTCTCCTATGGTCCTTAATTACCTCTTTCATAAGATTACAACTTCTAATCAAGGACAAAAATGGCTTTGTCCAATTCTTTAAAGTATTCACATTCTTATTTGTCGAAGACCATATCACTAATTCTATCTCAAGTAATATGTCATTACTTAAGCACATTTTACCTTTCTTATTATACACTTGTAGTGCTTGACTCTCAACCACACATATTCAAAATATTATTTAAATTTTCATTTTTCAAGGGACTTAATTCTAAGACAACATCCCATAAAGTATGCATGCCTCTGTTTCAGTAATAACCTGCTTGTCTTTTGTCAGTAAAACAAATTGATTTGGAATTGTATTTATCTCAATTTAGCCACATAACTTCTAGTTAATATTTTATTAGCCTATAAGCAATCTTTCCTTTTACTCCTAAGTTCTCAACGTGTTTAAAGAAACAGTATACTCAGGAAACTCGAAGGTTGCTTATCAGTGATATACTAGAATGAGTAAACACGATGTCATCTTATTTAGATGTTTATTCTTGGCAAGCCCATTTGTCCAGTATTTTTAACTCTTAATTTCAGTGCTATTTTTCAGTATAACTATACTGAAATTGAAAATGTGCCATTTTCTCTTTGTATTGCTGGTCACATCTCATTGCCAAAGTGCCAATTCAAATAGCTTTTATGTCATTTACTTTTTTCCATTTTTAATTTCATCCATCTTTTAGTACTTTAAAATAGAGTCTGTGCCTATCCTTTGATTTAATAATGAGAGTTTATGAATGGCGCAAAGTACAACTTTTCATTAACTTAGAATATTAATGTGGTGAGCTTGGAGGTGATGATTAAAGTGGAATAGAAAACTATAGAATTCTTTTACTATCAAAATCCTGAAGATGCCATGGAGAATAAGTAATGTGGAGGGGGGCAATTATTCAATTGGAACTGCAGCATCTCCATGAAATGCCTAATGATGTATTCACAGATATTGATCTATTAGCTAATTATAAATGAATCATTATGGTTTGTAAAGATTTGACAGTTTATATGGCAGTTTTGTTTCTTCCAATTAACTGAACCTTACTGATATGTAGTGTTTCCATTTAGAATATATTATTTAAAAATGAGATATTTAATCTTATTTGCCTACATATGGAATATATATTTCAATTGCATACTTTAGACATTTTTTAAAATATGGACATCATCAAGAAAATATAAGATTATTTCAACATATATTTCATATTGGTATAAATATATTTTTCTGTTGGATAAAGCTGTTGTAGTCTTCTATAACATTTTACTAAGAGGTGCTATAAATTAAGCTTCCAGCTCTCCAACCACAAAAGTGATACTTTTTAATGGAGATAACCAAGAAAACTAACACCTTAAATACCCATTTCTTTAGCTGCATGAGAAGCCTAAAACAGACAGGTAGCAGAAAAAAAAAGATGGAAAAGTATTATGCCTTCTATGAGAAAGCCTTCCACTTATAAATACCAATAACTCTAAACAGAGACAAATCATAAAAGCAGATTTTTGCAAATGTGGAATTAAATGTCACACTAAGAGGTTTTATTAGCCTTTCTACATTTTGCTTCAACAAGCATGATTACTGTCTATTCAATGAATATTATGTATTGATTAGTAATACAGAGTATATTACATATTGTTTAAGATATTATGCATCACATATTGTTAGTCCCCAACTGGTACACAAGTGAGCTGCAAAGAAAACATCACTCCAAACTCAAAGACCAGCTGCATCTCAGTGAGGAGGGATATATGTTTAGCTTATAGATCCCATGAATATCAGTTCCCTGCCCTTATTTTTTTGGAAATGTATTCTTTGAATGGAGGTCAATTTCTATAGCATACACAGAGAGTAAATGTTAAAATCAATAGGGACTTTTGAACCCACATTCCTCATAAACAGACAGATACTCAAATACTTTCATGATTAAGTTATTACATAAATACTTGAAGCTCCTAGCCAAGATCTATTTTATAGAGAATTTTAGAAACAGAAAAATGAAGAAAATATATTAACATTTAACATATTTTTTCTTAATACTGTGCCCTAAAATTAAGTTAATCCGTGTGTGGTAATTAGTAATTATCTTAGACTTTGAGTCTTATAGTACATGTTTAAAAATATATCAGATAAGAAGAAAAACTATTTTCATAAAGTTCCAACATTTCAAAGATTACCCTGCACATAACTATTTAACATTTCCTCTTAATATGAGATTAATGTTGATTTGATTAATTATCCTCACCTTTTTAAAATTGTGCCTTACTGAGCCTATCAAAAGTGAGATTTATGACAAGTTAGTATACAATTTTTTCTGGCTATACAACAACCTAGGAAGTGTTTTCAAAAGAGCACACTCAAGTAGTAAGTGAGATTCTATCATACAATCTTTCCCTTTATTCAGGCCAAGCATACTCTGGTTTCTTTCTCCCTGTAAAGTGTTATTAGTTAGTACTTAAATCAAATTGAATTTGTTATGAAGTGTATTGTGTTTGATTGCTCATATAGACATAAGATGCAGAAACTCCGTTTATACCTACAATCCCTAGATAAAACTTTTGCATACATGAATGTAAGGCTTATATAGGGACATTCCATAGAAGATTGTTAATAAAGACAAAATTTCAGAAAAAGAATGTTTCTCAAAATTGAAATAGAGTAGCCTCTGAAATATTATTGAACCAGAAAATAAAAAAGCTTGAAACTAAAGGAACTAGATCTACAAATAATAGGTAAGTTTTAGAATCATTATATAGATAATATTTAACAAATTACAAAAGGACAGGGACTGGAACACACCAAGAAATATTCATATTGCTTGTATATAGTAAACACGTGCAGGATGGATGGGAGCTATGCAGACCTGGTTCAGAAAAAGGATTATACCTAGAGCAGGTGTTTTCAAAGTTGTATAGAATGGAAAGAAGGTGACAGTGTTTAATATTTTTAATACTTCTAACAATGTTTACCTCAAAGATTTGTTTATCCCTGCATGATGATATTTATAGAGTATAAAAGCATTTTTCTCTCTGCTTTTCTCAGGAATGAGATATTTAAATTATATATTTATTGTGATAGACAAAATAGTTGTCCCCAAAAGCCTGTATTTTTTAAAAAAAACTCTCCAGTAAAAGAGAGAGTTAATATAAGAGATTGTCTCTTGTGATTATGGAGCCTGAAGAGTTCCATGTTTGCTCTTGGCAGGTTGGTGTTAAGTCCAGCCTTCCCTTCCCCCTACCATAGCCAACCAGAAAAACCCCAAGACAGTGGAAAAGTACCATCATTAATGTTTAGCCAGGTTCCCAGATAAGCTGTTTGCAAGACCCCTTCCCCCTCCTTCCCTTTTCGCGGCAGGCCTTGAAACCCTCCCTTGTTAAGGAGATAGCCGATAAGCCGCAAAAACTCTACCTGAGAAAGAGCACGCCCCCTCTCCACCTGAGAAAGAGCAGGTCCCTCTCCACCTGAGAAAGAGCACGTCCCTCTCCACCTGAGAAAGGGCACGTCCCTCTCCACCTGAGAAAGGGCACGTCCCTCTCCACCTGAGAAAGAGCACGCCCCCTCTCCACCTGAGAAAGAGCACGCCCCCTCTCCACCTGAGAAAGAGCACGCCCCCCCTCCACCTGAGAAAGGGCACGTCCCTCTCCACCTGAGAAAGGGCACGTCCCTCTCCACCTGAGAAAGAGCACTCCCCCCCTCCACCTGAGAAAGAGCACGCCCCCTCTCCACCTGAGAAAGAGCACACCCCCTCTCCACCTGAGAAAGGGCACGTCCCCTCTCCACCTGAGAAAGAGCACGCCCCCTCTCCACCTGAGAAAGAGCACGCCCCCTCTCCACCTGAGAAAGGGCACGTCCCTCTCCACCTGAGAAAGAGCACTCCCCCCCTCCACCTGAGAAAGAGCACGCCCCCTCTCCACCTGAGAAAGAGCACGCCCCCCCTCCACCTGAGAAAGAGCACGCCCCCTCTCCACCTGAGAAAGAGCACGCCCCCCCTCCACCTGAGAAAGAGCACGCCCCCCCTCCACCTGAGAAAGAGCACGCCCCCCCTCCACCTGAGAAAGAGCACACCCCCTCTACACCTGAGAAAGAGCACGCCCCCCCTCCACCTGAGAAAGAGCAGGTCCCCCCTCCACCTGAGAAAGAGCAGGTCCCCCCTCCACCTGAGAAAGAGCACGCCCCCTCTCCACCTGAGAAAGAGCACGTCCCTCTCCACCTGAGAAAGGGCACGTCCCTCTCCACCTGAGAAAGAGCACTCCCCCCCTCCACCTGAGAAAGAGCACGCCCCCTCTCCACCTGAGAAAGAGCACGCCCCCTCTCCACCTGAGAAAGAGCACGCCCCCTCTCCACCTGAGAAAGAGCACTCCCCCTCTCCACCTGAGAAAGAGCACTCCCCCTCTCCACCTGAGAAAGAGCACGCCCCCTCTCCACCTGAGAAAGAGCACGCCCCCTCTCCACCTGAGAAAGAGCACTCCCCCTCTCCACCTGAGAAAGAGCACGCCCCCTCTCCACCTGAGAAAGAGCACGCCCCCCTCCACCTGAGAAAGAGCACGCCCCCTTCCACCTGAGAAAGAGCACGCCCCCCCTCCACCTGAGAAAGAGCACGCCCCCCCTCCACCTGAGAAAGAGCACGCCCCCTCTCCACCTGAGAAAGAGCACTCCCCCTCTCCACCTGAGAAAGAGCACGCCCCCCTCCACCTGAGAAAGAGCAGGTCCCCCCCCACCTGAGAAAGCACGCCCCCCCCACCTGAGAAAGAGCACGTCCCCTCTCCACCTGAGAAAGAGCACGCCCCCTCTCCACCTGAGAAAGAGCACGCCCCCCTCCACCTGAGAAAGAGCACGCCCCCTCTCCACCTGAGAAAGAGCACACCCCCTCTACACCTGAGAAAGAGCACGCCCCCCCTCCACCTGAGAAAGAGCACGTCCCTCTCCACCTGAGAAAGAGCACGCCCCCCTCCACCTGAGAAAGAGCACGCCCCCTCTCCACCTGAGAAAGAGCACACCCCCTCTACACCTGAGAAAGAGCACGCCCCCCTCCACCTGAGAAAGAGCAGGTCCCCCCTCCACCTGAGAAAGAGCAGGTCCCCCCTCCACCTGAGAAAGAGCACGCCCCCTCTCCACCTGAGAAAGAGCACGCCCCCTCTCCACCTGAGAAAGAGCACTCCCCCTCTCCACCTGAGAAAGAGCACGCCCCCTCTCCACCTGAGAAAGAGCACTCCCCCTCTCCACCTGAGAAAGAGCACGCCCCCTCTCCACCTGAGAAAGAGCACGCCCCCTCTCCACCTGAGAAAGAGCACTCCCCCTCTCCACCTGAGAAAGAGCACGCCCCCCTCCACCTGAGAAAGAGCACGCCCCCTTCCACCTGAGAAAGAGCACGCCCCCCCTCCACCTGAGAAAGAGCAGGTCCCTCTCCACCTGAGAAAGAGCACTCCCCCCCTCCACCTGAGAAAGAGCACGCCCCCCCTCCACCTGAGAAAGAGCACGCCCCCCTCCACCTGAGAAAGAGCAGGTCCCCCCTCCACCTGAGAAAGAGCACGCCCCCCCTCCACCTGAGAAAGAGCACGCCCCCTCTCCACCTGAGAAAGAGCACGCCCCCTCTCCACCTGAGAAAGAGCACTCCCCCTCTCCACCTGAGAAAGAGCACGCCCCCCTCCACCTGAGAAAGAGCAGGTCCCCCCCCACCTGAGAAAGCACGCCCCCCCCACCTGAGAAAGAGCACGTCCCCTCTCCACCTGAGAAAGAGCACGCCCCCTCTCCACCTGAGAAAGAGCACGCCCCCCTCCACCTGAGAAAGAGCACGCCCCCTCTCCACCTGAGAAAGAGCACGCCCCCTCTCTTAATCAAAGGCAGTGGAAAACTACTGACTCCTGCTATATAAGCCACTCACCCGCCTCCTAGGCGCGGCTACCCACTTTTGGGTACAGTGGTGCTTAGTCCGCCCGGAGCTCCCAATAAAGCTCGGACGTTCAATTGGCTCTATTTTTTCACCATCTGGCGCGGCAGACCCCCAAAAAAACTACAGCCAGACAGTTGGAAACCCAGAAAAGCTGGTGACATATTGTTCAAAGCCTGATACTTGGAAAAGCAATAGTAGAGATTCCAGTCTGGGTTGAAGGCCTGAGAAATACGAGTCACAGAAGAAGACAGATAACCCTGCCCAATCAGTCAGGCAGAGTTAAGTCAGCTTTGTTCTACCGTTTCCTTTTATTTAGGCCCTCAGTGGATTGAACGGTCTCCACCCACACTGGGGAGGACAATCTGCTTTTTTCAGTCCACCAATTTGAACATTAATCTCTTCTGAAAACACCATCACAGACACACTCAGAAATAATGTTTAACCAGCTGTCCAGGCATCCCATGGTTCAGTTAAGCTGACACATAAAATTAACTTCATAATGACCAAGCTTTAATCCCTGAAACTTATGTTAGTTTACATGGCAATAGATACTTTTCAGATGTGACTAATCTAAGAATTTTTAAATTGGCATATTATCTGATATTATCTGGGTAAACCCAATATAATATGCAAAGGCCTTAAAAGTCAGAAGAAACCAAAGAGAAAAATTTGAATATGCAATGCTGCTGACTTTGAAGATAAAGAAAGGTGCCACTAGCTATTGAATGTCAAGTAGCTTCTAGAGGCTCAAAAATTCAAGGGAAGAGATTCTTTCCTAGAGTCTCCAGAAGGAAAGCAACTCTGCTGACACCTTACTTTAAGCCCAATCCAAGTTTGGACCTGCAGCTCTGTAAAATAATACATTATGTTGCTTTAAGCAGAGTAAGTTGTGGTAAGCAATCAAAAACTAATATATACATACATAACATACATAATTACAGATATATACCTTAAATTAAGTCGTTTAAGGTTAGATTTTAATAGAAGAATTACAAAGAAAACAAATTTGTCAAAAACGCACAGACTCAGCAAACCACCAGGGCACATATATACTATGTAACAAACCTGCATTCTGCACATGTATGTACCCCAGAACTTAAAGTATGATAATAAAAAACTAAAAACACATAGAAGAACTCAAACTATACATAATGCTAACAGCAAATAGTCAAAGACCTTATAGACAATAGCTAGAAATTATATTTAAATTTCAGAACACTAGCAGCTCTTGTTAGTAGAAACAAAAGACAGAAAGTAAAACCAAACATTGAAAATTATCTCATTCTAATTTGGTGTTAACATTTACAAAAATAAAAGAAACAGAATTTGAAAGCAGAAAATATGGAAACACAAATGGACAATAAAAATCTGTTATTTGACTTGGTTTGAAAAGTCACTGAAAATCATTTATCCTACTCTTCGAAATTAAAACCGACCAACAAACACACACGCACCTTGTAACATTTAAAATAAAAATAAATAAAAGCTTTTACTTAAAGGAAATTGGCATAAAATTCTGAGTACTCTTCTCCTATGATGAAACTAAAAAGCTGTAATAATTAAATGTCATTGAAATTAAACTGAATGTTATCAAAATTAATAAAGAAAAACCTCATGATATATATTTCTGTATGATAACAATTGTTTCATTTTTCATTGACCAATTTATTATAACATTTGCAAAACATTTTTAATAAAATAAATTATGTGGAAAGATTTAATAGAACTGTGCCCTAAAATAAGCATGGAGGAAGTTCTGTATCATTCTTGCTGTTTTCCAACATGCAAATTCTTACGCATGGAATCACTCGTAAATTTGATGATGTGTCATGCATTGTCATGGCTAGCTGATGAGCCTCTGCTTATTAAAACATGTTTCTCATATCAATTATTTTTTCTGCCTTTACAAAATAGCTAAGCACCTTGGTTTGTCTGTGAATAACAGCCATTCACATCGTATCCATTTATGTAATTTAATGCAATTTTAACTGAATATCCCAGATACTAGTACATTTACAGTATATATATATATATGTATGTCATTTGTGTTTGAAATTAGCAATGGAAAACACCTGAGATTTCAATTCTCAAACCTACAAAGAGTACAAGTAGGTCAGAAAACTTTTCCAAATCCAGTGAATCCAATGTTATTGCAATGTTTGATCATGAAGCAAAGTTTCTCAAATATGCCATTAAGAAAAAATGATGAAAGCTGATTAGAAAGCAGCTTATTTTTCAAAATTAGATCAGAGACATTTTAATCTAATTGAATTTTAATATAGTTTTAATATTTTTTGAAGTAAATATTTTTAAAGAAAATATGTAAAGGCAAAGAACACAAATAGCAAATATAGGTTACACCTGAATTTTCTGGAATTGAACACACTCATGAAATCAGCACTTGGGGAAAGAAACAGGCACAGCATCACCCACTATCAACTTTAGTTGATAGATTAATGTCATTGCTTTTAAGCTTCCCATAACTAGAATTACATACTATGTTATCTGCTGTGCCCAGTTTCTTTTGCTCAATGTTTTATTTACTTATAAAAGTTATCTCCATTGTTTTGCATATATTTAAATAATTTACTTGGTTGCAATATAGCAGTGGTTCTTAAGGAACCAATATTTGACTCCTATAAAATATTTGACAATGTGTGGACATATCTGGGGTTATAACAACTGGGAAGGTAATGTTACTGTCATCTAGTAGGTAGAACAATCCTGCAGTGCATGGGACAGCCTCCTACAACAAAAATTATTCTGCCAAAAATATCAACTGTTAAGAAATGCTTCTTTACAGGAATACATTCATGAATAATACCGCAGTTGATTTATCCATTTTATTGTTCTTAAATATTTGGATGGATTATACTTTGGGACTATTCTAAATAATGCAACTGTAAACATCTTTTTAGCTGTGTTTTGGGTTTTTTACAATAGAATTCACCTAGAAATCAATTAAAAACAGCTCACTAGGAAACATTTTAATACATTTCCAAATAGCCAATGGGTAAAATAATAAATTAAAAGATAAAACGGACAATTATATTTAAAGTGTATTAGTGCATTCAATATTTTTGTTTTGCTAAGTGTGCAAATATCCAATTAATTTAAATATGTTAGGAGGAAACAATACATTTAAAAAATAGGTATTTCAATACTAAAACTTAGTCATTTAAATACTCCAATAATCTCAAAAATTCTAGATTAAATACTGTCTTTTAAGTTGTCTGTGGATAATAAAATATTTAAATTTTGTTACAAAACATGCAGAAAATAGATTTTATCTTATGTTTATCATATCAATAAATGGTGATGGGAAACTCAATGTTGACATACAGAGGAAGAAAATTAGACCTTCGACTCACACCACATACAAAAATAAACTCAAAATTAATTGAAGATTTACATGTAAGTTCCAAACTTTAAAACTACTAAGAGAAAAAATTAGGAGAAAAGCCCCATGTCATTGTTCTGGACAATAATTTTTTTTTTTCTTTCTTTTTTTTGAGACGGAGTTCGCTGTTGTTACCCAGACTGGAGTGCAATGGCACGATCTCGGCTCACCGCAACCTCCGCCTCCTGGATTCAAGCAATTCTCCTGCCTCCGCCTCCTGGGTTCAGGCAATTCTCCTGCCTCAGCCTCCCGAGTAGCTGGGATTACAGGCACGCGCCACCATGCCCAGCTAATTTTTGTATTTTTAGTAGAGACGGGGTTTCACCATGTTGACCAGGATGGTCTCGATCTCTTGACCTCGTGATCCACCCGCCTCAGCCTCCCAAAGTGCTGGGATTATAGGCATGAGCCACCGCGCCCCGCCTAATAATTTTTTATATATGACCCTAAAAGTTTGGCTACAAGGGCAAAAAAATAGAAAAATAAAGGAATACATCAAGCAAAAAAGCTTTAGTACTGCTGATAGCTACAGGAGGCAGTCAAATGCCTGGGCGGATTGTGGCGGATCACTGATAAAAACCTACTTCTGAGTCAAGGACAGCTTAAAGCTTTAAAGCCACGCTACAACTTAAATCCTCAGACCAGATTGAGAACTTGTCTTCTTGACTGGTGTGTTTTCCTCTGATTGATCCCCATGCTTCACCTATTTTACATATACGTAACCTTTTCTAATTGGTTTTCTACAGTTTCGTGCCCACCTTTCAGTGGTATCTTCCCTTTAACCTTCATGTGGGTACTCACAAACCAATCAGCATGCCCTTTCCTCTCTGAGTCCATAAAAGGCTCAGACCCAGCCACACGGGGGGACTTTCCCACCTTCAAGTACAGGGACCACCCCCATATTCTCTCTTTACTGAAAGCTTTATCATTACTCAATATAATTCTTCTCTGCCCTCCTCACCTCTCAATGTCCAGCATATCCTCATTCTTCCTGGGCATGGTATAGGAGCTCAGAAGCAGCCAAACAAAGGTATAAGCTATAACACAAGTGAGCCTGGGCACACCAGTGTAGCTGAGTGAGGCCTGGGCAAGGGGTGCTAGCCAGAATCCTCCAGCTTGCAATGTGCCTGAGAAGAAAAACCCTACAGCACAGCCAAAATAATAATAATCATCATCATCATCATCATCAACAGAGTGAAGATACAAGCTATGAAATGGATATTTGCAAACCATGCACATGATAAATGGTTAATAACTAAATTATATAAAAAATTAAACAACTTAGTAGTAAGAAAACAACCTAATTTAAAAGTGAGCAAAGTACCTACTTACTCTAGAAAGTGTCGTATGGGTAGAAATAATAAACAATCAGAACAATGGAACAGAAAACAGTGTCCAGAAGTATCTACACAAATAGAATACACTGATATTTGACAAAACAACAATAGCAATCCAATACAGAAAAATATAATCTTTTTATGAAAAACCACTTTAATAATTGGATGCATTGAAAAAAATCTAGGCACAGATTTTTTACCTTTAATAAATTATCACAGACTTTGTAAACCATAATACAATAGAACATCTTAGAAGAGTGCATAAGAAAAAATATAGATTACCTTAGATATGATGCTGACTTTTTAGATAAAACAGAAACATCAAAAGCTAAACCCATGAAAGAACAAAAATTTGTAAGCTACATTTCATTGAAATTTTAAAATTCTGTTTTGCACAACACGTTATTTCTAGAAGAAAACAACAAGCCACTGACTTGGAGAAAATATTTGCAAGACACATATCTGACAAGAAAGTGTGCTCAAAATAAGTAAGTATCTTTTAGATTCAGTAACAATAAGAAAAAAACATAATTTTAAAGGGACAAAAAAAATTCTGAACTTTCATTTCACCAAAGATATACAAATAGAAGTAAGTGCATGAAAAGATGCTCAATGTCACATCATTATGAAATCACAAATGAAAACAGATTTTACTGTCTACACCTAAACCCCAAAACACTAGCCATTTCAAATGCTTATAAAGACACTAAGCAACAGGAACCCTTTCCTTGCTGGTAGAAATGCAAAATGGAACAACCACTTTGGAAGACAGTTTGAAAGTTTCCTACAAATCTTAACATAGTCATATCATATGACAAGGAATTGTGTTCCTCATATTTACCTAAATGAGTTGAAAATTCATAGCCACACGAAAAGCTCTACACAAATGTTTATTGACTCTGTATTTATAATTACCAAGTCAAAATTAATGACAGACAAAATAATCCACACTTCTTAATAAACTGTGGGTCTGACAGGAAGTTTTGAATAAATTTAAAAAAACAGTGCATGAAAATAAGTATTTAAAATGCCAGATTTGTAATTTATAACTACAGCATTGCTGAGAAAAACATTTACTTCATTAAATGTTTACATTAGGAAAATTTTTATTAAATAAGTTCCCAAATTAATAAACTAGAAAAAAAGAGCAAACTAAGCCCAGATCATTAGAATGAAGAAAATCATAAAAATGAAAATAGAAAAGCAATCAGAAAATAAAAATTCAATAAAAAGCCTGTTCTTTGAAAAACTCAGAACTAACAAACCTAGAAGACTAACAAAAATAAATGATACAAAATGCAAATTGCTAAGAATAAAATAGAGAATATAATTATTAATTGTAAAGATAGAAATAAAAGAGAATACTCAAAAAAAACCTCTACATATATAAATAAGTAAGACACCTTAGTAAAAGGCATTAATTCCTAGAGAAGTATATGCTATTTAACTTATCCAGTATGAAACATAAAACTGTAAAGTACTCTTACTAAGGAAATTGAATCTGTAACTAAAATTCTCTCAAAGATGTGATCTCCAGCACCAGATAATTTGACCAAATATTTTAAAAGGTACTAACACCAATTGCAAGAGATGCAAGATAAATAAATTTTTTCAATAAAGTTTGATAGTAAAAACCTGGGCATATATCTTAGAATAGAAAATAGATGCCTTAAAAACAAAACCACGAAAGCCCTACAAAATATTCCTGAATGTGTATTTATAACCTTAGGGGAGGTAAGTGTATTCTGAACTAAAAAATCTGTAACTTAAAAGGGAGACTTTGTTTAAAAAAATATAATATTAAAATTAAGATTAACCTAAAAAAAATTTAATTTAAATTAAATATACTTATAATATAGAGACAAGTTGTGTCACATACAAAGGACTAACCTCCTAAAACAGTAGAAAAATAGGCAGAACTATAAAAGTGCAAGTCACATAACAGCAAATTCAAATGACCAGCATACATATGAAAATATGCTGAAATTTATTGCTAGTCAGGGAAATGCAAGTTAAAGTAAGAATGAGATATCACATTACACATATCAGTCTGACAAAATTAAAGTGAGTGATAACATCTATTGTCAGCAGGAATGCAGGCTTAAAATACTCTCCTACAATGCTAGAAGAGATGGGAATTGTTTAAAAAAAATCTTACAAAGCCATCTGGCAACATCTACAAAAATTAAAAACACATTTATACTTTGTTCCAACAATTTCATTTCTGGGAACCCATCTCTAAGAGTAAAAAACACACTTGTTTATGAGAAGAAAAGTTCAAAGATGTTTATTTTCACATACTTTGAAGTTATAAAAGGACTTAAAATAATAACGTATTGATTGGTCAATGCTTTTATAAAATAATTTCAAAGACTAGATTTGACCATTACCAATGTATTAAAGAAATTAAACCTAGCATTGAGTGAGAATTTAGAAAGGAGTACATAATAACTGTCACATTTTTGATGAGATGTGTAATGGTAGACATTTCCATATATATAATTAGATGACCACAAACCAAAGTATGAAAGATTAAAAAACCAAAAATCTACCTGGGGGCATGCCTTATTTTATTGTGCTTCGCATTATTGCATCTCACAGATAATGTATTTTTTTTAATTGAAGGTTTGAGGAATCCTGCATCTAGCAAATCTGTTAGCACCACTTTTCTAACAGTGTGTGCACAATTTATTTCTCTGCCACATTTTGGTAATGCTTTCAATATTTCAGAGCTTTTCATCATTATTGTAACTCTTACAGTGACCTGTGATTAGTGATTTTTGATGTTACTATTGTAATTGTTTTGGGTCAGCACAAACTGCACCCATATAAGATGACAAATTTAATACATAAATATTGCGAGTTTTGATGGGTCCACCAACCAATCATTCCTACATTTGTCTTGTTATTCTCAGGGCTTCCTTTTTCCTGAGACACAAAATATTAAAATTAGGCCAATTATTAACCCTACAATGGCATCTAAGTGTTCAAATGCAAAGAAGATTCACATGTCTCTCATTCATATCAAGAGCCAGAAATGATTAAGCTTAGTGAAGCCACACTGACAGCCAAGACAAGCTGGAAACTAGGTCTCTTGCACCAGTTAGCCAAGTTGTGATTGTGAAAGGACACAGAAAGGGGAGTACTAAACACTGGGGTCTATTGGGGGGAAAAGGGGAGGGCCAGTGGGAGGGGGAGGTGGGGAGGGATAGCCTGGGGAGAAATGCCAAATGTGGGTGAAGGGGAGAAGAAAAGCAAAGCACACTGCCATGTGTGTACCTACGCAACTGTCTTGCATGCTCTGCTCATGTACCCCAAAACCTAAAATCCAATAAAAAATTAAAAAAAAGAAAAAGAAAACTTTTTCTAGAAAATTAAAGTAAGAAAGCAAAACAGCTTTATTGCTGATATAGAGAAAGTTTTCGCAATCTGAATAGAAGATCAAACCAGCCACAACATTCCTTTAAGTCAAAACCTAACGGAGAGTAAAGCCCTAACTCTCTTTCACTCTGGGAAGCCTGAAAGAGGACAGGAAGCTACAGAAGAAAAATTCAAAGCTAGCAGACTTGGTTTACCGGTTTTATGAAAAGAAGCCATCTTCGTAACATAAACATGAAAAGTGAAGCAGCAAGTGCTGATTTAGAAGCTGCAGCTAGTTATCCAGAGGATCTACTAAGATGATTGATGAAGGTGGCTACACTGTACAATAGATTTCAATTTAGACAAAGTAGCCTTCTATTGAAAAAAGACGCTGTTTAGGACTTTCATAGCTAGAGAGGAGAAATCAATAGTCTGGCTTCTAATCTAGAAATGATTGGATGACTCCCTTGTTAGCAGGTAATGAGCTGGTAAGTTGATTATTTAAATATTCTGTACACATGTATGGGATTCCAGAAAAAAATTGTCACATGTATATAATATATAGTTATCAATTCAGAGTATTTGGGGTGTCCATCACTTGAATACATTGCATTTCTGTTACATATAGTCACCCTATGCTGCTATCAAACATTGAATATATTCATTTTATCCTACTCTATGTTTGTACTCCTTAACCCAGTTCTCTTCATCTCTCCCCTCCCACTCACTCATTCTTCTCATCTTTGTTATCTATGTTTCCACTTTCTACCCTCATGTGATGCCATTCTTGAGTTCCCATACACAAGAGAGAACATCAGATACTTGTCTTTTTGTGCCTGGCTTAGTTCACTTAACGATAATAACCTCCAATTCCTTCCATGTTGCTGAAAATGACCTGATTTTATTCTTTTTTGTAGCTGGATATTATTTCATTGACTGTACCTACCATATTCTCTTTATTAATTAATCTGTTGATGAATGCTTATGTTGATTCTATATGTTAGCTGTTGTAAATAGTGCTAAAATAAACATGTGAATGTATGTATCCCTTTATTATAATGTTACTGTTTATTTCCTGTTGGTAAATACCCAGCTGGTGACTTTAAGTTAAAGTTAATGCTCATTTATCATTCTGAAAATTCTAGAGCCCTAAAGATGCTCTCCAAATGGAACAGTACAGCCTGGATGACAGCATAACTGTTTATAGCATGGTTCACTGAATATGTAAAGCCTGCCCTTAAGATCTACTACTCAGAAAGAGGAATTATTCTCAACATATACTGATCATAGACAATGCACATGGCTACTCAAAAGCTGTAATAGAGATAGACAAGAAGCTTGGTTTCATGTCTGCTACCATAACATCCAATCTACTGCCCCCAAAATGAGAAGTAATTTCAACTTTTGAGTCCCATTTTTTAAGAAATATATTTTTAAGGCTATAGCTACCAGAGATACTGATTCCTATGATGGAGGTGGCCAAAGTTAATTGAAAGTTTTCTGGAAAGAATTCACCATTCTAGATGCCATTAAGGACAGTTGTTATTCAAAGAAGGTCAAAATACCAACATGAACAGGAGTTTGGATGAAGTTAATTTCAACCCTTAAGGATGAATCTGAATGGTTCAGAACCTCAGTGGAGGCCGTAACTGCAGATGTAATGAAAATAACAAGAGAATACGAATTTAAAATGGAGGCCGAAGTTGTGAGTGACTTGCTTCAATCTCTTGATATTATTTGAACTGAAGAATATTTGCTTCTTATGGATGACAAAATGATTCTTGAAATTTACCTCTTATGAAGGCGCTGTGAACATTGTGGATATGACAAAATATTGAGAATAATATCTAAACTTACTTGATAAAGCAGCAACAGGGTTGCAGAGGATTGACTATCATTTTAAAAGTTCTCCTGTAGAGAAAACGACATCAAAGAGCGTTACATGCTACAGAGAAATGCTTCATGAAAGGAGAGTCATTTGATTTAGCAAACTTTACTTCTGTCTTACAGAAATTGCCGCAGACATCGCAGCCCTCAGCAACCAACACCCTGATGAGTCAGCAGCCATCAACATCAACGCAAGACCCTCAACCAGCAAAAAGATTCTGACTTGCTGAAGACTCTTAAGACTGTTAGCATTCTTTTAGTAATAAGACATTTAAGATATATACATTGTTCGTTTTAGATATAATGTTGTGGCACATTTAATAGACAAAGTATAGTTTAAACCACTTGGATATGTACTGGGAAACCAGAAAATGTAAGTGACTCACTTTTTGAGGTGGTTTAAAACTGAGCCACAGTATTTTCAAGGTAGGCTTGTAGTTTATGTGTTAATAGGAGATTGGGTGATTGATGTAGGTGGAGTGCTGAAGGAGAGAAGAGGACCCAAGTAATAAATAAAGCGAAAACAGTTAACCAAGTAAAATGCTTCTTTAAAATACTGAACGAGAAGCTGAGGCAGCAGAACTGTTTGAACCCAGGAGGCGGAAGTTGTGGTGAGCCAAGATCGCACCATTTGCACTCCAGCCTATTTTAACAAGAGCGAAACTCCGTCTCAAAAATATATATATATTGAAAATAATATGGACAACACTTATGGAAAGAGCTACTTTAGAGTTGATGTGGTTTATAGAAAAGAAATTACTTATTTTGGTAGACAAAATGTTTCCGAACAACAGTCTGAGAGTAAACACAACATAGAATAGCTTTCCTTAAATACCAGGTTTTGGTTTCCCTTGGTGACTATAGTCTTTAAATAGAAAATAACTCTTGGACAGAAGCTTAAGTCTTCGAAGAAAGATATAGTGGGTTTTCACAAGCTTCTATAGATAAATCTCTAAGGTATACTTGCATCATTGTCTTGAGGTTTCTAAGGTCTCCTTTGTAATTACTATATTCTAAGAGATATCCAGCGAAATTTTAATTTAAGCGGAATTATATAGCTTGTTATAAATAAGTACCTATACAGATAGATTAGCAGACCATGAGTTTTCTTATTTGCATATTTAAATATTATTTGATTCAATAATATTTTAGTGCTTATTTGTAATAATATAAGACATAATACTTATTTTTTAAATGCCTTAATTTTCTCCAGCTAGGTAGTTTTAATTTCCAGGTTTAAGTACTAAAAGTCATTGCAGTTGTAAAAAACAATTCTTCAGAGGAAATAATCTACCTTTAGTGGGTACATTAAAAGTTTTTTGTGTGTTTAGAAGACTCAAGTGACCTAAGTAATAATCTTTTCAGGAATTCTTAGCTGTTCTTGACAGGAACAGATTTAATGTAATTTGCAAATATATCAAAATCTCATTTTCTAAATCACACTTTTGCAGCTCCCATAGTAGAGCCTAGAAACAGAAATAAGCAATATGGGTCTTAAGAAAAGAAGCATGTAACAAATAATATTCCTACTAAAAGTATGTAACAAAATTATGACAAAATTATATCTGTTAGAATAAGAAGAAATACATAATCAAAAGTATAATTTTAAAAAAACCATGTCAGTATTGAGTTCAGATTTTTAGGCAAACCAAATCACAACTCACCATCTGTCAACATCTAAACAGTTAGAAGATAAGGACAATGGCAATCTATTCAAAACTTTGGAAATAAGTGATTTTATTTGGTAATCTGTTTGTCAAAAGAACTTATTGATAATAGCAGTAATGAAAATTCAAGTGAAAATGTCTTGTTACAGAGGACGAGTTGTAATAGAAGAAAATACAATATTTCTGTTCACCCACAATTATGAATAGCCAACTAAAGCTGGATTAAAGTTTTTACCTTTAAGGAAGGTTTCCATTACTTTAAAAATTCAGACTTGTCTCAAACCTTTTTATCATTCTGGCCCACTACTCTCATTTACATCCTTCTATGCATCCATTCTGGGATTATATTTTCAATAAGTATAATGTTGATATTGGGTAATAGATGATGTAGAATGTTATATTTTGAAGGTTAAATTACCATGTAGGAAAGTTTCCCATCTTCCAACTTTGTGTAAATCATACTGTCTGAAGTTTGGAATATTTTATGCATTATTACAGTAAAAACGTATCAGATAAGTCTGTAAACACTAATTAGGCTCCTACATCAAATTCTGAGAGCTTTAATACATAAAGATATGTTAGATGCTAAAAGAAGTTACTGGGTACGAAGCAGATATGGGAATATCTGTTTTATAGAAAAGGGGTGAGTGCCCTTAGTAAAAAAGAAAGAAAGTAGTATTTTTGGTGAGGTAAAAAAAATTACAGATTAAAAAAAAAGTGTTTACACTTAGCAAAAGTAAATGCAATCTCATGATACATCTGCTTTTTTGTTTTCTCCTCCAACCTTTATTTTAGGTCCAGGGTGTTCACCTGCAGGTTTGTCACATGGGTAAATTGCATGTCATAGGGGTTTGGTATACAGATTATTTCATCACCCAGGTCTGAGCACAGTGTCAGATAGGCAGCTTTTCCGTCATCACCCTCCTCTCTTCCTCTACTCTTAAGATGTATCTGGTGTATATTGTTCCCTTCTTAGTGTCCATGGGTACTCAATGTTTAGCACTCATTTATAAATGAGAACATGTGGTATTTGCTTTTCTGTTCCTGCATTAATTCTCTAAGAATGATGTCCTCCAGCATCCATGTTGCTGCCAAGGACATGATTTTTTCTTCTTCATGTTTGCCTAGTATTCCATGGTATATGTGTACCACATCTTCTTTACCCAGTCTACCACTGATGTGCATCTAGGTTGATTCCAGGTCTTTGCTATTGTGAATAGTGCTGCAATAAATGTATGCATGCATATGTCTTTTTGGTAGAATAACTTACATTTTTTGGGTACACATGCCATAATAATAGGATTGATAGGTGGATATTAGCTCTGTTTTAAGTTCTTTGGTAAATCTCCACGCCGCTTCCACATCTGCTTTTGTTTCTCAATAAAATTCTTAAAAATATATAATTCATGATATAAAAGCTATAAGAAAATTAATGAGATAATGACAAAATACTTATGATGCAGGAAAAGGTAAACAGTTCAAGAAAACTAAAATAGAAAATTAAAACAGTATTTGAAGTAGTAAATAACAAAAGTGTCCAAGTGAAGAAGTTTGAAAGAAATAGAGATGCAAAATAAACAGAATTATGTTATTGAAATAAAAATATTTTATTTTACAAATGTACACTTTCAAATATCCTTAGATTTATAGCACCCAACAAACACTAATATTCCCATTAAAAACAACCACTAAGTTATTGCATTTACCAATTCTGGGTATTTTATGTAAGTTATATCATAAAATACATATGCCTTTCATGTCTCACTTTTTTAACTTAATATCATTTGTTCAAGGTTTAAACATACAAATATAATTGATGTTAACATTTCTTAATTTTCAGTGATGAGTTGTTTTCATCTTAAAATATTAATTTAGAAGAAATGAGTATGAATTTTAAAATCCCAAGTATAAAAATTTAAACACTTCATTGGGTAGATATTATTTGTAATACAAGTTAGATATTTCATGTAAACAGAAATTCTAGTTTTAAATAGCAAATTACACATGTAAAATGCATTAATACTGGCATGTAAAATCCTAGAGAATGATAAAATGGAGGAATAAATATGAATTGTAATATACATTTAGCTTTCAAAGGGAAAATTATTTGATACTGTCACTGAAATAACCTATTACATTAAAAATTGAAAAAATGTTAAAAGTTGTTTTCTTTTTAGATGAAACATATTGGGGAATCTATTCCTCTATATATTACTGCAATGATTATTGACATATATATCTATGGAAAAAATAAATGGTAAAACAGAAAAAAGGAATAAAAAGCAGAAAACCAAGAAACATTAAAAATTTAACTGGAAAAGATAAAATTTTTCAACAATATCAATAAACTGTTTCCATTTAAAAATACTGTTTGGGTAAAAACAAAACAAACAAGAGCAAAAAGCATCACAACAAAATAGAAGCTTCAACCAAAAATCATTTACCATAATTTTATGGATGTTCAAATGGAACGTCAGTCTCAGTGAATCAAAAACTTAACTCATAATTACTTTCCAAAGTATGCTCATTTCTCTGTCTGAGTTAGAGTGGCAACAGCTTGTTAATAGTAACTAACTATTTGTTAGAGTCATCCTTGATGTTATCTTACCATACACTACCACGTCAATAAATCACAAAGTCTTCCTGAAGTCAATAAATCACAAAGTCTTCCTGAAGATATCTCAAAAATTTAAAGATCTCTTTTTTCCATAACTGCATTTCTTAAATATAGGCTATCATCATCACTCACCTCGAATACCACAGTGTCATGATTAGTCTCTTCACTTTTTGGCTTGTTCCATTTTAATCATCTTACCAAAGGAATTCTAGTAGAATATAATCAAATCCAATAACTTAGTAAGCCATAATGCTAGTTTCTTATTGATTTTATGTTGGTCCATAGTGTTAACATAAGTTGAAACAATTTGTAAAACCTTGGATTTGCTTGCATTTTCTGCCATGCATCACAACAATGCCCCGAAAACACACGTACCTCTGCACATGCTTTTCTTTCCTCCCTCCCTTTCTCTTTATTCTTGCATCATGCTGAACTGATATGCAGGTCGCCTCTGGGTCATCACGTATAATATTCCTTCTTCTTTATTATTATTAATAATTATTATGGGTATATAGTTGTATACATGTATGGGGCACATGTAATGTTTTGATAGGCATAGAATGTGTAGTAACCAAACGGGTAATCAGGTCATTCGTCACCTTAAGCATTTATCTTTGTGTGTGTGTGTGTGTGTGTGTGTGTGTGTGTGTGTGCTTAAGAACATTTCCAATTTCACTCTTTAGTTATTTTTAAAATATACAATAAATCATTAACTATTGTCACCCAGTTGTGCTACCAATTTACTAGATCTTATTTATTCTAACTGTATTTTTGTACTTATTAACCATCTTCATATTCCTCTCCTGCTATCTTTTTTAAAGTATTCCAGATTCACCTAAATTCTCTTTATTTTCTACCTCTAAAGTTACCGACTCGCTGATGCAAACAGTAAGCCACTTTTCTTTCTACCAAATGTCATTTAAATCCCTAGATCACAGCATATATCTTTCTTTATGTATATTCTTGGACACAACTTAGGTAGTTATGAAGGTCAGAGACACTTCTCTCTATGCTCTGTATCATTGGATCACCTCAAGGGTTTGAGCAGTGTTTTGCATACTTGTCATACGGTAAATGATAATCAAAGTTATATCTCACTTCCATAATTCTTGCAGTCAATTTTCTCTATTTATAAATAATTAGCGCTTCAAATCCTTTCCATTATCTTCAAAATGAAGGTGTCTCTCATCACCCCAAAAACTCTTAGTAAATAACATTCCATCTTACTTCATGTGAAATTTAAAAAAGATATCTCAACTTCTAACATACTAATTATTCTCTTACTCAGTCCTGTAACAACACAGGTGCTTCTGCTTAATCTCTTCTCCCACGCTTGGCATTACTTGTCATTCCAGCTGCTCAGACCTGATCTTAATTTATTTTAATTTTTCTCACTAATATTCCCATCCTCTTTTTGTCCTTCACAACAATAATTTCAGTAAAATAACACATTTCTTTCTGCCAATTATACATCTTATTTTGATATCAGTCTCCCTCTGGCACCTGTTATCTTTCCTTTTCCTGAAAAAATATAAATTACTACTTGCACACATGCTCTCTAATTCTATGGGTTTATTCTTTATTCAACCTTTTGCATGTTTAATGCTAAGTTTGCAATGAGGTTCTGTAAATAAAATCTAGTGGATAATTTTTTTAGTCTCTACCCCTAATTTGTAGGTACTTATTATATTGATCATTGCTCTTTCTTTGCTGAAATGTTTTCTACCAAATTTCTGTGTAAATACATTTATTCTTTATCTCTGAAATTTTGAATTATCCTTACTATGTACTGAATTTCTCTTCTTCTCATCTTAAAAAATCTTAAGGTACTTTCCTAGTCTATCTTTTCTTCTCATTCTAAACATAACCTTGGTGAATATGCTCAATTCCCACGGCTTTCATTTCACTGCCTTCATGCTGACAAGATGCCAAGTTGATAACTCTACAACAGATTCCAAAGGAGATTCTATTTTTTTCATATATATTTTTTTTTGTTTTGGGAGATTCTACTTTTAAATGTCTCTTTATCTAACCATTTCTCTCATCTTGCACCTTCCAATTGCATTACTGACTCATACTAACCCCCTTAACAGTGTGCTACCTCAATATTCTTCCAAACTAGTTTTAACTGTGTAGGTAAAATTAATTTACTTTGCTTACTAGTTTAGAACTGTAAAGGGAAATGATATCTATTAATAATATATTGAAATATACAAACATATTAAGCGAAATGAAAACATAAGTATCAGGGTGACCTGTTTTTCCTATTTCTACTCTTACATTTGGAATTTGACCATCATGAAATTGTTGCTCGCTAAGCATACTACTTTTGAAAAGATTTAATAGAACCGTGTAATTTCATGCAATTCTGAAAAATGTAAAATCTTTCACAGGATATAGTCTGTTTTAAAGAAAGAAAAAATATCACAGTTATGTGCTAGCTGTAATCTTCCAAACATGAACTTTGTGTACTTTCCTAGCAATCTAATCTGCATCAACCATTTGTTTCTAATTACATGCAATCTATTCGTTTGTAAGCAGGACTCCTGAGCATTACTAAGGATTTTCATCATTTTGGTAAGTATCTCATTTCTGCTTATGGTCAGAGCAATTTCAATTAGGGTGTTCTAGACATAAAACAGGACAAGTCCTCGTGGGTGCCCATTCAAAAACTGTCCCTTTGTTTAACAGTAGGAATATATCACTGTAAACACTGTAGTCAGTTGTTGTAATACTATGAATGCTATTACTGTGATAGCTCCAAACTGTGTGTCTTCCATGTGGAATCTGACGATAAAAGCCCTTTACATTTTAGACATTATGAATTTAAAAACACTCATCAAAATTCAAATATAAAATTAAATATTATGTTAAACAATGATATTAACAAGAATGAGAAAGGATTAGTGTCAAAAATCATGATAAAAAACATGATGTTTGAACATCTGAATAAGGAAGCAGAGGCTCAGAGGAATGGGAAAGAAGAGGTGAGTAATTAGTATTAAATCAGAGTTTACAAATATGATGCAATAGGGAGTTATGATGCAACCTGTAACGTAAGGTATAGTTTCATGTTCAAGTTGTAAAACTTAGGAAATTACATCCCTAATAGAATATATTTGCATAAATAAATAAAGGAAATTGACAAATATGAGCACATCTATTTTTTGTAGAAATGTTCATTATTGTAATAATCGCTGTGGACATTCGCCTTGCTTTGACAAAGTTGAAAATAAAATCTGTATCCTGAGAGCTGTTCCAGGAAGGAAGAAGCCTTTCAACATGGAGTGGTTATCTCAACTCACACAGCTGATAGCCCTGCTACTTTTGAAAAGCTAGTGCTGGGAAAAAAAAAATTGTAGTGATATTGAAGCTTCGACCCCACTGGCAAATAGAAGCCAATTTTGTGAAAATGCACTAGGAGAAAAGATTACACATAGTGAGCAGGGAATGTATTACATTCACACAACTACATTTTATAGAGAAAACATAGAAAGCTGTAGTACATTGTCCTACTTTTGTTCCATCTCTGGCTCCTAGACATCTACATCGAGTTATACCTTTAATACATTTACCAAATTACCATTTGATTATTCTGACAATAAATATTGTTTTGCTACTCCTTTTGTGATTCACCCACAAACTATGCAGGATTCCTTGTTGCTGACTAATGGCACATATTCTTATTAAGAGTTCTGAAGGAAGAATTATAAAAGAATGTCAAATGATTCATCTTCACATTATCAGGCAGCTGTCTGTCACTTGTGTTCAGGGGCACTATTTTTGTCTCCTAACATTTGAAACTTTTAAAAGACAGCTGAAATTTTGTTCCCAAGTGTGTAAAAACATCTTTAAAAATGAGTTGTCATGTATTATTATCTATTTCTTCTCTGTGGCCATTTTAATAAACCCATCGATATTTATTGAGCACATATTATCAGCCTAGTTCCAACGTAGAAATCTTTAGATTCATAAGAAACATAATATCATGTCCTTGATTTTCAAAATAAAGTTTCATCTCAAGGACAACATGGGTCACCAAGCAATAGAACATGAGTACTAAGCATTAAAATGATTAAAATAAATATATCTAAGAATACAGTAGAGAAAAAGCAATAAAGTCTGGAATAGTTAAGATGAAAAGGTCAGGGACAGAGGGAAATGTGAGTATGAACTTGAAAAATGGTTATAATTTAAAGGTGAATGTGTCCTGTGGGTTGATATTTTAGGTTGGGGGAACATGAAAATCAAGGTGATTAGCATAAACTCAAATGATAATTAGCTATTTACTGCAAAAATATACGTATAAGCTCTAAGACACAATACAATGGAGAGGTACAGGTCCTGTGTATTGACAACATACAAGAAAAATGTTTTAGTGTCATGAATGCATTAAAATTCAGTAAATTAAATGGACTATAGAAAACAACATAGAGGAACTAACACAGAATAAGGAAGAAAATAAAATCTTCCAGTAGTATAAGAAAAAATATGTTTTACTGATGACTATATATGGTGTCAGTTTCATGCAGTAAACACAATTACAAAGGCAGAATGCTATGCCAATGTGTGAGAGATGAAGGTCATCAGGAAGGCAAAACTGGGTCTCAGAGCGTTAAGGGTGCTGTGGGAATGGAGTACATAGTAAAGGGTAAGAGCTAGTGACCAGGTGATAAAATCATTTAATGTAATTCTAAAGTATTTCAATTTTACTTTTATTACACTTGAGAGTCCTTGAAGGATTTTTATGAGAGGAGTGATATTTTCATTTTAAAGATGAATAATTCTTTTTTTTTTTTGCTACTGTATTCTGAATATTCTTTTCCTATACTCTTTTTATGCATGATCTCAAGGAAATATGAATATCAAATTAGTATTGTTAAATTATTCTTCAATTATGACTGCAGACACTGTTAGTGTACAAAGTGAGTAGGAAAGAGGAATCTTATCTTCTTTGGAAAGCTAACAACCAATTAGAGGATATAACTGACATGAATACAGCATTGAAGAATGTTTAAGATAGGTTAAAGAGAGCTTTTTTTTTGGAGATTGTGAAATAAAAGTGTAAAGAATGGTATAAAAGAAAGTGAAGACAAACAGTTACAATAGCAATTTCTTCATGAATTGTGTAGAGCTTGCCCAGCTCAGAAATTCACTCTTAAGTAAGTTCATTAGCAACTTTATTTGTACAACTATTTTTTACTGTGAGTGAAAACTGTCTTATGAAAACAGCAAGCATATCTAAATTAATATTGTATTTCCTTTAATGAAAAGATTATTCTAGAAAACAATGTGCACTTAATGTGGTGCAGGTGCCAGAGTTTTTGTGCTGTTGACAATGATTTACAGAGTTTAAATACTTTTTTTGAAACTAAGTTTAGGTTTACTATTAGTATAGCTTTGATATTTCCGCAAAAATATTTTATATGTTTTTCAACAGTTCTGACATTGATATTTCAGCCTGTAACTTTTCTGAAGTTCTAAGCTATTTATATAAGAAGCTGAGGGGAAAGGTAATAAAAGCAGCATAAAAATCACTGCAACAAAGCACCCACTTACTACCCATAGTAATATTGAGAATATCAAATAGACCTGGTGAAACACTTAGGGTACTTGTTCATATTCCTTCAGGAAAATGCACAGATTTGGCAAAAGAATACACTAATGCCAATGTCATGTAAATTAACACCGGCTTTTCACTTCCTTCTACTTAATCTCAGGGACAAGAAATTGAACAGGAGGAGTGCAGAAGTAAACATTTCTTGTCAAGATAACTATAGAAGGAGAAGCCAAACAGAATTTTATGTACAACTTGTCCTCTCTGCAAGATGTAGACTGCCAACCTTGAGCTTCATAGGCTAGTCAGCTGCGTAAATAAAAACAAAGTATGTCTTGCTGTGATATTATCTTCACAATTAGGAAAACCACTGTCCAGGCATGGTGGCTCACGACTGTAATCATAGCACTTAGGGAGGCTGAGGTGGGTGGATCACAAGATCAAGAAATCAAGACCATACTCATCAACATGGTGAAACCCTGTCTCTACTAAAAGTACAAAAATTAGCTGGGCATGGTGGCACATGCCTGTAGTCCCAGCTTCTTGGGAGGCTGAAGCAGGAGAATTGCTTGAACCCAGGAGGCAGAGGTTGTAGTAAGCTGAGATTGCACCACTGTACTCCAGCCTGGCAACAGAGCGAGACTCTCTCAAAAAAAAAAAAAAAAAAAAAAAAGAATACCACTATATTGCATTATATTTATTGTCATTCCTTCTTCCTCATCAAAAAAGAAAGAAAATGTTTTTGCCTTTATTTATTATTTCTTTAAAATATAAAACAGCTGATTAAAAAGCTAGCTCTCTCTATGTCAATATGTAAATGCATATTTAGAAATAATACATGATTTATTTAAAAGTATTTCCATATTGTGATATCATTGCCTCTATATTATTCTTAAAGAATTTTAACAAAACAAGCATTAGTTATTCACAATTTCTAGAAAAACATATCTTGATAAATATATATTCTTTAATGAAAAATATTAATTTCTATTTAAAATGACTGTGGCAACAAAAAATCTTTATATTTTTGAATAACTAAGAAATTTTCAGGAAACATTTTACTTAAGAAAATCAATTGGTATAAAACTTGCCCACAAATCGGAAAAGTACCTATAATACATCAAAAAGATGAAATTTTAACTACAATATGGACTTAGAATCTATGATTTCCATATACTTAAGATGGTATATAAATCTTATTCTTTGTTTTATAGAAACTCGTTTATTCACATTGACCAACACATTTTTCATTTGAGAGTAAACATCTCCCTCTTCTGGAATTTGTATTAAATTCATGAATCCAAAGATTTTATTTAAAAAGCTTAACAATTTCAGTTCACCATGCAGATATATTTGAAAGCTTATCAATAGGTTTTATGTACATTAATTGCCCATCATAGCTTCTAAATTCTATGCACTATAGATTTTATTCATTTGACATTGTTTGTCCATTAATTATAATTTTACTCTTTGTTGTAATCTAAGTGAGCAATTAAAATAAGTTTTCCTAATAATTAGGAGTATATCCTAGTGAATAGTAGGTATTTATTTTTATATCTAGTGTCATATGTGTGCACTTTGAATTTCATTCACTTTCACGGTAATCACTGTGGTTTTCCTTGTTACATTTATTCAGCTAAAGCTCACCCATCAAGTCACAATAAAAATACATATAGAGGTAGTTTTTTAAAGTAAACTTAAAATAATCAAAATACTAAGAATTTTTTTTTCATTTCCCTACCCCAAATTTCAAAACCTCTGAAATACAGTATGTATAAAACCGTGGCTTTGAGATCTACCTTTTTATGTTTTAGAAATTATTTCTTTAACCAAACTCTGCATGTTTTAAAAATAATGAATAGAGCATTTGAAATAAAAATCTGCAAAACCATCCTCAGAAGCCTTAAAAAATGTATTTCTGCTATATAATCATAGACTTTCCTAAAAATTTTGAAAGATTCATCGGGGTAATAAAATCCAAAACCAGTTATAATATTTTAAAAATTTGTATCAGAAACAACTTTTGTTGCTCTCATAACTACCATAATGATCTGAATCAAAATCTTACTTTTTATAGAGTAAGAATGTATGTATAATTTTATAATTATATGCATACATTCTTACTCTATAAAAACTTTGGTGTATAATAAACCTGCAAGTAAATCCAAAGTGATACAACTGTTTGAATGTAGATATCCAGTCATGTTTCATTGTTTGGAAATTTGTTTTGGAAACATGTTAACAAATTATTTGTAGTAATTCTTACTACTCCTTTTGCTGTCACCTGAACCAGCCAATCGCTCTTTTTCAGCAAAAGGAAAATAACAAAACTAATAAACTACAACTTAGCCGTCACATCCTACACTAAACTGTAACTGCACAATCACAGGAGCAATCATACATAGTAAGTCAGATTGGTTTCTCTCTAAAGTACTTACTCCAAAGCTATTAACCTTACCTACCGTTGGGACAATTTTATCAGTAGATATAGATACTGGGTGTCTTTTTAGCCTATTTTCTCAGTTTGTGTCACTAGTTTAGCAGATAGCAATGAGATAGCTCCAGCCATCAATGAAGCAAGAGGAAAATTATTTCCTAGTAGGAATGCTTATCTTTGTTCCACACTTCTCAATTAATTCCTGAAGAGGTGCAAACTCATCCCTATCAATCAGATTGAGCTCCGAAACAAAGAAAATTAAGGACTTAAGAAAGTGTTGAAATGAGCTTCCTCCTAGCCTTCACATCACAGAATCAAAGTGCTGTATACAGGTATACAGTATAGACCTCAAGCAAACGCTTAAGAATAAATAGGCTTTGTTACAAAGATTTTGGGAAATGGGACAGTAATCTTAGGAGGAAAATGAGTGTCATCAAGCTGATTCAGAACCAAAGTCATCGAAATAATGCACGCATTTTAGACCAGTATATTTGATTGGTTTTTAATATTAATATCATCTGCCAAATAATATTTAAATTTTAGATATGCAGACGTGACTGGACAGCTTGCTTCTGGAGATAATTCTTTAATATTCTGGTAGAAAAAGTCCACACCATTGCATGTGATCCATTCTTTGAAGTCCTCTCCCTCTGGCAATAAAACAACTTGTCTCAAATTTCACTTCCTGGTGTTGTCTTTGCATTATTTAAGAGTTTATAGTGATGAAACCCTTCAGGGATATTCTCTCCTTAAACGTTTTAAAAGAGCTGCTGTTGAAGAGGAAGCTCATCTTCTCTCCTCAGGAGGGAGAGGAAGGGGCAGACTATTCTCAGAGCACCACAGAAGCTCACGTGGCTGTGGCAGGCCAGGTCTCACCAAGCACAGGCCTCCATAACAACTGTTTCAGTACTGAGTGGTGAAGTTAAATATTAAAAACCAGTGCCTTTAAACAAAGACTCCAATGAAACAAAAGCCCACCAAGAGTTTTGCCTAGGCCATTCCTGAGTCTTAGCGCATGACAAAATAATGAAGGAATTCTTAACAGAACGAATAACATTTATAAATAAACGACTTTTGTTGGGGGTCTGAAGAAACTCCCCAGGCCTCCACCAACAAGTTTATTGGAGGTCTGCAGGAACTCCCCAAATGCCCATGATTTAGCAGGAGACAAGACAAGGGTAATCACCCCAGCACCTGGACCCATTTAGATTAAGTGAATTTACTGAGGCTGCAGAAGAAGGTCTTCATACTCAGATCTTAGTTATAGATTAAAAGAAGTTAATCACTTATGTCTTTAGATGAATGCACATTACATGTGGACATATAGCTTAGAAGTTATATAAGCTCTGGAAAATTTTTATCTTGAGTTGGTCTGGAGACAATTTCCAGGCCTTCTCCCTGTAACTGGTGACAGAAATAAAAACTCTCTTCCTCCCCAATTCATCTGCATCTCATTATTGAGCCACAAGAAATAGCAGCCCGACCCTCAGTTTTGTTCAGGAACATGGCCACTCATCCAAGCTGGAGTCCAAATGGTGTAGGGTGCTGTGGCTGCCACCTCACCGCACCAACTACAAATACAGACAGAGTTGCAATTTATGAGCTTATTGTACGTTCATAAAGAAAGTAATACAACCTATGAGGTGATTTTCAGAAATAACTTTCTTTAGGTTTTTTTTTTTTTTTTTTTTTTTTTTTAAGATACAGGTCTCTGTCGCCCAGGCTGGAGTGCAATGATGTGATCATAGCACACTCTAGCTCTAAACTTTTGGGCTCAAGGAGTCCTCTAGAGTCACTGAGATTACAGGTCAAGCCACTATGCACAGTATGTGTTCTTTATATTTATTATAGTTTTAGAATTCTACATTTATGCACATAAAAATATGAAATAACTAACATTGAATAACTATTGAAAACTCACTTTTATAAATATGTAATACGTGAGGCTGTAGTTTATGTGTAGTCACCTTTGAATAGTTTATTTAAAGTTAATATATAATGCCAGACTGTATTCCTTTCTCAGTAACATCTTTCTGTTTTAATTTTATTTAATTAATTAATGTATTTATTTGATTATTTTACTACAAATAATGTTGCCTTGCAAGTTATCTTACAGGTATCCAACTATTAATAGGAAAAGGAGACAGACTAATTTCTAGGCAGACAGGGACAGGTCCTGATGAAACCCAACCTTCAAATCCAAGACAGCCTGATGCCTTGAAAAGTGAACTGCCACTTAAGGGTGCAGTCCACAACTGGAGTGAAAGCTTCCTCAATGCCTGTTAGCCAATGGAATGATGCTTTTTCCAGCCCCACACATGGTCCAATCAGCACACACACCCCCATCCTGAACCCATAAAAAACCCCAGACTCGGCCTCAAAGTCAGCTACCCACTTTCAGGCCCCTTCTCACACAGAGCATTACCCACCTCAGGTCACCTCTTGTTGTCCAGAGCTTTTCTGTCACTTAGTAAAATTCTTCTGTGCCTTGCTTACTCTCCAGTGTCTGTGTATGTCATTCCTCTTAGTTGTGGCACAAGAACCCAGAACTCATCAAATGGTGGGTGCAAAAAGAGCTGTAACACATGTTCCTGCTCATCCAGCTACAAGACTAAAAAGAACTTCTGGGCACCACATGCCTCCATTCACCAAGCTGTGGATGGCAGGACTGAATGGACCATGACATAACCCCATTCACCTAAGCTGCAGGTGGTGGGGATGAATGAGAGCCTATAACAGTTCCTGGGGGCTCAGGGCTCAGGACTCCCCAAGCAGAAACTGCAGTACCCCTTGGGGCTAGGTGGTTGCAGGCATATCCAAGATTTTGGGCACTGCCACTGCATTCCCCTCATCCGGATGCTGGTGCCCAATACAGAAGCTGGTTGCAGCATGCCCAAACTAGCCACAGGCTGAGCACAGAATCTGGGGCAGTAGTGTGAGCCAAGTGAAGCCTGTGTGGGGCTGATTGGGCAGAGCAAGTCCAGTAGCCCAAGTGAAGCCTGAGAAGAGGCACCTCCAGCCATGGAGACACCCAGCTGGCAAAGTGGTACCAACAGAATCCTGTGTCACTATATGAATTAAATTTAATCCAAGATGAATGGTATATGTAAAAAATATATCAGTTTCTATCACAATTTATAATGCATAAAAGATCTGCATGTTCAATATCAATGCTGCCGTTTTAATTATAAAATGTTTTAACTTTTATATTCCTGATTTTATTTGAGGTACTTTTTCTTGATTAATTCTGTATTTCATCACTTCTGTATATCAAATTGTGTCTCCTATAAACTTTTTTTTGTTAAATCATAGCATGCATAAAAGAAAATGCACAAATTATAAGAGAACAGCTTGATGATATTTAGCAAATATAAATATGTAACCAACACAACATTTAAAACCCATATATTTTATCTGCAAACAGACAATTTGACTTTCTCTCTTCCTATTTGAATATCCTTTATTTCTTTCTCTTGCCTGATTGCCCTGGCCATAACTTCCAATACTATGTTGAATAGGAGTTGTGAGAGAGGGCATCCTTGTCTTGTGCCAGATTTCAAAGAGAATGCTTCCAGTTTTTTCCCATTCAGCATGATATTGGCTGTGGGTTTCTCATAAATAGCTCATTATTTTGAGATATGTTCCATCAACACTTAGTTCATTGAGAGTTTTTAGCAGAAAGTGGTGTTGAATTTTACTGAAAACTTTTTCTGCATTTATGAGATAATAATGTGGTTTTGTCTTTGGTTCTGTTTATGTGATGAATTTTCTTTATTGATTTGCATATGTTGACCAGCCTTGCATCCCAGGATGAAGCCAACTTCATCGTGGTGGATAAGCTTTTTGATGTGTTTCTGGATTCAGTGTGCTAGTAATTTATTGAGGATTTTTACATCAATGTTCATTAGGGATATTGGCCTGAAATTATCTTTTTTTGTATCTCTGCCAGGTTTTAGTATCAAGATGATGCTGGCCTCATAAAATGAGTTAGGGAGGAGTCCATCTTCTATTGTTTGGAATAGTTTCAGAAGGAATGGTACCAGATCCTCTTTGTACCTCTGGTAGAATTCGACTGTGACTCCATCCGGTCCTGGGCTTTTTTTTGGTTGATAGGCTATTTATTACTGCCTCAATTTCAGAACTTGTTATTTGTCTATTTAGGGATTCAACTTCTTCTTGGTTTACTATTAAGAAATTCAGTAAAATCTCAGGATACAAAATCAATGTGCAAAAATCACAAGCATTCCTATATACCAATCATAGACAAAAAACCAAATCATGAGTGAGCTCCCATTCACAATTACTGCAAAGAGAATAAAATACCTAGACCTAGGAATACAACTTACAAGGGATGTGACAGACCTCTCCAAGGAGAACTACAAACCACTACTCAAGGAAATAAGAGAGGACATAAACAAATGGGAAAACATTCCATGCTAATGGATAGGAAGAATCAATATCATTAAAATGACCATACTGCCCAAAGTAATTTATAGATGCCATCCCCATCATCTGTAATGCTGTACTCATCAATTTACCATTGACTTTCTTCACAGAATTAGAAAAAGCTAATTGAAATTTCAAATCTAATCAGAAAAGATGCTGTATAGCCGAGACAATCCTAAGCAAAGAGAACAAAGCTGGAAGCACCACATTATCTGACTTCAAACTATACTACAAGGCTATAGTAACCAAAATAGCATGGTACTGGTACCAAAACAGATATCTATAGACCAATGGAACAGGACAGATACCTTAGAAATAACACCATATGTCTACATCCATCTGATCTTCTTTGACAAACCTGACAAAAACAAGCAATGGGGTAAGGATTCTCTAATTAGTGGTGTTTGGAAAACTGGTTAACCATATGCAGAATAGTGAAACTGGACCCCTATTTTACACCTCATACAAAAATTAATTCAAGATGGATTAAAGACTTAATGTAAGACATAAAACCATAACAACCCATATATACCCAAAGGATTATAAATCATTCTAATATAAAGACACATGCACATTTGTGTTTATTGCATCACTATTCACAATAGCAAAGATTTGAAACCAACCCAAATGCTCATCAATGATAGACTGGCACATGGAATACTATGCAACCATAAGAATGGATGAGTTCATGTCCTTTTCAGGTACTTGAACGAAGGTAGAAACCATCATTCTCAGCAAACTAACATAGGAACAGAAAACCAAACACCACATGTTCCCACTCATAAGTGGGAGTTGAACAATGAGAACACATGGAAACAGGGAGGGAAACATCACACACTGGGTCCTGTCTGGGTTGGTGGAGTAGGAGAGGGATAGCATTAGGAGAAATACCTAACATAGATGATGAGATGATGGGTGAAGCAAATCACCATGGCACGTGTATACCTCTGTAACAAATCTCTACATTCTGTGCATGTATCCTAGAACTTGAAGTATAATAAAATAGAGACAAAAAGTGCTTAAAAGATCTAGATAACTAAACAAAACTTCCTCATTCATTACAAGAAGATATTTTTATGTGTTTGTTTTTCAGTATTACCATTTTTAATATTACAAAATAATTACCACTATCAGAATTCCAAAAGTCCTTGCAATTTCTTCTTCCATTCCTACACTTTCCTACTTCCTAAAACAGGCCCATATGCTTAGTTTAGATATTCCCTCATTTGAAAGCTATAAAATAGAACAAAATATTTTTGTGTTGTTTCTTTTATTCCACAGGTTAAGGAAAAAATGCATATATCCTGGGATATGCTATATTTATTTCTGTTGGGTTTGTAAAATCATAGTGTCATAGTTACAGGGACATATAATGTGAGTATGTTTTATTTTAGGAGATATAATCATCTTTCCAGAATGGTTGTACCAAATTTTATACACATAGCAGCATGTGTTATTTATTACTAGATTAAGATGGTTTGTTAAGAAATTTTAAAACTATTATCAATAATTATAAATATTGATTGTATTTCATTAAATATATTATCTGCATTCACTGAAATAAGACTTTCTCTTTTTTGCCATTGATGTGGTGAATCACATTGCCCTTTTCTCCAATTATTAATTGAGAATATAATCAATCCAGAAAACTAGTACCATGAACAGCTATGTAACTTTTACTCATTTTCACCAAAGGTGAAGATTTTGCCACATTTGGTCTGTCTCTGTCTGTCTCTCTTTCTTTCTGTGTGTCTGCTAGTACATTTTCCATGCTGAAACTTACAGTGAGCATTGTATATATTTCTATGCCTCTACATTTTGATGACACTGACATTTTTAAAGAATAGAGTCCAGTTTCTTGAACAGACACTATTTTAAGTAAAAAGCACTATTTTATACTTGAAATAAACATACCTTAGTTGCAACGAATTATCCTGTATAGGCTCAGTACTCCTCTCTTATACATAGGGAATACAGTTGCCCGTCCCCAGTGGATGCCTGAAACTCTGTATATTACCAAACCCTACAGATGATATTGTGTTTTGATCTGATACCTCTGACAGCTCCTAAGTGACTAAGAGGCAGGCAGTATATACAGGCATGAAAATACTGGACAAACGGGATGATTTCCATCCAGGCAGGAGGAGGGGGACAGCAAAAGTTTTTATTGCACTACTCAAAATGGTGCATGGTTTAAAGTTTAAGATTGTTAATTTCTGGAAGTTTAATATTTCAGACCACAATTGACCACAGGGAAATGAAACCATGAAAAGCAAAACTGTTGAATAATGAGGGACTACTTTATTCCAGAAATCAGTTACCAATATCATTTAAAATTATTTTGTCTAAGTTCAAAAAAGTAATTTTACAAACCTGCAAAATTACAAATTTGTATTTTTTCTTCCATGTAACATTTTCATCAAGTTTTGATGTCAGAATTATGCTGACACCACCAAAGGAACTATAATTTTTTTTTCTCTAAAAGAGGTTAAACATATACAATTTATTCATAATATATTTGAAGTAAAGCAATGAATAAAGTTATCTGCACCCAGAAGTTTCTTGGTGAATTTTTAAAGTTATACATTCATTTTCTAATAAATATATGTAGGACCAGTCATAATTTATATGCTTGTATCATTTTCTTTTATACCCCTAGGAATTTATCCATTTCAACTGAGTTTTTTAAATTACTTAGAATAAAATAATTTGTATTATCTTATCACATCTTTAATAACTTTAGAATCTTTAGGAATTTCTTCTTTCTTCATACCTAAGTCATTTATGCCTTTTTAAAAGTTTAATCATCCAAAGGGACTATCAACTATATTGATCTTTTTAAACAACAAATTACATTTTGTTTTTTTCACATTAAATTATTTTGTAACTTATAATTTAAATTTCTATTCTCTTACTTTATTATTTGAGATTATTATGTTTTTTATTCTACCTAGATTCTTGAGATGAATGGGTAGCTCCTTGGTTTTCATCACATTACATTGTAATAAATTAATTAGAGTTGTAAATATGTCCAACAGGCTGGGTACGGTGGCTCAAGCCTGTAATCCCAGTACTTTGGGAGGCCAAGGTGGGTGGATCACGAGGTCACAAGATCAAGACCATCCCGGTCAACATGGTGAAACCCCGTCTCTACTAAAGATACAAAAAATTAGCTGGGCATGGTGGCGCGTGCCTGTAATCCCAGCTACTCAGGAGGCTGAGGCAGGAGAATTGCCTGAACCCAGGAGGTGGAAGTTGCGGTGAGCCGAGATCACACCATTGCACTCCAGCCTGGGTAACAAGAGCGAAACTCCATCTCAAAAGAAAAAAAAAAAAATATGTCCAACAATATGACTGGAAACAGTGGAATTGTGAGTTTAGGAAACTATTCCATTTCAGAAAAAGTGTACTAATTATTTATATTATATTAGCTTTTCCTCAAATGTAAACATTCCAAATTATAACTTGTCTTATACAGAGCTATATGAAAAAATTAATAATTTAAACATTATTAATTTTTGTAGAAAAATATACAATGACATGACCAATTATAATACAATTCATCATGAATAAGTTTAAGACAGTCTTCAAATTGGGCTATAATCAAAAGGTATACTAAATCATCATCATTTCACAAATTGCCTACCAACTAATGATGACAAAAGTGTCAACATTTTCATTAATGTCTGTCTGAAATTTTATTCATCATATTAAAAAGTAAGTCTTTTTCTTTGTGAAATTAACATTTAACATAAGGATGAAATGTTGAATTATAAATAACAAGAGTTCTTAACTCCAGATATTTGTTTGTTATTTTTCTTAGGAAAGTAAGTACATTACATGAAATAACAAGTAACAGTTTGTTCTCTTACTAATTATCTAGTAGAGATGTTTTAAAGAATCATCATATCCTAAAGCACAGCAGAAAACACAGAAAAAAAGCTGAGGTGCATATTTATAAATTGCCCTTTTTATTAAAATAGTTGGTTATATCATTTTTCAAAAGTTCAGTACTCAGGCAGACCTTCAGAAAGCACGTCTTATGTATATTACACCTGATCTTATTCTGCCAAGGTGTATGGCATTCACTTTATTTATTATTAATATTATTATACTTTAAGTTCTGGGTACATGTGCAGCTCCTGCACGATTGTTATATAGGTATACATATTTCATGGTGGGTTGCAGAAGTTCTAGCCAGAACAATTAGCCAAGAAAAAGAAATAAAGGTATTCAATAAAGAAAAGAGGAAGTCAAATTGTCTTTATTTGCAGACAATATGATTGTATGTTTAGAAAACCCCATCATCTCAGCCCAAAATCTCCTTAGGCTTATAAGCAACTTCAGCAGTCTCAGGACACAAAATCAAGGTGCAAAAATCACAAGCATTCCTATACACCAATAACAGACAAACAGAGAGCCAAATCATGAGCAAACTGCCATTCACAATAGCCACAAAGAGAATAAAATACCTAGGAATTCAGCTAACAAAGGATGTGAAGGACCTCTTTAAGGAGAACTACAAACAACTGCTCAAGAAACTAAGAAAGGAAACAAATATGGAAAAACATTCCAGGCGCATGATTAGGAAGAATCAATATCATGAAAATGGCCATACTCCCAAAATACTATCCTCATCAAGCTATTATTGACCTTCTTCACAGAACTGGAAAAAAACACCTTAAACTTCATATGGAACTAAAAAAAAGCCTGCATAGCCAAGAGAATCCTAACCAAAAAAAAAAAAAAAAAAACAAAGCTAGAGGCATCACACTACCTCACTTCAAACTATACTATAAGGCTACGGTAATCAAAACAGCATGGTCCTTGTACCAAAACAGAGATGTAGACCTATGGAACAGAACAGAGGCCTTGGAAGTTATGGCATTCACTTTCTAAAGAGTATATTTGAACCTTTCAAGAGTTCTTAATTTATATATATTTTAAATGTAGAAATAGAAATAAAAATAAAATATAGTTAAAAATGTTTCACAGTAATTAGTTTCATGTAATCTTTTTATTTTGGTACAAATTTACTTTCTAAATTATAAATTGAAGAATATTTTCCATAATGCCATGCAAATATTTTAAAATATTATGTGTAGTCTAACAAGTGTATAACAACGGTGTATTAGTCACGGTTTTCCATATAAACAAAGTGGAAGGGCAAAAAGGACAAACTCCCTGTATGAAGTTCTTTTATAAGGGCACCTGATCCCAATCATGAAATAAACGCTCTTTCACATAATCATATCTTAAGTTTCTCACAACTTAATTCTTTCACAATGACAACACCTGAAATTTGGGGTGGGCACAATTCAAACCAGAGCACCTAGATTTTAATCAAGTTCCTTTACCTTCCTCACTTCCTTTCAATTTTTAATATCTATTTGGAATATATATTAATTCTAAAGTGAAGTAAACTAATCTTATAATTCTATGATGTTGAATCAGTGCATTAAATCTTGGAATATGTTTTAAAATATATGCTTTTCTATGGACCTTTATGTATGAACCTTAGTAGGAAATATCATTAGTTTGTTATTTTAAGTTTGTTTCCATCATTAGAATGTAATGTTGTCACAGAGAACCTGGCATTTGGGCATTCATTGCACATGTGCCAAAAAAATGACTGAGCCAGAGAATGAAGAAACATTACTAATGTATAGGTAAATAATACAGTAGATACTTTAAAATGTTTAAGGTAACAGGTTTCTCCTGCTTGAGACATACATTCCTAGTGTGTCTCAGGCATTACCAAAATCACTACAGAAGCTCCTCGACTTGCAATGGGATTAAGTCCTATAAACCATCATAGGTTAAATATATTTTAATTTGAAATGACTTACTGCACATAACCCACTGAATATCATAGCTTTGTCAAGTCTACCTTAAACATGCTCAAAACACTTACATTTGCCTATAGTTGGACAAAATCCCCTCATATAAAGCCTATTTTAGTATAATGTTAAATATCTCATACAATTAATTGAATACTCTACTGAAAGTGAAAAACGCATGTTTGTATGAGTGGTCAAAGTATGAGTTCTGCTGAATTCATATTGCTTCAGCATAAACATAATAAAATCAAAAAATTCTTAGTTGAACTATTGTTAAATCCAGGGCCCTGTATATTTCTTTCAAATAATTATTAGGCAAGCACATTTTTTGAATGTGCTTTATAAAGTTCTAGAGGTTGCTGTGATACATTTCAACAATAAAATTGAGAATGAAATATTACACAAAAATATAATTTTGTTACATTCAGGTCTTCAATTTTTTAAATTTAAGTGGTGAATTTGAAACTTAGAATTATTATTATCCAAAAGAGACACGAAGATTATTGGATAGTGGATAAAGAGGTATTTGAAAGAATAGAGATCCTGTGTAATATAGTCTTTGAAACATAAACCTCACAATTGTAGAATTAAATTATCCTTACCTTATGGATTATCATTCGTCATGAGCCTACATACCACTTACAAACAATCCTACTGTTTTACTAGCACCAGTGAATGCTATGCAGATATATTACAGTCTATTATAGAAAAGTCATATTATGGCTCAATGACAAGGCCTGGCAATGGCAGAAGGCAAAGATATTCCTCATTTTCAAACAAATACATGTCCTTATAATAGTAGTCATAAAATATGAAAAACATAAGCAGGTAGAAATAGATCTAGTGATGCTCTAAACTTATACATTATTAAAAACTTCCAACATTAGAGGGCTATTTAAAGTACAGTTTAAAATTCTGAGTAGAAATTCAACATTGCTAACTGCAATGAATTCATAAAATGTTTTAACAATTTGAGTATCTGTTAAGCATTACTCTACAAATCTTTACAATAAAATATAACAAAAATATATTACAAAATTGATTTACTGTCACATCCCTGCTAAATCATAGCTTATGGCTGAAAAAATTTCAAACTGAAACTATTTCAATACATTAATGTCTTTTATCATCACATATACACATTAATATATCTCTTCAATTTAGTGAGCTAGTAGGTTAGAACTCATATAGAATGAGATTCTCAAGAAACTTTTATCTGTGACTCAGGTAAGATAAGTGAATTTATGCCATTGATTCTATAATGACATATTTCTGTAAACTCTTTACCTCAAATATTTGATTATCTGCACACCCAAATCAGACTATGATTTACTGAAGTTTTACTTTCCTTATGTTTAAGTAGGTTTAATATATATAAAATAGAACAAGGACATTTGCCCTATATACTTATGATTGTCAGTTATTGTAGTCTATAACCTTTGCAGCAAAGTAAAATGGCTTTGTCTGTCAGAAAAAAGAAAAATGATTTTTGTATTTCAAGGTTGAAAATATGCATTTTATGAGGCAAGGAAAAAGTCCTTTGAAACCAATTGAAAGAGGCTTTAATTTGTAAGGGAAATATGCATTTTATTTTATTTTTATGGTTTGTCACTTTTACGCTTAGATGATGAATCCTGATAAAACCAAGAACAGTTTCATACTTCTTGTTTTTATTTCCTCAAGGTCAGAAAAGCCAAATCCCTTTTTATTTATTTACTTTTTTTTTGCTTTTCAAATCACAATTTTTAAGCAAATGGTCTAGTTAAGAAGCAGAGCCTTCCCCTAATGAGAAAAATGGTGAACAAAATTAAAGCTACAAAAAAAAGTGTCCCTGGTTAAGAATCGAGATTGCTGTAATACCCATTCTGCTTGTAGAATGACACGGGTAGACAACATCTGCCCAAGAAGTCCCACAGGAGTCAAGATTTGATGCAAAATGTTTCCATAATGTTTCATGATATAACTTGCAGAAATCCAATACTAAAATGGCCCATGTATATTGGCATGTACCAGGTTAAGACTGGAATTTTTATAAAGCTACGTAATCGAACTAATTATTGACTTCTCTTCTTAATCCTTAGAAATAAGTGTCACATTTTTGAATGATAAATGGTGCCTAATTAAACTAAAGAGCTTCTGCACAGCAAAAGAAACTATCATGAGGAGGAACAGGCAACTCACAGAGTGGGAGAAAATCCTTGCAATCTATCCATTTAAAAAAGGTCTAAGATCCAAAAGTCTACAAGAAACTTAAATTTACAAAAAAAAAAAATTCATTAAAATGTGAAAGGACATGAACAGACGCTTCTCAAGAGAAGACATTCATGAGTTAACAAACATGATAAAAAGTGCAACATCACTGATTATTAGAGAAATGAAAATCAAAACCATGATGAGATACTACCTCACATCAGTCAGAATGGCAATTATTAAGAAGTCAAGAAACAATATATCCAACATAAATGTGATGGAGACATGCTTTCTTGGAACTGAAGAACTTGTGAAATATTATTTTGCCCAAGAGAAAGCTGCTTTGCACACTTTGTTAGGGAACTCCTGCTGTGAATTACAGTAGGTATACCTCTTGACAAAGAATTGCAATTGGAGACAGTATTCATAATTACAATCAAGGGTACTCCTTATATTTTGATGGAATCACTTTGTCTTGTTCTCTCATATAAATTGTTGCCACTGGTCACTCTTTATGTTTTATATTGTAATTATTTAGGAGATATCTGTCTGCATCATTAAAACACGATTTATTTAAAGTCAGAGACTTAGTTTTCTTTGTTTTGACATTTCTATCACCTAATGAAATGTACATTAATTTTTGGATATCAAAATAAAATCACTTTAATCTTTATCACCCTTTTAAAAAATAATGATTGTTTAAAATAATATATTAGACAAAAGTAAATATACAAAAACCCTCATGCAAATTAACTTTTAAATCTAGAATACTATGAACTTTCTGGGTCTCAGATATCTTACCTTAATAAATGAAAGGGATAATACAAAATATCTAAACTCTAATCAACATCTATATTTAAATATCTCACAATTATGGTGGAAAACAAGGAGGAGCAAGTCACTTCTTACATGAATGGCAGCAGGCAAAAAAAAGAGCTTGCACGGGGAAACTCCCCCTCATAAAACCATCAGATCTCATGAGACTTATTTACTATCATAAGAAGAGAATGGGAAAGACCTGCCCCCATGATTCAATTTCCTCCCCCTGGGTCCCTCCTACAACACATGGGAATTCAAAATGAGATTTGGATGGGGACACAGCCAAGCCATATTAATTATTAAACAAAAAGAATGTTTAATTATGCTAGATCCAGCTAAGAAAATAATATTTTAAAATTTATACATACATAAATATATTTTTATACTCTTTACCAGAGTTTGAAATAATATCTTGAACTTCATGGTTAGATTTAACAACCACTCCTTGGTTTTGATGACAGCTGCCTTGAGATTGTTAAACTTTGGGAAAGGCCAGGACAGAAAGAGAAGATAGTTCAATAGTACGTTTACAAATTTTTAGTTAGTGACACGATGTAAAGGACAATAAACGTTGGTTTGCCATTTCACTCCTATCATGCTTCAGTGTTGTGAGTGGTGGTGAGTCTTTTCTGCTTTCCCTTCCAACATATGAAAGTTCATGTGGTCCTAAGACTGAAGTCTAACCTTGAACCATTCTAATTGTATGCACCAAGAGCAAAGAAAGAACCAAGGATGTAAAAACCTCACTTAAGATTTGTTCTACACTAAACTACTAGTTTATGTTGCAGCTTGTAGCCCACCACACATTGTTTAATGTATCACTTTATTTTTACTGAAGTTTAGGGATACAAAATCACCATACAAAAATCAGTAGCATTTCTATACACAAATAACATTCATGCTGAAAGTGAAATCAAGAACACAATTCTATTCACAATAGCCATCAAAGAAATAAATTATATACCTAGGAATACATTTAACAAAGGAGATCAGAGATATCTATAAGAAGTACTAAAACCCACTGAAAGAATCAGAGACGACACCAACAAATGGCAAAGTATTTTATGCTCACAGATTGGGAGAATTTACATAGTTAAAATGGCTGTATTGATGAAAGCAATCTACAGAACCAATACTATTTCCATCAAATTACCAATGACATTTTTTACAGAATTAGAAAACACTATTTTGGAATTCATATGAAAAGAAAAAAGATGTGGAATAGCCAAAGGAATCCTAAGCAAACAGTAAAAACTTGCATGCATCACATTACTGAACTTCAAACTATACTATGAGGTGACAGTATTTGATGCAGGAAAGAGAAATGTTGTTTTGTTTGTTCCAATACCTAAATAAATAAATCGGGTTGATTCTTGAATTAAATATAATTAGAAACATATTAATATTTATTTTTTAATGTAAAAGTATAGTGGTGGTACACATGAATTGATGGATTTCATGAGATTTAAAATGTAGGTATTTATACATTAATTTAAGTATATATTTATGTGTAGAACTATTACTATCATATAACCACAATATATAATAGATAATGTATAATAGAAGAATGATTGAAAAGTCTTTTTTAAGAATTTCAAGGAATAGAGAAATCTTATATAGTTAAAATAATTAGCAAGACCCATATATAGTTCAAAGTAAAGAATTATGAAGAGGTAATATTTTAAAGAAAACTGCTGAGAAATATTTAAATAGGTAAAAGATATTTTTTGATTTACAACTTATTTAAATGCAGATAAAATATTGGGGATCTATGATTTTTTGTAATTATCATTTGATTTGCATCTTGATACAGTGAGTGAGTGTCATTTCTTTCTATGCGTGTGTGAAATTATTGTGTGTCTTCTAAGAGGACATTTGGATACAAGATGTATTCTGTTCATTAAATATATTTTAAAAACATTCCATATTTCTATTAACAATCAATTACCTAGAGATGTGTTAAAAAATTCTACTCTGATGATAGATCTGCTACTTTATGTATGTAATTTTTAATGTAGGCTTTACAAATTTGGAATATTATTTTTTGGTATATTAAACATAGAATAGGTCTTTCTGCCAACTCTGCTCACTATGAAAAGTATTAATCAGGGTCCCAGAAGAAATATATAACACACTTAAACTAAATAATATAAAAAATGTTTAATTAAAAAGACTACAGTTGATTCCTGAGTAATGAGAGTTGGAACTGTATGCGTCCACTAAGTGATATTTTTCAATAAAACTTACACTGAGGGGATTTGCCTCTTTTGTTTCTTCTTTCACATTCTTTACCTCTTCTTTTTCTGCCAACTCTGAGGCAGAAAGATCTACCCCTCCTTTTCCTCCCTCTCAGCCTACCCAATGTGTAGTCAAGAGTAATGATGATAGACTGGATTGGGAAAATGTGGCACATATACATCATGGAATATTATGCAGCAATCAGAAATGATGAGTTTGTGTCATTTGTAGGGACATGGATGAATCTGGAGAACATCATTCTCAGCAAACTGACACAAGAATAGAAAATGAAACACCGCATATTCTCACTCATAGGCGGGTGATGAAAAATGAGAACACATGGACACAGAAAGGGGAGTACTAAACTCTGGGGTCTATTGGGGGGGAAAGGGGAGGGCCAGTGGGAGGGGGAGGTGGGGAGGGATAGCCTGGGGAGAAATGCCAAATGTGGGTGAAGGGGAGAAAGGAAGCAAAACACACTGCCATGTGTGTACCTACGCAACTGTCTTGCATGTTCTGCACATGTACCCCAAAACCTAAAATGCAATAAAAAATTAAAAAAAAAATCTTTATGGTCCACTTCCACTTAATGAATAGTAAACATATTTTCTCTTTCTTATAATTTTTGTAATAACACTTTCTTTTATCTTACTATATTATATGAATAGCATATATAATACATAGAACATACAAAATAAGTGTTAATTGACTGTTTATATTATGAGTAAGGCTTCTGGTCAACAGCAGGCTATCAGTAGTCAAGTTCTGGGAAGTCAAAACTTACACTGATTTTTGAGTGTGTGGCACTCAGTGCTCTGTCACTCATGTTGTTCATGGGTCAACTATGCTTTAAAAGGGCGAACTTTCTACAATGAGTTATCATTGTGCTAGCCTGATATTACCATTTGGTGAACCAGATTCATGACAAGCATCTCTAGAACTATTTTCACTTGGTGTCCCAATGGTCCTGATTTTAATACACAAAGGCTTAGTAACAAAGCAGATGAAACTTGTAAATTGTAAAATATTTGGTAAAAAAAGAGAACATAGTCTTTTTGTAAATCTCTAGGAGTCTTTTCTGTGATATTCCTATAAAGCTTGAGGCAGTCTTCATATACATCTTTATCCACCTCCAGGCATTTCCTGTAGTATTATCTCTGCTGAGACATAAGGTCAAAATGTCAAGGTAGCTTATATCACAGCCTACACCTATTAGAAAGCCTTTCTTTTTTTCTAATTACAATTCATAACTGACAGTCGTTAATCACCTGGTTAAAGTGTTGAATGAACAGGTCTAAATAAGACTTAACCAAATCAAAGAGAACAAAGAAGAATTTTGAGCTTTTATTTGTAATGAGATCTTAACCTTGTGTTCCAAAATGTAGCCCCTTCTCTTGTGTTTAACACCAACGGAATTTACAAGGAATATGCCAACATGTGCATGACAAGTGGATCCAAAAACCTGATTGAGATTGAAGCACCTGAATTTCCAAGGACATTTATATATTACAGTGTGACATGCAATTATTGTTACTGATTTCTCATCAGGGCCAATAAATACTATGGTGACATGCAGATGGATCAGTATCATATTCTGTGAAGTAGTCTGTAGTGTTCCTCCAAATTATGTTATGACACAGAGTAAGAGAGTTGAGGCTGGAAATCTTACCTAGAGGATACAGTTCATGACAATTTCTACTTTCTATATCAAGAATTGTTCAGCTGACACATAACAAGCTTTTCTTTCCCCCAGTTTCTCATAACATCTTTCTTTTTGAGTAAGTCCTCACTGGCAGGCTATTCAATGTACAGAATTCTACCAAAAGTCAGTTTGACTTTCACTACTAACATCACAAGTTTTGCTGTAGCTACTGCCCACTGAAAATTTGTAGAGTCACTCCTATATTTTGAGATATGTGATGATCATATCTCAGTTCTGGTACCAAAGCTATGGCTACATGAGGAATTACGCAGATATTTACTTGCTTAAAACAACAAGTATTTATTATGTTACACATGGCAATGGCTGGGGCCTCCAGCTGACAGGTATGTGAGTAAATATGGAAGCAGATCTTTTTGCCCTAGTTAAGCCTTCAGATGACTTCACCCCAAGTCACAAGTGGCTATAAACACAAGAGATGCTTAGCTAGAGCCACCTATGTAAGCCGTAATTGGTTTGGGACCTTCAGAACCTGTGTGAGATAAATAAGAAAATGTTTGTTGCTTTGAAATTCGGGGTAATCTGTTACACAATCGGTAACTATTGAGCAGGTAAGGACTAGTTCTTTCAATTTGCTGGAAAGTGGGGACAAGTGTAAGTCAAGTATATTGAGGATGAAAATACTTCAGCCTCATCTGCGTCTGTCCACATGATTTCATATCTTACTTTAGGAGTATAATCCAAACAGAAAAAAAATGCAACACATGCTTATCCTCTGCAGCGATTCAAAAGAAAGTTGGAACTCTCAGAGCAGATATGTGTGAATGAATATTAGTGATATCTATTCTCTCTAACACTTGGGACCTTATAGTCCATTAGAGGAATTAAGTGTTCTTTTACCTCTATTTGATCAGCATATTACTAAAAAAAATTCTGAACTAGTCACATGCCATTGTGTGTGTCGAATATCATACAATGCACACAGGTGTTTATAAATGCTCCATTATTTTCTTAACTGACTCATAAATTTATTTCCATCGCTTAATTACTTAACTGAGTTCCACCCCCTCAACACACTCTTATTTCCAAAATGTATTATACCAAAATGCAAATAGTCAGTATCTTAGCATCTAAATATGCAATTACAAAATTTCACAGAGGAGATGTTACATATGCTTTGAAGTGTATAAGAAAGAATACCTAGTATGCCAGAATAAGGTTTTTTCTTTCTATCCTAACAAAGATTTGGAAGAAAAGTGAAAGAAGACAAATGAGGCAGAAAATATTTAGACAAATTATTTATTTACTTGAACTCATTGACTGACTTAGATTATTTCCCTATAAATGCTAAATCCTTTTTGATATTGAGTAATAAGCTTTCAGAGATTGACATGCCATTTCCAGATGCTAACCGGAAGTAGCTCCTGTCAGACTGCATTTCTAAAGTGATTATCTTTTACCCAGCAGTTAGGAACAGGTCTTTGTGTTCTGTCTATTTTTTGTGTGTGTGTGTAACACTGTTGCATTCAAATATTTGAAAATTTAAGAAAATAAAATCAATAATCTTAGTTAATTAACAACACATTAACTTTGTTGTTTTGACGACTTTTGTCATTAAATTGACACTTTCAGCATGATACACAATAAATTAGATAAAATAACTCAATCAACATTAATGTCAGCCTCATAAAAGTCATTTCCCATAAAATGAAACCAGATTGTGTATGGAAAAAGGCACACGAAAGAAAACAAAAAGACCTAGATTTAAATACATTTAAAATTATAATCATCAAAGGTTTTAATAAAATAAAAATAATTCACATTATTACAGAATTAGGTGATCCTATAATTAAATTGCTGTGTCAATTAATTAAACTTTTTTAGCAATAAAAAATAGTAGCAATCGTAATTGTGAACATGTATTATATGAAGATATTTAAGAATTTGGCATTGTCACCATCATCAGGTAAAAAATGCTAGGCATCATTTTAATTCCCAAAGTACAGGAATAGAGAAAAAGTCTGAGATCTAGGAGGAAAAATAGTGATGTTTTACAGTAGAGGGGATATATTATAGAGTCTAATTTGGGAAAGACGAGTATTTGTAACAAATTTTATATGATGTTAAACAAATAGGCCAGGTGCGGTGGCTCATGCCTGTAATCTCAGCACTTTGGGAGGCCCAGGCAGGGGGATAACGAGATCAGGAGTTCGAGACCAGCCTGACTAACATGGTGAAAACCCATCTCTACTAAAAATACAAAAACTAGCCAGGCAAGGTGGCACACACCTGTAATCCCAGCTACTCAGCAGACTGAGGCAGGAGAATGACTTAAGCCCAGGAGACGGAGGTTGTAGTTACATCACACCACTGCACTCCAACCTGGATGACAGAGTGAGACTCCATCTCAAAATTAAAAAATAAAATATAACTGGCTATTCAGAATCCATTTTTAAAGTTCCTCCATCACTCTACTAAAACTTACCTGAAAAAATGCAGTTTTCTACTTGTAAACAGTCAGTTTTCACAGCATATTTTATCTCAAATACAGAAAACTCTAAAAAGTAAAGTACAGTATCTTTTATCTATGAGTTAGTTCCACTATACAATATCTGACCTTGAGTCCTGACTGCTACATTGATACACTTAGAATTATATAATAAATGAAAACAGAAAACAAACTAACAAATAAAAAGATAGCCTGTAAAAATATTTTAACGCAGCAAAAACATTGGGGCCAAAAGTGGAATAACTTTAATTATGAAGAGAGAAAGCAGAGTGTATACATTTAAAATATTAAGCCAGAAAGATTTTACTACAAGAGCTATCTTCTCATAAATACTTTTTGCAGAGCTATTGTGAAATCAGTACTGCATGTAAGCTTTGATCTTATCACAGAGTATCAAATACTCCTTAATAAAATTTTTATAGGAAGAGTCCTAAAATTGTTATTTGTTAAAGAAAACCTAAATTATAGTATACTTTATTACTATAATAAACTATATAGAAGATTCATATCAACTAAGAATTTAGATTTTTGTAACACCAACATAGAGAATCTTGCATCAAAAGATAAGCCCTATTATGTTTTTAAAAAAGAACAAACACCTAACTCCTGAGAAATCTGTTATATATGTCCTATAATTATGTTACCTCTGTGATATAGATTATCCAGGAATCTCACCGATATAAAGGAAATTCATACATTAAAATAAATTACAATATTATATCACCAGCTGCTTAGGGCACCTAAAGAAAATCCACATACTATGTTATTTATTAAGTAATTATATTTGAGATGACTAAGGAAAAATAAATACGCTTCACTCTTGTAACGTGCAATTACCTCATTTCTCTATCATGAATATTCTTTGTCAATGTTAAAAAATGAAAAAATTAATGTTTAAAAAATATAAAAATGAGTGGGATATTCCTTTTTATCTTTTTCATCTTGCACCAAATAACTTTTTTTTTTTTATTTTTCCTCTTGCTTTGCCACTATAACTCTTGCTGTATATTCTCCTGTAAGATTAAACATGAGGTCTCTAGACTGTAAAGCCATTGACAGAACTCAGGAGAGTAGGAAGGGAGATGGATCTGTGTGTGGTGAGAAGGCAGAACAATAGCGGAATTTGGGGTGGGTGTTACATTAACTGTCAATACATTCAGTTATTCAATCAATATGTTTCAACTGCCTGCTATATGCTAAGCTCTCTACTAGGAACCACGGGTCATGAGAGAGGAAACAGAGAATAATGATTGCCTTTCTGTATCTTACTTTCCAATAGCTTTGACAAAAGAGAATCACTCCAGTTTGTGTGGAGAACAGAGTAAAGGAGGGCAGGAATGAAGCTGGGAGACTTGTCAGGCAGTTGTTGGCAAACCCCTACTCGGTAAGTTGCTCTTCAATCATTTACTTTACCTACTGAGAAACAAAAACTTTTATTATTTCTACTTATGTATAAGATGGGGAATTTAAACCACGCTTATCTGCTAGGGGAAATTATCAAAAGGCAAGAAGACTGAGGATGCAGATGGAAGTGAGCATAAATGGAGAAACAAGGGTGTTTGAGATGAATGGAAATCACATAATCCAGAAAGTTGGGTCGTATCTCCCATCGTAATAGAAAAAAGAACCATCAGGCTGGGTGCAAATGAGTTTATAGATGCTTTTAGTGGAAGATGAGATCTTTTTCTTTAAGTTATATTTACCTAGTGAAGTATAATTTTAAAAATCACCGATTGTGGTTGAGTCAAATAAAAAGGACACAGAGGCAAGATGAGGCAGAGATTGTCATCCTAGAGTGTTAGAAATAATCTACTTGGAAATGTGGTGACATTTTTGAGTATTTTTAAAACATGTAAAATTTGTGGTTGATAGCTTAATATTTAAATAGTTTGTCAAGTTCTGTAACTTTTCTCTACCACTAGTCAATCACTAAGATAAAAGACCAGAAAACAAACAAACAGGAAAAAATAAATTGGGCAGGATCACAGCTGAAGTTTTATGAGATGAACAGAAAAGAACAAAGAGAGTAAAACTGTGCTTTGAGAAAAGTGACTGTAATAATTGACTCTGCAGTTCCAGGTGGGTAATATCTATTGTGGCGAGGATTCCCACATAGTAAGAACTAAATCATAGGTGTGGGTAGTCACAAGATTGAAGTTGGAAATGAAGATTTCAGAAGGAATGCTGTCACTTGTGATAACAAAATGGGGTGGCGGTGTACTAGGTCAAGTACGCTTAGTAGTGCCTTATAAGGCTTGTGGTGTTTTAACTTTTGTTGCTATACATAAAAAAAATTATAAGCAAACTAATGCAAATGAAATAAAAATTGCTTTAGTATTCTGGGAAAAAGAATCAACTTGCTCCTTGAAAAGGCTATCTGCTTTTAGCAGTCCTTTCTCCATTTGCCAGAACAGCCTATATATGTGCCACATATTTCTTTCTTAGTTTTGCCAGGGGCCTCATGCCTGAGCAGCAGAACCTGGTGAAATTTCTTTTACATTCATCTTCTTTCTCACTCCTTCTCTCTCTATATATATATCTCTCTGTATATAGATATTCTGAATCACAAAAATACTGTTGGTAGATTTCTTTATTCATAAAGACTAAACATAGTTTAGGAAGGGTCTTTAACTTCCATACAACTTTAGTCCCAATTGTTCACACTGTGAAGATATCAACATTTACTATTTCTTCTAACTTCAAGAGACAAAACGGTTATAACAAATCTGTTCCTCTAGTTTGGATGCAGGATTAGCTTATCTGTTTAAATGATTCTATTTGCTTGCCTTAGGTTCTGATGCATTTTTGGTTGTTGCTTTACAAGAAACAGTCAAACTATGTCCAAACATTTTTACTGTTTCACAAATTCACTAGAAAATTTTGAGTGTCCCATAGTCTTACTGACACTTGCTATCCCTAGTCCTTTTTCTTTTTCTTTTTTTATTTCACAAAAATGGCTGACTCATTTTGGCTTAATTTGTATTTCCATTGTGACTAAAGGTGTTAAGCATCTTTCAATGTGGTCATTTACCATTTTTGTAACATCTAGGAATTGTACATGCAAATATTTGCTCCCAAATTTTAATTGTCTTCTTGTTTTCCCTCTGAAATTTAAGAGATTTTTCATAGGTTCTGATTACAACAATTTTATTAAGTATATGTACTGAAGTATTTCCTCCTAGTCTTCGTTTTCTTGCCGGCTATTGTCTGTAATGATGTATTTTGAAGAGAATTTACAAATTAGCATGATGCACAAATTAATTAATTATTTTTATTTTACAATCATACTTTTTGTGTCCTATCTAATAAGTTCTTCTGTTGGGGTCTGGCACGTCTGCCGGGGGACTACCGACCTGCAGGAGTCCCCAAGACCGCCAACGTAGATGTCTCTTTCAACCTGAGGGAGAGAGTGAGCGGAAGTGAAAGAAAATAGAAAAGCGGAGTCTGGAGGGCTGGCTTAGGCTATGTCCACGCAGCAATTTTATTTTTGCAATATGTTTCCTTATATACTTTTCTGAAGTCAGTTATTTACACCAGATCAAGGTACTTAAGTTACAGTAAGCAAGTTACGCCCACTAAGTTACGCCCAATAAGTAAGTTAATCCCATTAAGTAGGTTACGCCCAGTAAGTAGGTTACTTTCAGAAAGTAGGTTACTTTCAGTAATTAGGTTACACCCAATAGATCAATGTAAGTAAGTTACAGTCACGCCCAGTAAACTATGGTAAGTAAGTTACAGTTACACCCAGTAAGTTAAGGTAAGTAAGTTACCAAGTGTAAATACTTAAGTTAATATATTACAATGAAGGTAACAAGGGTCCAAAATGAACACAATGAAGCAATAAACCATAAGAAGCCGAAAGTGGACACATTGACTCCCAAGTCCTCATATCCATAAAGTAATGTCTGTTAACTATTTAGAAAAACATAGTCCCTCTCTCAGTTCCTGCTTTTCCTCAGCTCAACTCCCCCAACTGGGGATCTGTGTCCGGGCTCAAGCTCACCGTATGGCGAGGCCCATTTCCCAGGGGCCTCACACGGGAGCGATCCCCACAGATTACCTCATTCTTCCCAAACTTCTATCAAATTTTTTTATTTCCTTTTAAGGCTTTTATAATTTCAAGTATTTTTTCCAGACTCAAAATATATTTTCAGTTAATATTTTATGTCTGATACTAACTTATAAAGGAAATGTTTTTTAAAAATCCAGTTATCCAGTGGTTCAAGCAGGAGTTTTGAATGGCCAGATGAAAACCACTAGAATTACTTCTGCCTAAGAGAAGAGTAGGCTAAAAGTATTGCTGCATTCCTGGAGGACTGCAGAGATTAGTGCCACCATCAAGAACTGAAAAGTTACAGAGATGGTGATTGCCCCCATGTCTCCTTTAACTCCGCTATTTGGTCTGCAAAGAAAAATGATGGGTCTCAGGGAATGACAGTGGGTTATTATAAACTCGACCAACTGCAGCTGCTGTTCCAGGAGTGGTTCTGTTGTTTGAACAAATTAGCATGTCAACTGGCACCATTAGGCAGCTATTAAACTAGGAGATTTTTTTTTCATAATACCTGTCAAATAGAACCACCATAAGCTGTTTGCATTTTGCTGGCTATGTCAGCCATATACCTTTACTGTCCAAGCTCAAGATTATATCTATTCTTCCACCATTACTACAATTTCATCTGAAAAGATCTTGTTCAAACTCCCTTCTATAACCCAATCCTTTAATCTGTAATATTGATGTTATGCCTATTGGACTGAGTGAGCAAGAAGTAGCGATTTCTATACATATATTGGGAAGAAATCTATATGTCAGAGGATGTAATATCAATGTGACAAAAATTAGTGGAACTTCCTTAATGAAATCTTTAGAGGTAAAGTAATGCAGGGTATGTTGAGACAGCCCTTGTAAAGTGAAATACTAGCTATTGCATTTGGTACCTCCACGACCAAAAAAACCATGGTAGAGCATCTACCGATCCAATTTGAATTTCAGAGCAACATGTTCTTCATCAGGATGTGCTCTTCTGGCTCATTTAACAAGTGAGGTAAAAAGCTGTTCATTTTGAGTAATCCTCAAAGAGACGGGTCTGCAAAAGGCCAGGCTGCCATGAAAGGTGCTGTAACACTTGGGCCACAGGATACAGCAGATCTGATGGTGTTTGATGTGTCAGTGACCAAAAGTGATGTTATTTAGAACCCTTGTCATATCCCAATATTTGAATCACAGCACATATCCTTAGGATTTTTGACAAGGCCACACCACCTTCTGTGGATAAATATTTGCCTTTGGAGAAGAGTTTTGGCTTGCTACTGAGCCTTATTAGAGAGAGAATACTTAACCCTGGGCCTCCAAGCCCTTGTGCAAACTGAGCTTCCCATTATGAACCAGAAATTGTTTTATCTCCCAAGCCAAAAAGTGGAGTGTGTACAACAGCACTTTGTTATCAAATGGAAGTGCTATATACAAGATATACAAGATCAGGTTTCAGCAGCCCCTGATGGAACTGTATTAACCTACCCTGGGCTAGCATCACTAACTCCATCTGGGTGATGCTGTAAATGCCAATCTGGCTACCCCCTCCCTACCACAGCCCCTTTGGGTGCATAACTGGGTCATTCTGCACTTAGAAGCATTGAAGCTACTGTTCTTAACACTTGTAAGCATTATAACCACATCCTGCTTGGCATACCTCCCCCTGCTATTTTAAGAAAAAAAGTTTCCCTTTGGTCATGTGTAGAAGGAGCCTGATTGCCCCCCTTCTTGGTAATTGTATGGAAACCATCTGTAAAATTCCACTTCAGCTAGGTACCCCCTCCCCCACCTAAATCAAGGTATAAAAGAGAATCAAGCCCCTTCCTCGGGGCAGAGAGAACTTTGAACATTAGCCATCTCTTGGTCGCTGGCTAATAAAAGGGACTCTTAATTTGGAACTCAGTGTGTGGTGCATTCCTTCTAACTCACTCCCTTATTACAGAACAATACATGAAAACATGACCTCAATACCAATGGCCCCTATGCCTACTACATTAGCTATGTAATGTAATGGCCCCTATGCCTACTACATTACCTTTGCTTCCTCAAGCTATATTTATAGCCTCATGGGCAATTTCTTACAATTATTACATTGAGAAATAGAAAAGTCAGATCTGATTTGTAGAGAGTTTGAACACTAAACAAGCATCACCCAGAAGTGAACAACTTGAGCACTACAGTCGCTTCCTAGGATACCCTAAAGGGGAGTGCTGAAGGGAAATATTTCCAGTGGGCAGAATTTTGAACAATTTATTTGGTTGTTCATTTTGGTTGGAAATAAAGATGGCCGGAGTTATGGCTATATATTGATTTGTGAGCTATGGCCAGTGGTTTTGTTCTATGGCAAGGGAATTAGAAGGAACATGATTAGAAAATTGGTGACAAGGTGTTCTAGGGAAGAGATATATGGATAGGTGTCTAAATGGGTAAAGAACATGAAGACATTTTTGTTCCAAGTGAATACTCAACAGAGGTGACTCCAACATTAGAAGATATAATAATCAAGTGGATAAAATAACCCATTCTTTAGATACCAGTCTCCTTCCTACTCAAAGCTGTCATTCGACAATGGGCTTATAGACAAAGTAGCCAGCAGTGGTGGCAGGGATAGAAGTCATGCACAGGCTCAGCAACATGAACTTTCACTCACTGTGGCTGATCTGGCACTGCTGAGTGCCCAATCTTCTAGTAACAGAGACCAATCCTCACTGACATTCTCTAGTGATTAGTAGCTATCTTTTGACAGTTTGACTCCATTGCACTCTTTCCATCATGGGAGAAACAGGGTTTTATTCTTACTGGAATAGAAACACTCTGGATATAGATATGCCTCCACTTAATCCAATCCTTGTGTGAAAAGTACCATTTGTGAATTTATAAAATGCCTTATTCACATCCCAGTATTCCATGTAACATTGCTCCTCCTGATCAAGTAGCCCACTACACAGCAAATGAAGAATGGCAAAAGGCCCATGCTTATGAAATTTACTAGTTTTACCATTTTTCCCACCATCCTGAAGTACCTGGATTGACAGAATGGTGGAAAGGACTAATTAATTTTTTTTCAGTTCTTCCACTCTGCCATCCTCTGTGTACTATAAAAATTAAGAATTTAATATAGACTTCAATAACTACAATCCAAATAGAGTGCTCCTTTGAATATTACTGTTTAGTTCTGCCATTTGAATGTTTACCTAAAAGTCCATGTCTAGATTATTATGGCATTTATACATTTACAGGAACTAAAATATTGATGAGATTCAGGATAGATCCAGTAACTTTTTGTATATGAATAAAACTCTTTTTAACAATGACTGCTAAGGTATTTAGAGACAAATAGAAGAGATTATAAATTCTATGAATCAACACAAAATGTCAAATAAACTTGCAACGGGGGTAAAAGAATTCAACAGCTTTAAGCTACAGGCTTACTAGATGATTCAACCTATGAATAGTAGGTGCTCCTGATGCAGAGATGAGGACAAATATAGCAAAAACACAGATTCAAAGTGATATGAAAACTAAATGCTTTCTTTTGAGCTATAGATAGAAAAGTACATTCAAATTGTAATGACTTGCATTTTTTAGGAAATAAAAACAATATAGTCTGACTCTTGGAAATATCTTAACAATAATTTGAACTGTCATTTGAGGGTTGGGAAAGACCAACAAAACAAAATTACAACCAAAAAGGAAAAGAAACATTAATGAATAGTGGTCTTACAAAAATAATATTCAGATTATGTAATACTAGTAGTTTTTATAGTAGCTACTGTTATTTTAAATGTACAATATCCGTATATTTTGCAAATCTAAAACTCATGAGATCATACCATTGATTTTTTAAAAATCACTAAAATTTTAATGTATGAGTGAATAAAATAAAAGTATATTATAAGAAAAGCAAAGGCTCCGAGTATATGCTATTCATATTTTATTTTGAAATACACTTATTGAAGTATACACCTGAGTAGTAGATTATGTAAAAATATACCATGTAAACATATAAAAGTATTAGTATAAAAACAGACTTGGGAATTGAAACAGTTAAACAGAGATGCCCTATATATACAGAAAGACATATAATTGTAAATGCAGCACAGTGATTAATGACATAGGCCTTGCAATCAAATAGATCTCAATTCAAGTAATTCAAATCACCTCAGTTAGCTGTGTCACCTTGGACGAAGTTTTTAAACCATTTTAGCTTTGGTGTTCTAATTTGTAAGATGGGGATAACATTGTCTGTCCCTCATGCAATGTTAAAATTTAAATGACAGAATATATGTGAATGCTTATCACAGACGGAGCTTTGCTGATTAAGTGCTCAGGAAAGGCAGTTAGCAGACGTAGAAAGCAGTAACAGCAGTACAATAAAATTGTCGTAAATCTGTTTCTAAACAGATTTTTTGGCCACCTGAATACTGCAGCATGAGACTAAGCAGTACTTGATAAAGTCTCATATAGAAAGAAGGTATTACAAAGATTGTATGAGTTTAGAAATCACAGCAATTCCCCAAGTACATCTTCTAAAATTCTGTCTATAAAAATCCACATCTATTATGGAGGGTTGAAAACTTTATCGGAAGAAACGTTTATTCCACCTTCACCATTTATTCTGGTCTTTTTTATTGCTTTTTGTACTAAAAATATTAGCACTCTATGCTTAGCAAAAATATTAAATTCTACGTTGTATATAAAAATGGTAGAAAAAATTGCTTATCATTTTGACCTTTACTCCTGTTATGGGAATGTAACTGAATATGAATTTTAGTTTTGTGTATTTAAACACAGCCTCTTAACTTAAATAGCTAAAAGTAAAAATGCCTAAAAAATATATATTATGTTGTCAAACAACCTTTTCAAGTCACCTTGATTGAGAGAACTTAGGCAGAATTTTGCCTATTCATTCTTTAAAAAAAGTATTTGATAGAATACTGTTTGTATAATTGTACAATGACCAGAGACGTAGCAATAAACCAAAGACATTAAATTATTTCATTCATGGACTGGTGTCAGAATGATCTCAACAACCCACAGCCCACATAAAGATCATTAAATGGAGATCAGTGGATTCAAGTCATGCTTGACAAATTTAGAATTCATCAGTATCCGTTAATACACAGGGCATACAGCCAACACCAGCTGTAATACAAGATATTAACTCTGTATTGTCCATGAGTTCACTAGAATTTAGCTGACCTCAATAGGTGTTCAGCAGTCAAGCCTCTAACAAAGACTTCAGCAACACTGGAGGAGGAAACTACCATCCTTGTGGTTACCTGTTAGCAGCCCATTCAGGAGCATTCACAGGTTCAGTGTGCCTGTATCACGCTGCAAATGTAATCTACCAGAGACAGAAAATTATTGCAGTCAGTTCTCATTCTTGCACAGCCTCCTGAAGAAGGTAGTTCTTGACTTAAAAGCTTCAGTGAATCTACATTCATGTAAGGTATAAAAGTCGTCTTTTGGTTTTTGGAAACTTTGTAGCAATGGTTATTGAAAATCTGAATTCATTGAAGCCTTCTTCAGTGAATTCCATGTAAGTTACTTTTTTTAAACACACTTGGTACTTTTTAAAATATATATACTTTAAGTTCTGGGACACATGTCCATAACATGCAGGTTTGTTACATAGGTGTACACATCCCATGGCGATTTGCTGCACCAATCAACTCATCATCTACATTGGATATTTCTCCTAATGCTACCACTCCCTAGCCTCCCACCCCACAAACAGTTCCCTGTGTCCATGTGTTCTCATTGTTCAACACCCACTTATAAGTAAGAACATGTGGTGTTTGTTTTTCTGTTCCTGCATCAGTTTGCCGAGAATGATGGTTTCCAGCTTCATCCATGTATCCATGTCCCTCAAAGGACATAAATCCATCCTTTTTATTGCTGCGTAGTATTCCATGGTGTATATGTGCCAAATTTTCTTCATGAATTCTATCATTGATGGGCATTTGGGTTGGTTCCAAGTCTTTGCTATTATGAACAGTGCCACGCTAAACATATGTGTGCATTTGTCTTTATAATAGAATAATTTATAATCTTTGGGCATATTCCCAGTAATGGGATTGCTGGGTGAAATGGTATTTCTGGTTCTAGATCTTTGAGGAATCACTGTACTGTTTTCCACCATGGTTGAATTAATTTAAACTCCCACCAACAGTGTAAAAATGTTTCTATTTCTCCATATCCTCTCCAGCATCTGTTGTTTCCTGACTTTTTAATGATTGCCATTCTAAATGGCACGAGATGGGATCTCATTATGGTTTTGATTTGCATTTCTCTAATGACCAGTGATGATGAGCTTTATTTCATATGTTTGTTGGCCTCATAAATGTCTTCTTTTGAGAAGTGTCTGTTCATATCCTTCACCCACTTTTTGATAGGGTTGTTTTTTTCTTGTAAATTTAAGTTTCTTACAAGTTTAAGTTCTTTATAGATTCTGGATATTAGGTATTTGTCAGATGGATAGATTGCAAAAATTTTCTCCCATATTGTAGGTTGCCTGTTCACTCTCATGATAGTTTCTTTTGCTGTGAGTAGCTCTTTTGTTTAATTAGATCCCATTTGTCAATTTGGGGCTTTTATTGCCATTGCTTTTGGTGTTTTATTCATGAAGTCTTTGCCCATGCCTATGTCCTGAAAGTATTCCCTATTCTTTCTATTAGGGTTTTTAAGGTTTTAGGTCTTACATTTAAGTCTTTAATTCATCCTGAGTTAATTTTTATATAAGGTGTAAGGAAGGGGTCCAGTTTCAATTTTCTGCATATGGCTAACCTGTTTTCCCAAGACCATTTATTAAATAGGGTATTGGAAGTTCTCAACAGGGCAATCAGGAACGAGAAAGAAATAAAGAGTAATCAGGAGGAAAAAGGAAGTCAAATGGTCTCTGTTTGTAGATAACATGATTATAAATTAAGAAAATCCCATTGTCTCAGCCCAAATTCTCCTTAAGCTGATAAGCAACTTCAGCAAAGTCGCAAGATACAAAATCAATGTGAAAAATTACAAGCATTCCTATACATCAGTAATAGACAGAGAGCCAAATCATGAATGAATTCCCATTCACAATTGCTACAAAGAGAATAGAATACCTAGAAATACCACTCACAAGGGATGTGAAGAATCTTTTCAAAGGGAAATACAAACCACTGCTCAAGAAAATAAGAGAGAACACAAACAAATGAAAAAACATTCCATGCTCATGGATAGGAAGAATCAATATTATGAAAATGGCTATACTACTCAAAGCAATTTATAAATTCAATACTATTCCCGTCAAGCTACCATTGATTTTCTTCACTGAAGTATAAAAAACTATTTTAAATACTATATAGAACCAAAAAAGAGCCCATGTAGCCAAGATAATCCTAAGCAAACAGAACAAAGCTGGAGGCATCGTTCTTTTTGCTTAGGATTATGTTGGCTACATGGGCTCTTTTTGCTTAGGATTATCTTGGCTACATGGGCTCTTTTTGCTTAGGATTATCTTGGCTACATGGGCTCTTTTTGCTTAGGATTATCTTGGCTACATGGGCTCAAAGCTAACTTCAAACTATACCACAAGACTATAGTAACAAAAACAGCATGGTACTGGTACCAAAACAAATATATGGACGAATGGAACTGAACAGAGGCCTCAGAAATAATGCCACACATCTACAACCATCTGATCTTTTGATCTTTGATGCTTTTTATGCTAAATTTTAATCTTTGTTTCTTACAAATGTCACTGCTTTTCAAAGTGGAATCAACTTATCAAATTATCAACTGTTTGTTGTTCTTTTATAGTGATTAAATTACCTTCCAGACTAGAAAATGCCCTAATCCCACATATTATTTCTCTTTGTTTATATGTATATTTAATTTTTTTATGTAGACAATTCTTTTTTTTTTTTGAATTTTGACAAGATTATCTTTTAACAATCCTTTTGCCTTTAAATTTTAGATAATTTCATTTCTTCATCAACCAATATTTTCAGTATAATGCTAAATAAAATTAGCAATTACTAGTATTACTGTGTTCTACCCAAGTTTATAGGGAAACTGCTATCATTCCACAATGAAGAATGGGGCTTAGTACAATTTCTTGTACATAACTTTATTTACATTTTAATTTTAGTTTTCTCTAATTTTTTTTATAATAAAAAGATTTTGAAATTTAGAAAATGGCTCTGTTTTGCATCAATTAAAATAATATTTTTTTCTTTAATTAAGGTTTAAATATAGTGTATTTATATAGTTTACATAAAATTAGGTACTCTACTGTAATAAGCTCAGCTTCATTGAGGTTTTTTTTTTAATACTCCTGGAGTAAGGTTACTATTATTTTATTTAAGATATTTGAATTTATGCTCATGATTTCTGTTAACCTGATGATGTTTTTCTTTCCCGAACTGCTCAAATTCCATTTTTGTATCAAGGTCACACTGGCCTCCTAGAATGAGTGCAGAAATATGACCTCTGATTTTGTTCTTGTAAAAATTTGTCTACTGTTGGAATATCCACCTCCTTGCAAGTTTGGTTAAAATTATCTGTAAATCTTCATCAGAGGCCTGAGGAGTTACTTGTGGAAAAAAGTGTTAGCCAATGCTTCAATGTTTTTAACAGCTATAGTATTCCATATTCATGCTATTGCTTTTTGACAAGGGCTTGGAGCATTATACCTTTAAAATTATTTATCCATTTTATTGTAGTTTTACATTTTATTGGCATAGATTTAGCAATATCCTCTTATTCTATTTTTAGTTTGTTCTTTTAGACAATTGTAGCCACTGTTTCTTGGTTTTTATGTTCTCTCTGTTTTTAACACTCTCTCTCTCTCTCTCTCTCACACACACACACACACACACACACACACAGACACACACACACAGTGTTACTATTGAGGTGTAATTCTATAAAGATCCTTTGGCTAATTTGGTAATTTTCATTGTGTCTTATTTTTCTCCTTTATTGATTTTTTCCCCGATTTAATATAACAACACTTCTGCACACATTGGGTCTACTTTGTGGTTCTTATACTTAATATAATAAATAATTATCAGAATTTCTTGATTTTCTAAAATAAGCATTTCAATTGTACATTTTAACATATTTGAATGTTGTTGTCTGTCATATGTGTGTCAATAGGTATTATTGTCATTGTTATTGTTATTATAAAAGGTTTTACATTTTTACTATGATTTCTATTTTAATCTATGAATAATTTAGAGGATGAATGTTATTTATAAATGGAGTACTATTTAACTTTTCAAACTTATTACTAAGTTAACTACCTTTTATCAGAAAATTTTGTAAATATTTCCTGTGTTATAGAAAGATGAATACTCTCTAATATTTGGTACTAGATTTCTGTGTTTGTCCATTACATCTACTTACTAAAATGTTCTCTATTTTCAGTGATATTTGGGGATCTACTCAACCTATAATAAATAATATTAACTTAAAAATCCATGAGGATTCACACATTCAACCAAGATGGATTAATGACAAAGAGTAGAATTAACCCTTCTCCCTGAAACAAACATACTAAAAATACAAAAACAATAAACAATCAAGACACCCAGACATGACATACAAATAATGACAAAGACAATAAACAATCAAGACACCCAGACATGACACACAAATAATGACAAAGACAATAAACAATCAAGACACCCAGACATGACACACAAATAATGACTCTGCCCATTTAGGAATCAACCCTTTTCAACAACCAGTTAACTGTTTTGAGTTAATTTCCAAGCAGTGAGGGAAATCAAGGCAGAACCAGGCAGTCTGCCTGAATTGAGAAGATAAGGGCTGAGAATCTAAGGAGAAAAAATGTTCTATAATGAGCAGGAAGTACTGAAGGACAGGCTGCTAGAGAAAAAAATTCAACCACATTTTTCCTCTCTAAGGTTGAAATTCACAAGCTTTGCTTATAATTCTTAAGTGGATTTATTTTAAATTTTAGCATCCACATTTAATTTAAAAATGTTTAATCTTTATCTCAACAATCTAGAGACCATAAAACACATTTAATACTTATCAGTACTATTTATTCCTAATTTAAATTCTATTGTTTTCTGCATGCCTATATTTTCTTTTATATCCCCAGAAATTACATATTATTTGTATCATTTTATACATACCATAAAATTACATGCTTAGATTCATATGTACTTTTAGTTATTATTTACTTTGTATTAATTTTAGCATCTTAAATTAACTTTCTCTAGAATTATCTGCAGTAAGAGGTTGTTGATTATTAACTCTTTTAGTTTTTGTTTACCTGAAAATGTCTTTATTTTATTTTCACTTTCAAAATATAATTTTGCTGTGTGCACAATTTCACATTGACAGTTACTGTCACTCATTTCTTAGCAGATGTTTCTATTTTTCCCTGGATGCAACTGTACATATTAAGAAGTCTGCTGTCATTAAAATCTCTGTTATGTCTTCATTTTTGACATCATAAAGTCTAGTCTTACTTAGCTTCAGTTACAGAGTTTCTCTAGTGTCTGATAGCTATAGATTTAATTCTGTTTTTCCATGGTCATTCATAAACTTCCATCAGTACTGCAATATTTATTGGTGGTATGTTTTTAAATACAATATTCCACAACTCTTTGCATATCTTCTTTCTGGAAATTCCAAAAAGACTTATGTCAAATTTTAAACTCTAATCTTGATACTTGTTTATATATTTTGCTTTCTTTCTCATTTTTTTGTGCTTCGATTTACATGCTCTTTAACCTTTTTAACTTTTGGAGGTAATTCTTCTGTTTTCCTCTCACTTTATTTGAATAATACCACTTAATGTCTTCAATAAGTTGCATATTTTTTATGAAATTCAGCTTAAGCATTTGTTCAACTGCTTCGCTAAATAATTGTAATTGTTTCTTACTCAAATATTTGAATCCCATCTTCTATTTTGTTAAACATTTCTTTAGGAGTAATGTTATTTTGTTTCTGACAACATTTTGGCTGTATATAATTTTTTAAAATTCAGGGCTGGGCATGATGGCTCACATTTGTAATTCCAACACTTTGGGAGGATGAATGTGAGGATCACTTGAATCCAGTAGTTGGAGAGCAGCCTGGGCAACATAGTTAAAACCAGTCTCTCCAATATTAATAACAAATTAATTAATTAAAATTGGCTGAGCATGGGAGCCTGTTCCTGTAGTCCTAACTACTTGGGAGTCTGAAGTAGGAGGATCACTTGAGTCCTGAAGGTAAAGGCTATAGTGGGCCATGATTGTACCACTGCACTTCAGCCTGGGGAGCATAGCAACGCCCCATCTCAAAAAAAAAAAACCTGCTACCTCTTAATAATGGTGGCTTTTTGCTTCTATAATCTCCCTTTTTGGAAATTCCAACACCTAAACAGTAGATACTTCATTCTCCTGAGAGCTTGAATTTACTCTTTTAAAGGACCTGTGTCTGCTCATCAGAGCAAGTTTCACAAAAATGTGAGATTCACAATTTCCTTCATCTTGCTGCTTCCTTGAAACTAAGTTCTCATTACGTTCTGCTACGGTCTTTTGTGCATAACTTGAATTTTGGCAAGTTTACAGAGACTATCAAAAAGTCCATGAAACTATAGCATTTTTTTTAAATTTTTTATTGCATTTAAGGTTTTGGGGTACATGTGCAGAACGTGCAAGACAGTTGCATAGGTACACACATGGCAGTGTCTTTTGCTTCCTTTCTCCCCTTCACCCATATTTGTCATTTTTCCGCAGGCTATCCCTCCCAAGCTCCCCCCCACTGGCCCTCCCCTTTTCCCCCAATAGACCCCTGTGTTTAGTACTCCCCTCCCTGTGTCCATGTGTTCTCATTTTTCATCACCCTCCTATGAGTGAGAATATGCGGTATTTCATTTTCTGTTCTTGCGTCAGTTTGCTGAGAATGATGTTCTCCAGATTCATCCATGTCCCTACAAACCACACGAACTCATCATTTCTGATTGCTGCATAATATTTCATCATGTATATGTGCCACACTTTCCCAATCCAGTCTATCATCGATGGGCATTTGGGTTGGTTCCAGGTCTTTGCTATTGTAAACAGTGCTGCAATGAACATTCGTGTGCATGTGTCCTTATAGTAGAACAATTTGGATATATACCCAGTAATGGGATTGCTGGGTCAAATGGAATTTCTATTTCTAAAGCCTTGAGGGATCGCCACACTGTCTTCCACAATGGTTGAACTAATTTACACTCCCACCAACAGTGTAAAAGTGTTCCTTTTTCTCCACATCCTCTCCAGCATCTGTTGTCTCCAGATTTTTTAATGATTGCCATTCTAACTGGTGTGAGATGGTATCTCAATGTGGTTTTGATTTGCATCTCTTTAATGACCAGTGATGATGAGCATTTTTTCATATGATTGTTGGCCTCATATATGTCTTCTTTTGTAAAGTGTCTGTTTATATCCTTTGCCCATTTTTGAATGGGCTTGTTTTTTTTTTCCTGTAAATCTGTTTGAGTTCTTTGTAAATTCTGGATGTCAGCCCTTTGTCAGATGAGTAAACTGCAAAAAATTTTCCCCATTCTCTAGGTTGTCGATTCACTCTAGTGACTGTTTCTTTTGCTGTGCAGAAGCTGTGGAGTTTGATTAGGTCCCATTTGTCTATTTTGGCTTTTGTTGTCAATGATTTTGGTGTTTGGTTCATAAAGTCCTTGCCTACTCCTATGTCCTGGATGGTTTTGCCTAGATTTTCTTCTAGGGTTTTTAAGGTGCCAGGTCTTATGTTTAAGTCTTTAATCCATCTGGAGTTAATTTTAGTGTAAGGTGTCAGGAAGGGGTCCAGTTTCTGCTTTCTGCACATGACTAGCCAGTTTTCCCAACACCATTTATAACCCATTGCTTGTTTTTGTCAGGTTTATCAAAGATTGTATGGTTGTACATACGTTGTATTTCATCTGATGTCTCTGTTTTGTTCCATTGGTCTTTATCTCTTTTTTGGTACCAGTACCATGCTGTTTTGATTACTGTAGCCTTGTAGTATAGTTTGAAATCCAGTAGTGTGATGCCCCTTGCTATGTTCTTTTTGCTTAGAATTGACTTGGCTATGCAGGCTCTCTTTTGGTTCCATATGAAGTTCATGGTGGTTTTTTCCAGTTCTGTGAATAAAGTCAATGGTAGCTTGATGGGGATAGCGTTGATTCTGTAAATTACTTTGGGCAGTATAGCCATTTTCACAATGTTAATTCTTCCTAACCATGAATATGGAATGTTTCTCCATCTGTTTGTGTCCTCTCTGATTTCATTGAGCAGTGGTTTGTAGTTCTCCTTGAAGAGGTCCCTTAGGTTCCTTGTGAGTTGTATTCCAAGGTATTTTATTCCTTTTGTAGCAATTGTGAATGGCAGTTCATTCTTGATTTGGCTTTCTTTAAGTCTGTTATTGGTGTAGAGGAATGCCTGTGATTTTTGCACGTTGATTTTATATCCTGAGACTTTGCTGAAGTTGCTTATCAGTTTCAGGAGTTTTTGGGCTGAGGCGATGGGGTCTTCCAGGTATACTATCATGTTGTCTGCAAATAGAGACAATTTGGCTTCCACCTTCCTATTTGAATACCCTTTATTTCTTTTTCTTGCCTGATTGCTCTGGCTAGAACTTCCAGTACTACATTGAATAGGAGTGGTGAAAGAGGGCATCCTTGTCTAGTGCCAGATTTCAAAGGGAATGCTTCCAGTTTTTGCCCATTCAGTATGGTATTGGCTGTTGGTTTGTCGTAAATAGCTTTTATTACTTTGAGGTACGTTCCGTCTATACTGAGTTTATTGAGGGTTTTTAGCATAAAGGCCTGTTGAATTTTGTCAAATGCCTTCTCTGCATCAATTGAGATAATCATGTAGTTTTTGTTTTTGGTTCTGTTTATGTGGTGAATCATATTTATAGACTTGCGTATGTTGAACCAGCTTGCATCCCTGGGATCAATCCTACTTGATCATGATGGATACGTTTTTTGATTTGCTGTTGCAAATATTTTATTGAAGATTTTTGCATCTATGTTCATCATGGATATTGGCCTGAAGTTTTCTTTTCTTGTTAAGTCTCTGCTGGGTTTTGGTATCAGGATGATGTTGGTCTCATAAAATGATTTGGGAAGGATTCCCTCATTTTGGATTATTTGGAAAGTTTCAGAAGGAATGGTATCAGTTCCTCTTTGTGTATCTGATAGAATTCAGCTGTGAACCCATTTGGACCTGGGTTTTTTTGTATGTGTGGTAGGCTCTTAATTGCTGCCTCGACTTCAGACCTTGTTATTGGTCTATTCATAGTTTCAGCTTCCTCCTGGTTTAGGCTTGGGAGGACACAGGAGTCCAGGAATTTATCCATTTCTTCCAGGTTTACTAGTTTATGTGCATAGAGTTGTTGTAATATTCTCTGATAATGGTTTGAATTTCTGTGGAATCTGTGGTGATTTCCCCTTTATCATTTTTTACTGCATCTATTTGGTTGTTCTCTCTTTTCTTTTTTATCAATCTGGCTAGTGGTTTGTCTATTTTGTTGATCTTTTCAGAAAACCAGCTCTTGGATTTATTGATTTTTTGAAGGGTTTTTATGTCTCTATCTCCTTCAGTTCTGCTCTGATCTTAGTTATTTCTTGTCTTCTGCTAGGTTTTGAGTTTTTTTGATCTTGCTCCTCTAGCTCTTTCAATTTTGACAATAGGGTGTCAATTTTGGATCTCTCCATTCTCCTCATATGGCACTTATTGCTATATATTTTCCTCTAGAGACTGCTTTAAATGTGTCCCAGAGATTCTGGCATGTTGTGTCTTTGTTCTCATTGGTTTCAAAAAACTTCTTTATTTCTGTCTTCATTTCATTGTTTATCCAGTCAACATTCAAGAGCCAGTTGTTCAGTTTCCATGAAGCTCTGCAGTTCTGAGTTGGTTTCTGAATTCTGAGTTCTAACTTGATTGCACTATGGTCTAAGAGACTGTTTGTTATGATTTCAGTTGTTTTGCATTTGCTGAGGAGTGCTTTACTTCCAATTACGTGGTCAATTTTAGAGTAGGTGTGATGTGGTGCTGAGAGGAATGTATATTCTGCGGATTTGGGGTGGAGAGTTCTGTAAATGTCTATCAGGTTTGCTTTTTCCAGGTCTGAGTTCAAGCCCTGATATCCTTGCTGATTTTCTGTCTGGTTGATCTGTCTAATATTGACAGTGGAGGGTTAAAGTCTCCCACTATTATTGTGTGGGAGTCTAAGTCACTTTGTAAGTCATTAAGAACTTGCCTTATGTATCTGGGTGCTCCTGTATTGGGTCCATATATGTTTAGGATTGTTAGCTCTTCTTGTTGTATCGATCCTTTTACCATTATGTAATGACCTTCTTTGTCTCTTTTGATCTTTGTTGCTTTAACGTCTATTTTATCAAAGATGAGAATTGCAACTCCTGTTTTTTTGTTTTTTTGTTTTTTTGTTTTTTTGTTCTCTTTTTGCTTGGTAAATCTTCCTCCATCTCTTTATTTTGAGCCTTTGTGTATCCTTGCATGTAAGATGGGTTTCCTGGATACAGCACACTGAAGGGTTTTGTTTTTTTATCCAGTTTGCCAGTCTGTGTCTTTTGATTGTGCATTTAGTCCATTTGTATTTAGGGTTAATATTGTTATGTGTGAATTTGATACTGCTATTTTGATGCTAAGTGGCTGTTTTGCCCGTTAGTTGATGTAGATTCTTCATTATGTTGATGCTCTTTAGCATTTAGTGTGATTTTGGAATGGCTGGTACTGGTTGTTCCTTTCTATGTGTAGTGCCTCTTTCAGGAGCTCTTGTAAAGCAGGCCTGGTGGTGACAAAATCTCTGAGTACTTGCTTGTTCACAAATGATTTTATTTTTCCTTCACTTACGAAGCTCAGTTTGGCTGGATATGAAATTCTTGGTTGAAAGTTCTTTTCTTTAAGAATGTTGAATATTGGCCCCCACTCTCTTCTGGCTTGTAGCGTTTCTGCCAAGAGATCTGCTGTGAGTCTGATGGGCTTCCCTTTGTGGGTGACCTGACCTTTCTCTCTGGCTTCCTTTAGTATTTTCTCCTTTATTTCAACCTTGTTGAATCTGACGATTATGTGCCTTGGGGTTGCTCTTGTGGAATATCTTTGTGGTGTTCTCAGTATTTCCTGAATTTGAGAGTTGGCCTGTCTTGCTAGGTGGGGGAAGTTTTCCTGGATAATGTCCTGAAGAGTATTTTCCAGCTTGGATTCATTCTCTTCATCCCCTTCTGGTACACCTATCAAATGTAGGTTAGGTCTCTTCACATAGTCCCACATTTCTTGGAGATTTTGTTCATTCCTTTTTGCACTTTTTTTCTCTAATCTTGGTTTCTCATTTTATTTCATTGAGTTGATTGATCTTCGACTTCTGATATTCTTTCTTCTGCTTGGTCAATTCTGCCATTGAAACTTGTGCATGCTTTGCGAAGTTCTCGTATTGTGTTTTTCAGCTCCTTCAATTCATTCATATTCCTCTCTAAGTTATCCATTCTTGTTATCATTTCCTCGAATCTTTTTCAAATCTTTTTTCAAGTTTCTTAGTTTCTTTGCATTGATTTAGAACATGTTCTTTTAGCTCACAAAAGTTTCTCATTACCCACCTTCTGAAGTCTAATTCCGTCATTTCATCACAGTCATTCTCTGTCCAGCTTTGTTCCGTGCTGGTGAGGAGTTTTGGTCCTTTGTAGGAGGCGAGGTGTTCTGGTTTCGGGTGTTTTCCTCCTTTTTGCGCTGGTTTCTTCCCATCTTTGTGGATTTATCCACCTGTCGTCTGAGTAGTTGCTGACTTTCTGATTGGGTCTGAGTGGACACCCAGATTGTTGATGATGAGGTCTCTCTGTTACTTGGTTTTCCTTCTACCAGTCTAGCCCCTTTGCTGTATGACTGCTGAGGTCCACTCCAGGCCCTGCTTGTCTGGGGTACACCTGTAGCAGCTGCAGAATGGTGAGGGATGCTACCAGTTTCTTCTGCTATTTTTGTCCCAGAATGGTGCCTGCCTAATGTCAGTCTGATCAGTCCTTTTTGAGGTGACTCTGGATATACAGGGGTCAGGGAGCTGCTTAAGTATCAAAATTGGTCTAATGGGCAAACGCAAAAGGCTACTACCAAAAATTACAGAAAACACATATCTAACACACAAGGGTATTTGCAAAATTGACTATGTCTTGCCTATCAAGTAAGTTACAATTTCAAATATATATACTTGTGTTTTGTTTGTTTGTTTTTGAGACAAAATTTTCCTCATATTGCCTAGGCTGGGGTATAATGGCACAACCTCAGCTCACTGCAACCTCCAACTCCCAGGTTCAAGTGATTCTTCAGCCTCAGCTTCCTGAGTAGCTGGGATTACAGCTGGACGCACCACCACATCCAGCTAGTTTTGTCTTTTTAGTAGAGACAATGTTTCACCTCTGGTGGTCCACCCCCTCAGCCTCCCAAAGTGCTGAGATTACAGAGGTGAGCCATTGTACCTGGCTTCATATATATATACTTGTCTATATCACGTATTTTCTGATAAAACATTAAATTAGAAATTAATAAAACATCCAATAAAACCATAACATTTTTATTTGATATTCCACTATATGCATATCTTAAAAGTCAAAGACTCATAAGAGTCCCAATAATCTAAGTCAAATACCAACTTCAGGCATTTGAACACTTAAAATTTAATTTTGAGAGTAAATGGAGAAACCTGAGGATTAACATTTTAGTTCATGATTAGAAAGAAAATAAAGCAATTGTGTTCTTTTGGTTTGGTAACAGAGGGTCATCTAGAATGTAATGTTGAGTCCCATAAAAAATAAATAGTTCCAAAGAATCATTTCAGATAAAACCTAGTAATGTGAATAAATTGTTGACTTTTTCTAGGTAGCAATTAAAATCTAATCTCAGCAACAAAGAATCAATATCATTAGCCCTTGATAGTTTTAGCACTGTATCATGTGCTTTTTTCCATCTCTTTTTCCTATACCTTTTTGCTTTCCACTTATCTAGAGATGACCTCTTTTTTTTGTCTAACTACATTACAAAGAAGAAAGAGCAAGATATTCCAGCTGATGTTAAATGCTTTCCACAGCATGCATGATGGCATAATAGGATACTTGATCAGAAATTGTCTGTTCTGAATGGTGTTAGTGCTGCTTAGTGGTAGTAAAACTGGGTAGCTGCTGTTATTACAGAAGCTTTGCTCTGGATTATTAAAATACAAGAAACAATTTGGCTTCTTAACATACTGTCTTCCTATTTATATTATTTGTCCTTGTTTTTTGCTCAATACTATATGCTTTTCTCAATACTCCATCCAGTAATCAAGAGTTAGATACATAGCTCAAAACAATAGAGATGGATTTTATCTTAAAGGGGAATTTCTATCGTGAGGACTATTATTACTTAATGTCAATAATTGTTGCCAGTTTCTAAGTGTTTTGGGCAATTGTTAAGAAAGAAATCTTTTAGGAATCATACATAGCTTTGCTAAATATTGGGAAAATTACCTAATGTTAAAAAATAACTCTAGACTTATTGGTCAGATATGAACATATGAGAATATTAGTTTTTGTTTTCTGAAGATATTTAATATTAGTTGTTTTAAATAAATTATTTCACATAGAATATTCTCCCCTTCATAATTTTAGTTACAATTTTGAAACTTCACTGATAAGTAAAAATATAGGTAGCATCCAAAATTAATTGCAAAACCATATGACTTTATATGCAAATTAAGCAGTTGTCATAAATATCCTATTAACTTATATTTTTCATAATACTCTTGACAAAACATCAGCTATATAGTTTCAAATCATGATTTTTACTAAAATTATACTCTAAAACCTTATAAATTATTTCTAGGCAAATGATTTCAGATTAGTAATGGACTAAAAACCAAATCTAGAACTATCTTTCAAGTAAATAAATTCTACAGTTTCAAATTTTACACTTTCTGTTTATTTCCATGAAAAATATTTCTAGATTTATTTCCATAAAAAATAGATCTAGATTTGGCCTTTTAGTCCACCAGTAAACTTAAATCATTTGATTTCCCAGTTATCATTGTTTTTCATTTATAATAAGAAGTCTAGATTTACTTTGTGTATATATGTTTTCTTAAAAGAAATAATCATAAAAATTGTTATGTAGCATATTGTTGTAGTTTGTATTTTATTATATTATGGGGCAAATTTCGCATCCTTGCATTAATTTGGTAAACTGCTAAAAATTAACTACAAAGAGACAGAGAGAAAAAAATATAACCAGCCAGAGTGGGGAAAAAACAATTGCTTGTTTAACTTTAGACAAGCAATAAAAAGATGAACTCAGATTTTCTAAACAGAAATAATAGAAGCCAGAAAATAAATACTACCAAAGTGTTATTATATTATACAATATATATGCATGTGTGTGTATGTATTCACCAATATAGAATTCCATACCTAGAAGAGATACTATCAGTCAAAATCAAAGAATTTATCACCAGCCTACCTATATTCAAGTATTATTAAAAACATTTATATTTATATAACTATGTCAAATGTATAAATTTATTTGTAGAGGGAGAGACATAATTGCTTATCACAGTTTAGAGATGCAAAAAAAAAAAAGAAAAAGGAAAACAAAATTAACTCATTAGGTTTTTTAAAATTTTCTAGGTAAAAGGATCTTAGTGTGTTTATTCTGAATCTCTCAGGTTAACCAGTAAAGCTGGGCAAAATAGGATACAAATTTAAAACTAATACAGAAAGAGAATCGTACACATAGATAGAAAAGAGAAAAAAGGAGATTACATTACTGTTATGACAATAGTTACCTTTGGCGGGAAGAAAGTGCTTATGCATTTGAGGAACATACAAATGGCTTCTCAAGTGAAAGCTGTGTTCTCTTTTTAAGCTGAGTCTAATTTTGACCTAGACGATGTTTTCAGCAATTTTTGCTTTATAATATGTTTTTTTAAGAGTTGCTGATTTCATTCTTGTGGAATTTTCTCTATGTAACTTACATTTTACCTTAAAATATATTTTAAAATGTACAGTAAAATTATTCATACATTATAATGTCTTTAATATTTAATATCTAACAAATGTACTACTATTGGAGTCAATATCTCTTAGCCTATACTTGATAAGTACAATGCAATTTTGCAGATCAAATACAACTGTTTAGAACACGGACATCCGTTCTTTTTGCTTCCCTGGGTCACAGTGGAAAAAGAAGAATTGTCTCGGGCCACATATAAATAAATCTAACACTAACAATAGCTGATTAGCTTTAAAAAAAAAAAAAAAACCTCAAACAAATCTCATAATGTTTTTAAAAAAGTTTACTAATTTGTGTTGGGTCACATTCAAAGCTGACCTGGGCTGCATGAGGCCCGTGGCCCATGAGTTGGATAAGCTTGGTTCAGAATCTCGGTGGTTATATTTTAATTATATTACTAGGAATACAACCAAGGCTCCCTACGTTCTAATATAGCAAACATATTTACTATGAAAAAGAAAATTCATAATATACTAATACAAGTATAACAAAAGTAATGTTAAAGAGTAATATGTATTAAACTGGAAAAAAATTAAAATCTTCAGAAAAGTATACAATTTTAAATTTTCTTACAATGTTTATTTTTTAATTGATAAAATGTACATAACTATCATGTACAGCATGATGTTTTAAAATATGTATACATTCTGGAATTGCCAAATCAAGCTAATTAACATATGCATTGCCTCATATACCATTTACTGTCATGAAAACACATCCTATTCTCTTAGCAGTGTTCAAAAATACAATATGTTTTATTAATTATAGTCACCAGGTTGCATAATAAATTTCTTGAACTTATTTCTCTGCATGAGGCCCAGGACAGCTTTGAATACAACCCAATACAAATTTGTAGATTATCTATCTGAAATATTACGCACTTTGGCCAACCTTTCCCTAATCCTCCACACCAACCAGCCTCTGTTAACCACTTGCTCTACTCTGCTTCTAGGAGCTCAACTTTTAAAAAACTGTCAACTTTCAAAAGGCCTGGAAACCATCATTCTCAGCAAACTGACACAAGAACAGAAAATCAAACATCGCATGTTCTCACTCATAGGCGGGTGTTGAACAATGAGAACACGTGGACACAGGGAGGGGAGCATCACACACTGGGGTCTGTAGAGAGAGGGAAATAGGAGAGGGACAGCAGGAGGTGGGGAGTTGGGGAGGGGTAACATGGGGAGAAATGCCAGATATAGGTTATGGGGAGGAAGGCAGCAAACCACATTGTCATGTGTGTACCTATGCAACAATCTTACATGTTCTTCACATGTACCCCAAAACCTAAAATGCAATAAAGAAAAGACATATATGAGTTAACTAAAAACTTTAACACTGATTTAAAAACTAATGATGAAAAAAAAAGGGCCCATCAACAGCACTAGTGTGTTTGCCAACCATCAACTATCTCAAGCAACTCTAGGAACTATATTTTGAGTTTATACAATATTTTTCACTGTAAAAATGTTAGTTCTTCTTAGAGCCTAGGTGATTTTCTCTATTGTATGTATTGCAAACCAAAATAATTTGGAACGACTTCAGTTACTACAAAGTAGTGATTCTGTGAAAAATAAGAAGCAGCATTAGTCTCTGTGCAAAGCAATCAGTTCAAAGGGGCTTTTACTAGTAGATTTGTGACAAGAGAGTGTCAAAAAAGAAAGACTGTATACCTAGAATAAGACCTAGGCATGTTTAATAATAAGGATTTTAATACAACAAAGAATATGACAATTATCATTTTGAAGTAGTAAGGGGTGATATATGTTAGTGCTTTGATTCTGGCTTAAAGATGTTCATATGGATTTTAAAGCATAAAATACATGGTAAACTGGAAGGGGTCAACATCAGAAGAGTGAAACATTTGGAGCAGCACTAAAGTCAGACTACTCAGCAATAGTTAATTCATAATCACAAAATAGAAACTGTACAACAGTTTAACAGTTGAATTTATATAAATCGATGGATAGAAAGAAGATCAATCAGTGTGTTGATAATATTCTAACAAGTCTTATAATAAAACAAACTTAAGATTCAGTCTTATATTTCCCATTAGATTAGGTAATTCTATTAGTAATTTTCTTACCTGTGATAATGGTTTGTATGTTTAATGTATTTCTTATCTATGATAATGATTTGTATATATGTTTTATATATTTCTTAGAAAATGATAAAGTATTTACAGGTAAAGTGTAGTAAGTTATTTGGCTTCCTTTGAAATAGTAAAAGTAAGGAAGGAAAAATGTGGTCAAATATTATTAAGTGCTCAGTATAACTGGCATTATATGGATTTTCATATTAATGAGCCTTCAAGTAAATTGTAAGTGTGACATTTTTCATAGTAATACATTGAAAAGAAAATAAAAGTTGAAGAACATTGTCTTCTAGTTTTTTAATACATTATATGTTTTGCATTCACAAAAATCTTTATCAAATTCACATTTTATCTTTATACAACTGTCATATAACAACATAACGTTATAATAATATATCACATACAATAATATATCACAGAAAGTTATAGAAATCTTTGGGAGATAAGGGCCTTTTGAAAAGTCTGCCTATTATACCTTTGTCTTGTGCAAAATTTGCCATTTCTTTCAAAACTCAATTTGCTTTTCATGCATACTTGTCTCACGGTCATCTTTTTTCCCTTGTCATTCTTAAGTGTGAATGCTAATATAGTCAGAAAATCATAGTGCTTTATTAGTTTTGAAAATAAAATATGGTGTGATGTTTATTCTAATTGAAAAAGTTAAGTATCTTAAATATCATTTTAAATGTAAATTGAAACATATACATTTAATGCCTTTGAAAACTTGAATTTTGCTTTTCAATTTCTCAAATTAAAGGGATGCTAATATTTGCTTAAAATGGTTCTCTATACAAGAGGTCTGCTGAGACTACATATTTTAGTGAGTACTTGATTTTATTTGCTTTCTTTTAAATATTTCCAAAAAATTTAAGTGATTTTATTTTGATAATTATATTTCCTTCTTAAAAAATCTTTTATTTTTCCCTTGATAACTCACTCTTGCCTTAAGTTTTAGTAAGAATTATAAGACAGAAAAGATGGACCAAAGCAAATCAAAAATATATGGTTTAAGAAATCCTTCTTAAGAAAATTTCTTAAGAAATTTTTCTCTTTGTAAAAAAAAAATGATACTTTTTATATAATACTTACAACTATAAATTATTATTATGCATTGAAAAACTATTGCTTGTAAAACTCTATGCTAGGAGGACTACACTTATCAGTCCTATGGGTTTAATTTTTTTTTTTTTTTTTTTTTTGAGATCGAGTTTCACTCTTGCTGGAGTGCAATGGCGCGATCTCGGCTCACTGCAACCTCCGCCTCCTGGGTTCAGGCAATTCTCCTGCCTCAGCCTCCCGAGTAGCTGGGATTACAGGCACACGCCACCATGCCCAGCTAATTTTTTGTATTTTTAGTAGAGACGGGGTTTCACCATGTTGACCAGGATGGTCTCGATCTCTTGACCTTGTAATCCACCCACCTCAGCCTCCCAAAGTGCTGGGATTACAGGCGTGAGCCACCGCACCCGTCCGGGTTTAATATTTTTATACACAATTTGCAAATAAAAAATTATGAAGAGTTAAGTAACTTGTACAGTTAACTAAATACTTAGTATTCTAGATGCACATTTCCCAGCTGAACTCTAAGTTTAAATGTCTCTTTATTTTCATTTTCCTCTCTTATAAAATTGTTAAAGAACCACTATGGTATGGTTAATAAAATAAAAACATCCAGAAACTGAGATATTCTCAATTACCACCAGTATAGTTTTGAGAAAATTATTTAAATACGTCTATCATAATTTCCATCTTTCAGCATACACAGTACATGCACAGATTGTCCAAAAAATGGTGGAATTGAAAGTTCATATTATAATATGAAAACTGCATTGTTATACAGCAGAGGAAACCAGGCTCAATTTTCCATTCTTTCCCTTGCCCCTTCTTTACTCATCATAAACCAGATAATAAAATTTTTCTGGTTTTTATTTTAGATAGAAAACAAAAGCATTATTTTATTCATTTCCATATATTTAATTTTTAAATAGCTTGTATATAGGAAATTGAAAAATGATTACAAAAGCATACTGTTAAATGAGAAAGTATTTAAGGTTAGAAAGTTGAGTTTAAGTACTATCTCTACCAATAAGTATTCCTTTGGTTCCTTGTACATTATGTACTTTATATGTACCTGATTTCCTTCATAGATAAAATAGAAATTATAATATTTTTCTTCTACTAAAAATTTGAATAAAATTTAAATACTATAATAAGCTATATATATTTAGTAATGGTTGTTATGTTATAAAACACTATTAAATGATACAGTGTTACTAGTGATACATTATTATGATATATTTTAAAAGATGAATGAATTCTAACACATAATACAGCAGAAAGATACCCTAAACTTGTATTTTTTAGTACCTTTTGCCTACTTTTGTAGTATGGAATAAATTGAGATTGTGAAAGCCCCTTGAGGCATATACAATAGCCAGAAGGGAGTGAGAGCCAATATTTGACATTCTTAAAGAAAGAAATTCCAACCAAGAATTTCATATCTGGCCAACTAAGCTTCATAACTAAAGGAGAAATAAGATATTTTTTGGAAGGCAAATGCTGAAGAAATTTGTTAGCACCAGACCTGCCTTAAAAGAGTTCTGAAGGAAGCACTAAATATGGAAAGGAGAGACCATTACCACCACTTGACAAACACATTTAAGCACACAAATCAGTGACACTATAAAGCAACCAAACAAGTCTGTAAAATAACCAGCTAACATCATGATGACAGGATCAAATCCACACCTGTCAATGCTAACCTTAAATGTAAATGAGCTAAATGTCCCAATTAAAAGGCACAGAATGTCAAGCTGGAATAAAGAGAGGTTGCTGTGCCCTGCAAAGCCACAGGGCAGAGCTGTCCAAGGCTATGGGAGTTCACCTCTTGCATCAGTGTGACCTGGATATGAGACGTGGAGTCAAGGGAAATTATTTTGGAACTTTAATAACTGCCCTATTGTATTTGGACTTACCCTTTTGTTTTGGCCAGTTTCTCCCATTTGGAGCAGGTGTATTTGCCCAGATATGCAGAACTATGAGTAATTAAATCTCTATCCTTTATAAATTCCCCAGTCTCAGCTATGTCCTTATTCGCAGTGGGAGAATAGAGTAATACAGGCCAGAATCAAGCTTTTTTAAATGAATAAGAAAAAAAGAAACAATATACCAGAATCTCTGGGACACAGTAAGAGAGTATTAAGAAAACATATTTATAGCACTAAATGCCCATATCAGAAAGTTAGACAGATTGTAATTTAACGACCTAATGTTATGTGATCTTTAAGATCTTGGTTTTCTTCCACTGAAACCTCTGTTGCTGGAGGCATGTTTGCCTGGATTCGTGTCCTGTATCCAGAGAAAATGAGGTATGAAGAAAAGTCAAGGGTGAAGAAGATGAAGAGGAACTTTATTTTAGTGTGACAACAGCTCAGAAGGAGACCCATAGTGGGTAGCTCCCCTCTGTGAGCAGGCATTATTCAGCTCTCATGAGAGAGGAGGCCCTGGAGAGAGTCACTCATCTCTACTTGCTGGTTATCCACAAATCTGCTGCTCTCAGCAGGGAAGACACTCAGGGAAGGAGAGCTCCTCTCTCCAGGTAGGTCATTTGGTGGTCTCTGAAGGTCTCAGAAGGTCTCTGAAGCTCTTAGCAGAAAGGTAGCTTCTCTCGGCTGCTGGTCTTCCCATCATCTTCTCAGTTCTGGCTGAGCCTAGTGCTTTGAATGGGCCTCAGAGGGGAGGAATTGCATGCTGATTGGTCCTTGGGTGGGCTTGGAAAAGGCACCAGTTCCCACTTTGGTTGCTGGAACTAGCATCCCAGCACCTAGCCTTCGCTCCTCTCTGGTCTGGAGGAGGGGCCTTACCATGGACCCACTCCCTTCTGCCTGGGATTCTCCATCCCACTGTTCATGGTTCCAAGGCTCGGCTTGACCTTGCTCTGAGATTGGAGTGGGAGCTGACAGCAGAGGAAAGCCAGGCTGTGGGGGCAGGGTGACTTCCCGTGCCCCCAGGAGTGCAGAAATACCAGAGTCTGCAGCTGCAATTAGGAAGGTTTTAGCCCAGTCGAGGATTGCAGGGCTCCTGCTTGCTCCATAGAGCAGGCAGCTCCAGCCACACCTTTCTGCTACAGTGAGGATAATAGCAGGCTGGCGGCAGCTGCTGCCATCATCAATACCCACTCTGAAGGCATACACCTAACTGGCATCAGAATAGAGATGATGACCACTCTTAACTGCTCATGCTGACAGGGGACATTGTTTTGGGGGAAATGACAGTCAGATCTCTCTCTCTCAGAGGCCTATTTAAGAGTTCCTGGTAAAAAGGGAGCCAATTGTCAGGGGCTTCCAGTGCATGACTCCTTGAAGTCAGATGACTTCTAGGCAAATAAAAACTCATTTTACAGGGAGGTTAAGTATGCAGTGGACTAGAACTCTTAAAACATGGAAGAAATTAAATCTTGTCTGGGGGGCAGTTAAAAAAGAGAAATAATTGTTTAGGGGAGTAGATAATTAGAAATGTCCTTGAGGAAGGTGCCTTTGGTGAGGGATAGAACAAAAGTGAGAATAGTAAGCATAAAATATCTGTGGAGGGTTAATTATTAGCATCATCTTTTGTAATTCTGAACTAGAGGTCCCCAATTTTTCCACTCCAGTACTTTAGGTGCTTTCCTGAATCTATAGAGGCAATTTATTCAGTGCCCCAGTCCTTAATTCAAGTATAATGAATCCAACAATCTATTCCAGTGATGTTCACTGCCATTAAATTAGTCCCAGGGGGCAGTCACCAGATTGCATCTAGCAACTGGCAGGACACCATCTCTGTTGCTTTCCTGTCATATGCAAGTGAAGCTGTGAGATCAGGTCTTTCTCAACCAAGTGAGACAAAGGGAGTTCTGGGAACTGGGGACCTGGCTTAACGTGTTGCCTCCCAAAACAACAACTTAAGTGCAGGGGAGGGGAAAGTGTCTGGGGAAAATACCTCTTGCCCTTTGCATGTGAGTTCCTTCAACATGGGGAAATAAAACTCAATTGTTATATCTTCCTTGCTTGTAAGAATAGATACCATAGTGTTCTCATTTATAGTCCTACTCCTGATAATTAAGTCAAATGCTCCTTCTACTTAGTAATATCTGTGGTTTGCAACATCTTTAACATTGTATATAAAGAAATAGGAAGCATGAGAGCTGCAGAAGGAAAGGGGAGAGGAGAGAAAACATGGAGAGGTGGGGATAGAGAGAGAGGGGGAAGGAAGGAAGAAAGGAAGGGAGGGAGGGAGGGAGGGAGGGAGGAAGGAAGGAAGGAAGGAAGGAAGGAAGGAAGGAAGGAAGGAAAAGGAGGGGAAGGAAGGAGGGAGGGAGGGAGGGAGGGAGGGAGGGAAGGAGGGAGGGAGGCAGGGAGGGAAGGAACGAACCAAGAAAGGAAGAAAGAAAGAAAGAGAGAAGGTAAAGAGAGAAAGAGAAGAAAGAAAAAGAACAAAAAAGAATGAAAGAAAGAAGAGAGAGAGAGACTGGATGGGTAGTCAGTGACTGGAGTTAATCCAGGGCAGTGGCCTTTGAATAACACTGAGTTGTAGCTTCAGCCAGATAACCTCATTGTCCCAGAACCTCTTTCCATTCTCATGTGATGAATAGACCTCTGTGAAGGAAACTGGGTTGAAACAAAGCCAACATTCCTAACACTGGAAGGTGATGAAGGATTGACATTTTCCTTTCTATCAAGCTTATCCTCCACTTAAGCCTATCTTAAGTCTGGCAGCCATGCTAGTCATTTTTAACTGGCAGACAGAGGCTCAGTATTTTTCCCTCATCTTGACTATTATGGAGTTTAGAGACTCTGGAAAAAAAGGACAGAAAGCAGATTCACTATTCACCCTTCTTCATATCCTGAACGATCCCCTAAAATGTTATGGGACCTTTGGGGTGTCAGCTTTCATCCCCTGAAACCTCTGCTGCTGGTGATGCTGAATTCTTGTCCTGCATCCAGGAAGAATGACATGTGCAGATCAATGAAGGGTAAAGAACACGAAGAGGAGCTTTATTTTAGTATTAGAATAGCTCATAATGAGACCCACGTTGGGTAGGCAGGTTGTCCATTGAGTGTTCAGCTCTCAGCAGAGAGGAGTTCCTGAACAGGGTAACTCCTCTATACTTGCTAGTAATCTCAAGGTCTGCTGCTCTCAGCAGAGAGGTGGTCCTGAAGAGGTTAGTTCCTCTCAGCAGGCAGGACGTTTGGCCATCTCTGTGGGTCTATACAAGTCTTGCTGGTCTCTGCAGGTCTCAGCAGGTCTCTGAAGCTCTTACTAGAGAGGGTAGATCCTCTCTGCTGTTGGTCTTCCCATTGTCTGCTGAGTTCTGGCTGAGCCCAGAGCTTTTTATTGGCCTCAGAGGTAAGAAAGTGCATGCTGATTGGCCCATGAGTGGCCTGGAAAAGGCATCAGTTCCCACTCTTGGTGGTGGGAATGGAAGGCCAGTCCCCAGCCTCCAGCCCCTTCCTGACCCAAACAAGGGACCTTACCTATCTCCTTCCACCAGGGTCTCTGCCTCCCACCATTTATAGCTCCCAGGCTGGCCTGACTTTAGTTTGAGATCAGAGCCAGCACTAACAAAAGGGAGAAGCCAGGTAGTGATAGCAGACAATTCTGAGCTTTGTCAAAAGATCAGCAAATACAAAAGTGGGTTTTTGAAATAATTATTAAAATAGACCACCAACTAAACTAATAAAGGAGAAAGGAGAAAAGATTCAAATAAACACAATTAGAAATGACAAAAGGGATGTTATCACTGAAGAGACAGAAATACACATGACCCTCAGATACTATTATGAACACATGTATACACATCAACTAGAAAACCTAGAAGAAATAGATAAATTCCTGTACACATACACCCCCCACAAGACTTAACCAGAAACAGGCTCCAAAATTGAATTAATAATAAATGACCTATGAACCAAAAAAAAAAAAAAAAGCCTAGGGACAGAAGAATTCACAGGTGAATTCTACCAGATGTACTAAGAAGAACTGGTACCATTTCTACTAAAACTATTCCAAAATATTGAGGTGGAGGAACTCCTCCCTAACTCATATTATGAGGCCAGCATCATCCTGATACCAAAACCTGGCAGACTTAGCAAAAAGAAACTTCAGGTCAATATACTTGATGGAAATCAATGCAAAAATTTTCAAAAAAATACTGATAAACCAAATTTAGCAGCACATCAATAAGCTCACCCATGATCATCAAATTGGCTTTTTCAAATTTGATTCAATATACATAAATGAATAAATGAGTTTCATTACATAAACAGAATTAAAGAAAATCAACAACATGATTATTTCAATAGCTGCAGAAAAGGCTTTTGATAAAACATAATATTCCTTCATGTTAAAAACTCTCTATAAAATAGGTATTGAATGAACATACCACAAAATAATAGGAGCCATCTATGACAAACACACAGCCAACATGCTGTATGGGCAAAAGCTGAAGTTATTTCTATTACAAACCAGGATAAGACAATGAAACCCTCTTTTACCTCTTCTTCACTGGACATCCTGGCCAGAGCAGTCAGGCAAGAGAAAGAGATAAAGGTACTCAAATAAAAAGAGAGGAAATAAAACCATTTCTGTTAGCAGATAACATGATTCTACATCTAGAAAACTCCACAGTCTCATTCCAAAACTCCTTAAGCTGATAAGCAATGTCAGCAGTCTCAGAAAACAAAACCTACATACAAAAATCACTCACTTTCCTGTACAAAAACTGTCCAGCTGAGAGCCAAATTAGGAATGCAATCCCATTCATGATTGCCACAAAAAGCATAAAATACCTAGGAATATAGCTAACCAAGGAGGTGAAAGTTCTCTAAAATGAGAACTACAAACAACTGCTGAAAAAAATCAGAGGACACAAGCAAACAAAAACACATTCCATGCTCATGCATAGAATAAGTCAATATTATTAAAATGGCCATACTGCCAAAAACAATTTATAGATTCAATGTTATTACTATTAAAATACCATTGACATTCTTTTCAGAATGAGAAAAGCATTTGAATTAATATGAAACCCAAAAAAAACCCAAATAGCCAAGACAATTCTAAGCAAAAAGAATAAAGCTGGAAGCCTCATGCTACCTTGTCTTGAACTATACTACAAGACTACAGTAATCAAAACAGCATGGTACTGGTACAAAAACAGACACATAGACCAAGGGAACAGAATAGAGAACCCAGAAATAAGGCTATAAACCTACAACTACCACATCTTCAACAGACCGAACAGAGGCAAATGATGAGGAAAGGACTCACTATTTAATAAATGGTGCTGAGAAAACCGGCTAGCCATATGCAGAAGATTGAAACTAATCTCTTCCTTATACCATAGACCAAAATCATTTCAAGATGAATTAAAAATTTAAATGTAAAACTCAAAACTATGAAAGCCCTGGAAGATAGCCTAGGCAATACTATTTTTAATAGGAATGAACAAATATTTGATGGCAAAGATGACAAAAGCAATTGCAACAAGAGCAAAATTAACAAATGAGATATAATTAAACCAAAGAGATCCTACATAACAAAACAAACTATCAATGGAGTAAACAACCTACGGAATAGAAGAAAATTTTTGCAAACTACACATCTGATACAGATCTAATATCCAGCAACTATAAGGAACTTAAATTTACAAGAAAAAACAACCCCATTAAAAAGTGGTCAAAGGACATGAACAGACATTTCACAAAGAAGACATACATGCAGCAAAGAAGCATATTAAGAAAGCTCAATTTCACTAATCATTAGGAAAATGCAAAACTAAACCACAACAAGATACCATCTCAACACTAGTTAGAATGGCTATTATTAAAAAGTCACAAAGTAACAGGTTCTGAGGGGGTTGCAGAGGAAAATAAAAACACCTATACAATGTTGGTGGGAATGTAAATTAGGTCAACCATTGTGGAAAGCAGTGTGGTGATTTCTCAAAGACCTAAAAACAGAACTGTTATTTCACCCAGAAATCCCACTACTGGGTATATACCCAAATAAATATTGTTTTATTATGAAGACACATGCATGTGTATGATCATTGCCTTACTTTTCACAATATTAAATACATGGAATCTACCTAAATGCCCGTCAGTGGTAGACTGGATAAAGAAAATGTGGTACTTATACACCATGAAATACTATGTAACCATAAAAGAGAATGAGATCATATTTTTTTTGCAGGAACATGGATGGAGCTGGAGGCCATCAAACTTATAAAACTAAGGCAGGAAAAGAAAACCAAATGCTGCATGTTCTCACTTATAAGTGAGAGCTAAATGATGAGAACACATGAAGACATAGAGGAAAACAACAGACATTGGGGCCTGCCAGAGGTGAAGGGTGGGAAGAGGGAGATCAGGAAAAATAACTAATGGGTATTGGGCCTCATACTAGGTGATGAAATCTGTACAATCAACCTCCATGACCCAAGTTTACCTTTATAACAAACCTGCACATGTGTCCATGAACTTAAAAGTTAAGAAAAAAAAAGAGTGTTTAGCTCACATCAGCATTTAAACATTTATTATTATCATGGGAATAGATAAGCCAACATGGAAAAGAATATAAAGTGAAGACAGAGCAGAACTAAACAGAAACCAACACATACATAAAAGGTCAGTGAAGAGAAGTTCAGACATGAGATTTATCCAGCAAACATATAAGAAAACACAAGAAGAATTTCCTATTCAAATATGAAACTGTCTCAGATGTTAAGTGCACACAGGATTTTGGAGTGTATTTATGGATGAATAGTGACTAGACAGCCAGAGCACAGATGCATATGCAAAACAATTCAGCGGATTTAATAGCCCATTCATAAAACCCCAGAAATAAATTTGGCTGAAAACTTGTAGTTAGTGAAATTTTCACATCCTTACAGTTAGAAGACAGAGACTAAAAACGAGAGATAATGAAGTTAAATCCATAAGCCAGTAGACAAATGTGAGTTCCAGAGAGATCAGAAAAGAAAGTAAGGAGAGGATAACTTAAAAATATCATAATAAAAACTGATTTTCTACACAGAGAAGGCACAATTTTCTTTAAATGTGCAGCACTCTCTAAGGATAAGCCTGATTAGTGTAAGAGCACCCACGTGAAGTTACAGCCAGGGAAAAATTCAACAATTGGAAGTTGTAAAGAAACTGACTTGCAAAGAAATGTGATAAAGGCTTGGCATAAAACCTTTTATTGGAGGTGGCTGGCAAGATGACCAAATAGGAACAGCTCTGGTCTGCAGCTTCCAGCAAGATCAACACAGAAGGCGGGGTGATTTCTACCAATTCCAACTGAGGTACTCAGTTCATCTCATTGGGACTGGTTAGACAGTAGGTATAGCCCCCGGAGGGAGACTTGAAGCAGGGTGTGGTGTCACCTCACTCGGGAAGTAAAAGAGGTTGGGGAACACCCTTCCCTAGCCAAGGGAAGCCGTGAGGGACTGTGCCATGAGAAATGGTGCATTCCAGCCCAGATACTATGCTTTTCCCATGGTCTTTGCAACCCACAGACCAGGAGATTTCCTCGGGTGTCTACACCACCAGGGTCCTGAGTTTCAGGCACAAAACTGGGCAGCCATTTGGGGAGAAACTGAGTGAGCTGCAGTTTTTTTTTTTTTCATAACCTGTGGTGCCTGGAATGCCAGTGAGAAAGAACCGTTCACTCCCTTAGGAAGGCAACTGAAGCCAGGAAGCCAAGTTTTCTAGCTTAGTGCATCCCACTCGCTCAGAGCACAGCAAGCTAAGATCCACTGGTTTGAAGTTCTTGCTGCCAGCACAGCAGTCTGAAAGTCAACTTGGGATGCTTGAGCTTGGTGAGGGAGGAGCATCCGCCATTACTGAGGCTTGAGTAGGTGGTTTTACCCTCACAATGTAAACCAAGCTGCCAGGAAGTTTCAACCGGGGCTGGGGGGGCACCGCAGCTCAGCAAAGCTGCTATAGCCAGACTGCCTCTCTAGATTCCTCCTCTCTTATTGTAAAAGAAACTTAGAAACACAAAATATAACCACTTGAATGTCAGGTATATTTCCCTTCAGAAATTTAAATGTTGTTATCCCTTTAAAAAAATATATCACCCTCTAGATTCCTCCTCTCTGGGCAGGGCATCTGTAAAAGAAAGGCAGCAGCTCCAACCAGGGGCTTGTAGATAAAACTCTCATCTTCCTGGGACAGAGCAGCTGAGGGAAGTGGCAGCTGTGGGTGAAGCTTCATCAGACTTAAACATTCCTGCCTTCTGGCTCTGAAGAGAGCAGCGAGCGGATCTGCCAGCACAGTGCTCAAGCTCTGCTAAGGAACAAAGTGCCTCCTCAAGCAGGTCCCTGACCCCTGCACCTCCCTATTGGGAGATATACCTCCCAGGAGGGTTTGACAGACATGTCATACAGGAGAGCATCGGCTGGCATCTGGTGGGTGCCCCACTGGGACAAAACTTCAAGAGGAAGAAAGAGGCAGCAATCTTTGCTATTCTGCAGCCTCTGCTCATGATCCCCAGGCAAACAGGGTCTGGAATTGACCTTGAGCAAACTCCAGCAGACCTGCAGCAGAGGGAACTCACTGTTGAATGGAAAACTAACAGAAAGGTATAGCATCAACATCAACAAACAGGACATCCAAACAAAAAGCCCTTTTGAAGGTCACATACATCAAAGACCAAAGGTAGATAAATTCGCAAAGATGAGGAAAAATCAGTGCAAAAAGGCTGAAAACTCTAAAAACCAGAATGCGTCTTCTCCTCCAAAGGATACAGGTCCTCATCAGCAAGGGAACAAAACTGGATGGAGAATTTGTTTGATGAATTGACAGAAGTAGGCTAAAGAAGGTGGGTAATAACAAGCTACTCCAAGCTAAAGGGGCATGTTCTAATCTAATGCAAGGAAGCTAAGAACCTTGAAAAAGGTGAGACAAATTGCTAACTAAAATAACCAATTTAGAGAAGAACATGAATAACCTGATGGTGCTGAAGAACAGCACAAGAACTTCATGGAGCATATACAAGTATCGATAGCCAAATTGATCAAGTGGAAGAAAGGATATTAGAGACTGAAGATCAACTTAAATGAAATAAAGTGTGAAAACAAGATTAGAGAAAAAAGAATAAAAAGGAACACACAAAGCCTCCAAGAAATATGAGACAATGTGAAAAGACAAAATGGACGTTTGATTAGTGTACCTGAAAGTGACAGGGAGAATGGAACCAAGTTGGAAAACACCCTTCAGAATATTTTCCGGGAGATCTTCCCCAACCTAGCAAGATAGGCCAACATTCAAATTCAGTCAACACCATAAAGACACCCCTCGAGAAGAGAAACCCTAAGACATATAATCATCAGATTCACCACGGTTGAAATGAAGGAAAAACTCTTAAGTGCAGCCAGACAGAAAGGTCAGGTTACCCACAAAAGGAAGCCCATCATACTAACAGCAGATCTCTCTGCAGAAACCCTACAAGCCAGAAGAGAGTGGGGGCCAAAATTCAACATTCTTAAAAAACAGAATTTTCAACCCAGAATTTCATATCCAGCCAAACTAAGCTTCATAAGGAAAGAGAAATAAAATCCTTTATAAAAAAGCAAATACTGAGGGATATTGTCACCACCAGGCCTGCCTTACAAGAACTCCTGAGAAAAGCACTAAATGTGGAAAAGAACAACTGGTACTAACCACTGCAAAAACATACCAAATTGTAAAGACCACTGAAATTGTAAAGGAACTGCATCAACTAATGATCAAAAAAATCAGCTAGCATCATAATGACAGGATTAAATTCACAAATAACAATATTATTCTGAAATGTAAATGAGCTAAATGCCCCAATTAGAAGACACAGACTAGAAAATTGATTAAGAGTCAAGACCCATTGGTGTGCTGCATTCAGGTGACCTAATGCATGTGCAGACACATATAGGCTCGAAATAAAGGGATGGAGAAATACTTACAAAGGAAACGGAAAGCAAAAAAAAAGCACAGATTGCAATCCTAGTATCTGATAAAACAGACTTTGAACCAACAAGGATCAGAAAAGACAAAGAGAGATAGCCTCCCATGCAGTGCAGAGGCGACTTGGCTGTGGACCATGGCCCAGCTAGAGATGGTGCTGTAGGAGCATCTCAGGATTGCAGCTACCAGTGAAAGTGCAGAGGGTGAGTGGACACCATATTTTCAGATGGATCTTTATTGCCCACAGTCCAGGAGATTCCCAGGTGGAGGAGCCACACGGGTCACCAGAGCGGCTGTTTCGGCTGGCACGGCTGTTTCGGCTGGCACGGCTGTTTCAGCTGGTGCTGCAGCACAGCAGCTCTCCATACAAAATACACTGGTCTGGTTGCCCTGTTAAACTGGCAATTCGAGATCCGGGAAGGCAGATTAGCCCATTTACCTGATTAAATGGGACTGAAACATAAAGCAGCCCAGGAGATACCTGGGAAGCCACGTTGTTTCAGCTGGCACAGTGGGTCACCGCATGGGAAATCACACAGATCCTGGCGCCCTTTCAGCAGGCGACTGGAATACCTGGGAGAGTCAACCGTTTGACTTAAAAACAAAAGGGCTTTGAGGCAGGGAGCCAGGTGATCAGGCTCTTTGGATCCCACACCCACAAAATCAAACAAACAGCAATTGGGAACCCTTGGGGTTGAGAGTTTCACGGCAAGCACAGCTTAAACCAGGACAGCCCAGCTCTGTGTGGGAGGGGCATCCACCATTACCAAGGCACTCCACACCTACGGAGGTAGTCTGCCATTGCTGACACAGCCTGCTGTTGACGAGGCAACCCATCATAACAGAGAGAGTCCGCCATTACAGAGGCGGGCCAAGGTTGCCATGGCAGTTCTAACCACACCCATATAAACAGGACTCCAGGGAAATACACACAGCAGCAGGGTGGAGCCAGCAGCAGGACAGAACCCAGAGCAGAGGCTCAGCAAAACCTCTACAGGCAGTAACTAGGCTGCACCCTTGCTGGGCAGGACAGCCTGGAAAAAAAAAGGCAGCATCGCAATGGATACCGTAAATAAAGCCCTACACCCCTGGGACAGAGCAGCTGGGGAGAAAAAGGGGGTTATGAGTTCTGCTGCAGCAGACTTAAACGTACCTTCCTAGCAGCTCTGAGTAAACAACGGAGCTCACAGCTCAGCACTTGAGCTCCTATAAAGAACAGACTGTCTCCTCAAGCAGCTCCCTGAACCCTGTATATCCAAAGAGTCACCTCACAAAGGACTGATCAGACTGACATTTGGTGGGCATCATTCTGGGACAAATATAGCAGAAGAAGAAACTAGTAGCAACCCTTACTGTTCTGCAGCTGCTGCAGGTGACCCCCAGGCAAGCAGGGCCAGGAGTGGACCTCAGCAGTCCAAAGAAGAGGGGCCAGTCTGTTAGAAGGAAGACTAAGAAACAGAAATAACTTCATCATCAACAATTGGGACATCCACTCAGTGACCCAATCTGAAAATCAGCAACTACAGAGTCAACAGGTGGATAAACCCACAAAGATGGAAATAAACCAGTGCAGAAAGGAGGAAAACACCCTAAACCAGAACACCTCACCTCCTGCAAGGGATCACAAGTCCTCACCAGCAAGGGAACAAAGCTGGACGGATAATGAGTGTGATGAAATGACGGAATCAGACTTTAGAAGGTGGGTAATGAGAAATTTCCATGAGCTAAAAGAACATGTTCTAACTCAATGCAAAGAAACTAAGAACCTTGAAAAAAGATTTGAGAAAATGATAACAAGAATGGACAACTTAGAGAGGAATATGAGTGAATTGAAGGAGCAGAAAAACACAACATGAGAACTTCACAAAGCATGCACAAGTTTCAACAGCCGAATTGACCAAGGAGAAGAAAGGATATCAGAAGTCAAAGACCAACTCAATGAAATAAAATGAGAAGCCAAGATTAGAGGAAAAAGCACAAAAAGGAATGAACAAAGTCTCCAAGAAATGTGGGACTATGTAAAGAGACCTAATCTGGGAGGGGACTCAAGATGGCGCTGTGATAACAACCCAGGATTGGAGCCCGCGTTGAATTCGCAAACGGTGAGTCAGTGCTGCATTTCCAGACTGATCTTTGTTGCCCACAGAACGGGGAAACTCCCAAGTATAAAAAGACACGGGACGCCAGGCAGTAGGTCTGCCTGGCGAAGCCGGCAGCCGGGGCGGCGGCGGCCGGCCCTACCCAGCAATCCCCACAGGGCGCGCTTGTCCGGGTGCCTTGTTGAACCGGCAACCTGAGACTTGAGAGGGCTGGACTTGAGACTGAACGAGACTTGCACAGTAGCCCAGCCCAGGGGATTGCAGGGACAGAGCGTTTGGGATACCCAGTGGGACGAACAAAACCGCGATTTCAAACTATCCCGGGCAGACGGTCCCAGACGCTCTGTGGGGGAGGGGCGTCCACCACTACTGAGGCAACCTGCCCCAACTGATATACACGCCCACTGCTGAGGCAGCCAGCCGTTGCCGAGGCAACCCGCCCCAACTGAGATACACGCCCACTGCTGACGCAGCCAGCCGTTGCCGAGGCAACCCATCCCTACTGAGATACACGCCCACTGCTGACGCAGCCTGCCGTTGCTGAGGCAACACGCTACAACGAAGAGACTCCGCCGCAGGGCGTGGCGGAGACCACAGCACAGCCGGCAGGAACAGCGCGAATCACACAACAGCAGGGCGGAGCCTCGGCAGCCAAACAGTGGCTAGTCTGCCTTTGAGCTGGGCAGGACACCTGATCGGACATCCAAAAATAAAGCCAAACCCCTCAACACAGAGCATTTGAGAAAAAAAAAAGGGTTGTTTAATGAGCTGTGTTGCAGCAGAATCAATCATAGCAGCCTAACAGCCCTGAATGAACAACAGAGTGCACAGCTCAGTAATTAAACCCCTATAAAGTACAAACTGTCTCCTCAAGCAGCTCCCTGACCCCTCTATATCCAAAAGACTGTCATTAGGCAGGCATCATCCTGGGACAAAGAGAGCAGAAAAAGAAACTGGTACCATCCCTCGCTGTGCCACGGCTACTAGAGGTGCACCCCAGACAAGCAGGGTCTGGAGAGGACCTCAACAGTCGTACAGCGAAGGGGCTAGACTGGTAGAAGGAAAACCAAGCAACAGAAATACTTCATCATCAACATTCTGGGTGTCCACTCAGAGACCAAAACGAAAAGTCAGCAACTACGCAGACGACCAGCGGACAAATCCACAAAGATGGGAAGAAACCAGCGCAAGAAGGAGGAAAACACCCGAAACCAGAACACATCGCCTCCTAGAAAGGACCAAGACTCCTCACCAGCAAGGGAACAAAGCTGGACGGAGAATGACTGTGACGAAATGACAGAATTAGACTTCAGAAGATGGATAATGAGAAACTTTTGTGAGCTAAAAGATCATGTATTAAATCAATGCAAAGAAACTAAGAACCTTGAAAAAAGATTTGAAAAAAGATTCGAGGAAATGATAACAAGAATGGATACCTTAGAGAGGAATATGAATGAATTAAAGGAGCTGAAAAACACAATAGGAGAACTTCGCGAAGCAAACGCAAGTTTCAATAGCCGAATTGACCAAGCAGAAGAAAGAATATCTGAAGTCGAAGACCAACTCAATGAAATAAAACGAGAAACCAAGATCAGAGAAAAAAGCGCAAAAAGGAATGAACAAAGTCTCCAAGAAATGTGGGACTATGTGAAAAGACCTAACCTACGTTTGATAGGTGTACCAGAAGGGGACGAAGAGAATGAATCCAAGCTGGAAAATATTCTTCAGAACATCATCCAGGAAAATTTCCCCCACCTAGCAAGACAAGCCAACACTCAATTGCAGGAAATACAGAGAACACCACAAAGATATTCCGCAAGAAGAGCAACCCCAAGGCACATAATCGTCAGATTCAACAGGGTTGAAATAAAGGAGAGAATACTAAGGGCAGCCAGAGAGAAAGGTCGGGTCACCCACAAAGGGAAGCCCATCAGACTCACAGCAGATCTCTCGGCAGAAACACAACAAGCCAGAAGAGAGTGGGGGCCAATATTCAACATTCTTAAAGAAAAGAACTTTCAACCTAGAATTTCATATCCAGCCAAACTGAGCTTCAGAAGTGAAGGAAGAATAAAATCCTTTGCGAACAAGCAAGTACTCAGAGATTTTGTCACCACCAGGCCTGCTTTACAAGAGCTCCTAAAAGAGGCACTACACATAGAAAGGATCAACCAGTACCAGCCATTCCAAAATCACACTGAATGCTAAAGAGCTTCAACATAATGAAGAATCTACAACAACTAACAGGCAAAACAGCCACTTAGCATCAAAATGGCAGTATCAAATTCACACATAACAATATTAACCCTAAATGTAAATGGACTAAATGCACCAATCAAAAGACACAGACTGGCAAATTGGATAAAAATCCAAAACCCATCAGTGTGCTGTATCCAGGAAACCCATCTCACATGCAAGGATACACAAAGGCTCAAAATAAAGGGATGGAGGAAGATTTACCAAGCTAATGGAAAGCAAAAAAAAGCAGGAGTTGCAATTCTCATCTCTGATAAAATAGACTTTAAAGCAACAAAGATCAAAAGAGACAAAGAAGGCCATTACATAATGGTAAAAGGATCGATACAACAAGAAGAGCTAACGATCCTAAACATATATGGACCCAACACAGGAGCACCCAGATACATAAGGCAAGTTCTTAATGACTTACAGAAGGACTTAGACTCCCACACAATAATAGTGGGAGACTTTAACACTCCACTGTCAATACTAGACAGATCAACCAGACAGAAAATCAAAAAGGATATCCAGGGCTTGAACTCAGACCTGGAGCAAGCAAACCTGGTGGACATTTACAGAACTCTCCACCCCAAATCCACAGAATACACATTCTTCTCAGCACCACATCACACCTACTCTAAAATTGACCACATAATTGGAAGTAAAGCACTGCTCAACAAATGCAAAGCAACTGAAATCATAACAAACAGCCTCTCAGACCATAGTGCAATCAAGTTAGAACTCAGAATTCAGAAACCGACCCAGAACTGCACAACTTCATGGAAACTGAACAACTGGCTCTTGAATGTTGACTGGGTAAACAACGAAATGAAGGCAGAAATAAAGAAGTTCTTCGAAACCAATGAGAATGAAGACACAACGTGCCAGAACCTCTGGGACACATTTAAAGCAGTCTCTAGAGGAAAGTATATAGCAATAAGTGCCCATATGAGGAGAATGGAGAGATCCAAAATTGACACCCTATCGTCAAAATTGAAAGAGCTAGAGGAGCAAGATCAAAAAAACTCAAAACCCAACAGAAGACAAGAAATTACTAAGATCAGAGCTGAGCTGAAGGAGATTGAGACACGAAAAACCCTTCAAAAAATCAATAAATCCAAGAGCTGGTTTTTTGAAAAGATCAACAAAATAGACAGACCACTAGCCAGATTGATTAAAAAGAAAAGAGAGAACAACCAAATAGATGCAATAAAAAATGATAAAGGGGAAATCACCACAGATTCCACAGAAATTCAAACCATCATCAGAGAATATTACAAACAACTCTATGCACATAAACTAGTAAACCTGGAAGAAATGGATAAATTCCTGGACTCCTGTGTCCTCCCAAGCCTAAACCAGGAGGAAGCTGAAACTATGAATAGACCAATAACAAGGTCTGAAGTAGAGGCAGCAATTAAGAGCCTACCTCACAAAAAAAGCCCAGGTCCAGATGGGTTCACAGCCGAATTCTACCAGACACACAAGGAGGAGCTGGTACCATTCCTTCTAAAACTATTTCAAACAATCCAAAAAGAGGGAATCCTTCCCAAATCATTTTATGAGACCAACATCATCCTGATACCAAAACCCGGCAGAGACCCAACGAGAAAAGAAAACTTCAGGCCAATATCCATGATGAACATAGATGCAAAAATCTTCAATAAAATATTGGCAAGTCGATTGCAACAGCAAATCAAAAAACTTATTCATCATGATCAAGTAGGATTCATCCCAGGGATGCAAGGCTGGTTCAACATACGGAAGTCTATCAACGTAATTCACCACATAAACAGAACCAAAAACAAAAACCACATGATTATCTCAATTGACGCAGAGAAGGCATTTGACAAAATTCAACAGCCCTTTATGCTAAAAACCCTCAATAAACTCGGTATCGATGGAACGTATCTCAAAGTAATAAAAGCTATTTATGACAAACCAACAGCCAATATCATACTGAATGGGCAAAAACTGGAAGCATTCCCTTTGAAATCTGGTACTAGACAAGGATGCCCTCTCTCACCACTCCTATTCAATATAGTACTGGAAGTTCTAGCCAGAGCAATCAGGCAAGAAAAAGAAATAAAGGGTATTCAAATAGGAAAGGTGGAAGCCAAATTGTCTCTATTTGCAGACGACATGATAGTATACCTAGAAGACCCCATCGCCTCAGCCCAAAAACTCCTGAAACTGATAAACAACTTCAGCAAAGTCTCAGGATATAAAATCAATGTGCAAAAATCACAAGCATTCATCTACACCAATAACAGACTTAAAGAAAGCCAAATCAAGAGCGAACTGCCATTTGCAATTGCTACAAAAAGAATAAAATACCTTGGAATACAACTCACAAGGAACGTAAGGGACCTCTTCAAGGAGAACTACAAACCACTGCTCAACGAAATCAGAGAGGACACAAACAGATGGAGAAACATTCCATGTTCATGGTTAGGAAGAATTAACATCGTGAAAGTGGCTATACTGCCCAAAGTAATTTACAGAATCAACGCTATCCCCATCAAGCTACCATTGACTTTCTTCACAGAACTGGAAAAAACCACCATGAACTTCATATGGAACCAAAAGAGAGCCCGCATAGCCAAGTCAATTCTAAGCAAAAAGAACACAGCGGGGGGCATCACACTACCGGATTTCAAACTATACTACAAGGCTACAGTAATCAAAACAGCATGGTACTGGTACCAAAACAGAGATATAGACCAATGGAACAAACAGAGGCACCGGAGGCAACACAACATACATACAACTATACAATCTTTGATAAACCTGACAAAAACAAGCAATGGTGCAAGGATTCCATGTTTAACAAATGGTGTTGGGAAAACTGGCTAGCCATGTGCAGAAAGCAGAAACTGGACCCCTTCCTGACACCTTACACTAAAATTAACTCCAGATGGATTAAAGACTTAAACATAAGACCTGGCACCATAAAAACCCTAGAAGGAAATCTAGGCAAAACTATCCAGGACATAGGAGTAGGCAAGGACTTCATGAACAAAACACCAAGAGCATTGGCAACAAAAGCCAAAATAGACAAATGGGACCTAATGAAACTCCACAGCTTCTGCACGGCAAAAGAAACAGTCACTAGAGTGGATCGGCAACCAACAGAATGGGAAAAAATTTTCGCAGTCTACCCATCTGACAAAGGGCTGATATCCAGAATTTACAAACAACTCAAGCAGATTTACAGGAAAAAAACAAACAAGCCCATTCAAAAGTGGGCAAAGGATATGAACAGATACTTTACGAAAGAAGACATATATGAGGCCAACAATCATATGAAAAAATGCTCATCGTCACTGGTCATCAGAGAGATGCAAATCAAAACCACATTGAGATACCATCTCACGCCAGTTAGAATGGCGATCATTAAAAAATCTGGAGACAACAGATGCTGGAGAGGATGTGGAGAAAAAGGAACACTTTTACACTGTTGGTGGGAGTGTAAATTAGTTCAACCATTGTGGAAGACAGTGTGGCGATTCCTCAAGGCCTTAGAAATAGAAATTCCATTTGACCCAGCAATCCCATTACTGGGTATATATCCAAAAGACTATAAATCGTTCTACTATAAGGACACATGTACACGAATGTTCATTGCAGCACTGTTTACAATAGCAAAGACCTGGAATCAACCCAAATGCCCATTGATAATAGACTGGATTGGAAAAATGTGGCACATATACACCATGGAATATTATGCAGCAATCAGAAATGATGAGTTCGTGTCGTTTGTAGGGACATGGATGAATCTGGAAAACATCATCCTCAGCAAACTGACACAAGAACAGAAAATGAAACACCGCATATTCTCACTCATAGGTGGGTGATGAAAAATGAGAACCCATGGACACAGAAAGGGGAGTACTAAACACTGGGGTCTATTGGGGGGAAAAGGGGAGGGCCAGTGGGAGGGGGAGGTGGGGAGGGATAGCCTGGGGAGAAATGCCAAATGTGGGTGAAGGGGAGAAGAAAAGCAAAGCACACTGCCATGTGTGTACCTACGCAACTGTCTTGCATGCTCTGCTCATGTACCCCAAAACCTAAAATCCAATAAGAAATTAAAAAAACAAAAACAAAAAAAAAAACAAAACAAAACACAAAAAAAGAGACCTAATCTACGTTTGACAGGTGTACCTGATTGTGACGAAGAGAATGAATCCAAGCTGGAAAACACTGTTCAGGATATTATCCAGGAAAATTTCCCCAATCCAGCAAGGCAGGCCGATATTCAAGTCCGGGAAATAGAGAGAACAACACAAAGATATTCCCCAAGAAGAGGAACCCCAAGGCACATAATCATCAGATTCATCAGGGTTGAAATGAAGGAGAAAATGCTAAGGGCAGCCAGAGAGAAAGGTCGGGTCACCCACAAAGGGAAGCCCATCAGACTCACAGCAGATCTCTCAGCAGAAACCCTACAAGCCAGAAGAGAGTGGGGGCCAATATTCAACATCCTTAAAGAAAAGAACTTTCAACCCAGAATTACATATCCAGCCAAACTGAGCTTCATAAGTGATAGAAAAATAAAATTCTTTACAAACAAGCAAGTACTCAGAGATTTTGTCACCAGCAGGCCTGCTTTACAAGAGCTCCTGAAAAAGGCACTACACATAGAAAGGAACAACCAGTACCAGCCACTCCAAAAACATACCAAATGCTAAAGAGCATCAACAAAATGAAGAATCTGCATCAACTAACGAGCAAAACAGCCACTTAGCATCAAAATGGCAGTATCAAATTCACACATAACAATATTATCCCTAAATGTAAATGGGCTAAATGCACCAATCGAAAGACACAGACTGGGAAATTAGATAAAACGTCAAAACCCATCAGGGTGCTGTATCCAGGAAACCCATCTCACATGCAAGGATACACAAATGCTCAAAATAAAGGAATGGAGGAAGATTTACCAAGCAAATGGAGAGAAAAAAAACAAAACAAAACAAAACAAAAACAGAAGTTGCAATTCTCGTCTCTGATAAAATAGACTTTAAAGCAACAAAGATCAAAAGAGACAAAGAAAGACATTACATAATGGTAAAAGGATCGATACAACAAGAAGAGCTAATGGTCCTAAATATTATGGACCCAATACAGGAGCACCCAGATATATAAGGCTAGTTCTTAATGACTTACAAAGAGACTTAGACTCCCCCACAATAATAGTGGGAGACTTTAACCCTCCACTGTCAATATTAGACAGATCAACCAGACAGAAAATTAACAAGGATATCCAGGACTTGAACTCAGACCTGGAACAAGCAAACCTGATAGACATTTACAGAACTCTCCACCCCAGATCCAGAGGATATACATTCTTCTCAGCACCACATCACACCGACTCTAAAATTGACCATATAATTGGAAGTAAATCACTCCTCAGCAAATGCAAAGGAATGGAAATCATAACAAACAGTCTCTCAGACCATAGTGCAATCAAGTTAGAACTCAGAATTCAGAAACTAACTCAGAGCCACATAGCTTCATGGAAACTGAACAAATGGCTCTTGAATGTTGACTGGGTAAACAATGAAATGAAGACAGAAATAAAGAAGTTCTTCGAAACCAATGAGAACGAAGACACAACATGCCAGAACCTCTGGGACACATTTAAAGCAGTCTCTAGAGGAAAATATATACCAATAAGTGCCCACATGAGAAGAGTGGAGTGATCCAAAATTGACACCCTATCATCAAAATTGAAAAAGCTAGAAAAGCAAGATCAAAAAAACTCAAAACCTAGTAGAAGACAAGAAATAATTAAGATCAGAGCAGAACTGAAGGAGATAGAAACACAAAAACCCTTCAAAAAATCAAAATCCAAGATCTGGTTTTTTGAAAAGATCAACAAAATAGACCACTAGCCAGAATAATAAAAAAGAAAAGAGAGAATAACCAAATAGATGCAATAAAAAATGATAAAGGGGATATCACCACAGATTCCATAGAAATTCAAACCATCATCAGAGAATATTACAAACAACTCTATGCACATAAACTAGTAAACCTGGAAGAAATGGATATATTCCTGGACACTTGTGTCCTCCCGAGCCTAAACCAGGAAGAAGTAGAAACTATGAATAGACCAATAACAAGATCTGAAGTTGAGGGAGCAATTAGGAGCCTACCACACAAAAAAAGCCCAGGTCCAGATGGGTTCACAGCTGAATTCTACCAGACACACAAAGAGGAACTGTTACCATTTCTCCTGAAACTATTCCAAATAATCCAAAAAGAGGGAATCCTTCCCAAATCATTTTATGAGACCAACATCATCCTGATACCAAAACCCAGCAGAGACTTAACAAGAAAAGAAAACTTCAGGCCAATATCCATGATGAACATAGATGCAAAAATCTTCAATAAAATACTGGCAAGCCGATTGCAACAGCGCATCAAAAAGCTTATCCACCATGATCAAGTAGGTTTCATCCTGGGGATGCAAGGCTGGTTCAACATACACAAGTCTATAAACATAATTCACTACATAAACAGAACCAAAAACAAAAACCACATGATTATCTAAATTGATGAAGAGAAGGCATTTGACAAAATTCAACAGCCCTCTATGCTAAAAATCCTCAATAAACTTGGTATCAATGGAACGTATCTCAAAATAATAAAATCTATTTATGACAAACCAACAGTCAATATCATACTGAATGGGCAAAAACTGGAAGCATTCCCTTTGAAATCTGGCACTAGACAAGGATGCCCTCTCTCACCACTCCTATTCAATATAGTACTGGAAGTTCTAGCCAGAGCAATCAGGCAAAAAAAAAAAAAAAAAAAAAAAAAAGGTATTCAAATAGGAAAGAAGGAAGCCAAATTGTCTCTATTTGCAAATGACATGATAGTATATCTAGAAGACCCCATCATCTCAGCCCAAAACCTCCTGAAACTGATAAGCAACTTCAGCAAAGACTCAGGATACAAAATCAATGTGCAAATATCACAAGCATTCCTATACACTAATAGCAGACTTAAAGAAAGCCAAATCAAGAACGAACTGCCATTCACAGTTGCTACAAAAAGAATAAAATGCCTAGGAATACAACTATCAAGGAATGTAAAGGACCTCTTCAAGGAAAACTACAGACCACTGCTCAATGAAATAAGAGAGGACACAAACAGATGGAGAAACATTCCATGTTCATGGTTAGGAAGAGTCAATATCCTGAAAATGGCCATACTGCCTGAAGTAATTTACAGATTCAATGCTATCCCCATCAGGCTACCCATGACCTTCTTCACAGAACTGGAAAAAACCACCTTAAACTTCATATGGAACCAAAAGAGAGCCCGCATAGACAAGTCAATTCTAAGCAAAAAGCACAGTGGGAGGAATTACAGTACTGGACTTCAAACTATACTACAAGGCTACAGTAATCAAAACAGCATGGTACTGGTACCAAAACAGAGCTATAGACCAATGGAACAGAACAGAGGCATCGGAGGCAACACAACATATATACAACCATACAATCTTGGATAAACCCAATAAAAACAAGCAATGGGAAAGGATTCCCTGTTTTATAAATGGTGTTGGGAAAACTGGCCAGCCATGTGCAGAAAGCAGAAACTGGACCCTTTTCTGACACCTTACACTAAAATTAACTCCAGATGGAGTAAAGACTTAAACATAAGCCCTGGCACCATAAAAACCCAGGAAGAAAATCTAGGCAAAACCATTCAGGACATAGGAGTAGGCAAGGACTTCATGCCCAAAACACCAAAAGCATTGGCAACAAAAGCCAAAATAGACAAATGGGACCTAATCAAACTCCACAGCTTCTGCACGACAAAAGAAACAGTCGTTAGAGTGAATTGGCCACCAACGAAATGGGAAAAAATTTTTGCAGTTTACCCATTTGACAAAGGGTTGATATCCAGATTTTACAAATAACTCAAACAGATTTACGAGAAAAAAGCAAACAAGCGCATTCAGAAATGGGCAAAAGATATGAACAGACACTTTACAAAAGAAGACATACATGAGGCCAACAAACATGAAAAAATGCTCATCATCACTGGTCATTAGAGAGATGCAAATCAAAACCACATTGAGATACCATCCCACGCCAGTTAGAATGGCGATCATTAAAAAATCTGGAGACAGCAGATGCTGGAGAGGATGTGGAGAAATAGGAACACTTTTACACTGTTGGGAGTGTAAATTAGTTCAACCATTGTGGAAGACAGTGTGGCGATTCCTCAAGGACCTAGAAATAGAAATTCCATTTGACCCAGCAATCTCATTACTGGGTATATATCCAAAGGACTATAAATCATTCTACTATAAGGACATATGTACACAAATGTTCATTGCAGCACTGTTTACAATAGCAAAGACCTGGAACCAACCCAAATGGCCATCGATGATAGACTGGATTGGGAAAATGTGGCACATATACACCATGGAATATTATGCAGCAATCAAAAATAATTAGTTAGTGTCCTTTGTAGGTACATGAATGAATCTGGAGAACATCATTTTCAACAAACTGACACAAGAACATAAAATGAAATACTGCATGTTCCCACTCATAGGCGGGTGATGAACAATGAGAACACATGGACACAGGGAGGGGAGCACTACACACTGGAGTCTACTGGGGGGAATAGGGGAGGGACAGCGGGGGAGGAGACCTGGGGATGGATAGCATGGGGAGAAACGCCAGATGTGAGTGAAGGGGAGGAAGGCAGCAAATCACACTGCCACGTGTGTACTTATGCAACTATCTTGCATGTTCTGCACATGCACCCCAAAACCTAAAATGCAATAAAAATAAATCAAATAAAAATAAATTTAAAAAATTTAAGAAAGACAAAGAAGGTCATTACATAATGGAAAAGAGATCAACGCAACAGGAAGAGCTAACTATTCTAAATATATATGTACGCAATGGAGGAGCATCCAGATTCATAAAGCAAGTTCTTAGAGACCTACAAAGAGACTTGGACTCCAAGACAATAATAGTTGGAGGAGAATTTAACACCCCACTGTCAATATTAGACAGATCTACGAGATAGAAAATTAAAAAGAATATTCACGACTTGAACTCAACTCTGGAACAAGCAGCCCTAATAGACATCTACAGAACTCTCCGCCCTAAATTAACAGAATATATATTTTTCTCAGTACAATATCAAACTTATTCTAAAATTGACCACATATTTGAAAGTAAAACACTCCTCAGCAAATGCAAAAGAATGGAAGTCATAACAAACCGTCTCTCAGACCACAGTGCAATCAAATTAGAATTCAGGATTAAAAAAGTCACTTATAACTGCCCAACTACATGGAAATTGAACAACCTGCTCCTGAATGGTAAATAATGGTAAATTCATTATTTACCTACTGGTAAATAATAAAATGAAGGCTGAAATAAATAAGTTCTTTGAAACCAATGAGAACAAAGACACAACATACCAGAATGTCTGGGACACAGCTAAAGTAGTGTTTAGAGAGAAATTTATAGCGCTAAATGCCCACAGGAGAAAGCAGTAAAAATTTAAAATCAACACCCTAACATCACAATTAAGAGAAATAGAAAAGCAAGAGCAAACAAATTCCAAAGCTAGCAGAAGACACAAAATAACTAAGATCAGAGCAGAACTGAAGGAGATAGAGACATGAAAAACCCTTCAAAAAAAGTCACTGAATCCAGTAGCTGCTTTTCTTGAAAAGATTAACAAAATAGATATAACACTAGCCAGACTAATAAAGTAGAAAAGAGAGAAGAATCAAACAGACACAATAAAAAATGTTAAAGGAATATCACCACTGATCCCACAGAAATACAAACTATCATTGGAAAATAAGATAAACACCTCTACACAAATAAACAAGAAAATTAGATAACATAGATAAATTCCTGGACACATACAGCTTCCAAAAACCAAAACAGGAAGAAGTCAAATCCCTGAAAAAAAAAAATAATATGTTCTTAAATTCAGGCATTAATTGTCTACCAACCAAAAAAAGCTTGGGACCAGTTGGATTCACAGCTGAATTCTACCAGAGGTACAAAGAGGAGCTGGTACCATTCCTTTAGAAACTATTCCAAACAAGAGAATAAGAAGAACTTCACCCTAACTAATTTTATGATGCCAGCATCATCCTGATGCCAAAACCTGCCAGAGATACAGAAAAAAATGAAAATTTAAGCCAGTATCCTTCATGTACATTGATGTGAATATTCTCAATCAAATACTGGTAAACTGAATGCAGCAGCACATTAAAAAGCTTATCCATATGAAATTCTGGGTTGAAAGTTCTTTTCTTTAAGAATGTTGAATATTGGCCCCCACTCTCTTCTGGCTTGTAGTGTTTCTGCCGAGAGATCTGCTGTGAGTCTGATGGGCTTCCCTTTGTGGGTGACCTGACCTTTCTCTCTGGCTGCCCTTAGTATTCTCTCCTTTATTTCAACCCTGTTGAATCTGACGATTATGTGCCTTGGGGTTGCTCTTCTTGTGGAATATCTTTGTGGTGTTCTCTGTATTTCCTGCAATTGAGTGTTGGCTTGTCTTGCTAGGTGGAAGAAATTTTCCTGGATGATGTCCTGAAGAGTATTTTCCAGCTGGGATTCATTCTCTTCGTCCCCTTCTGGTACACCTATCAAACGTAGGTTAGGTCTTTTCACATAGTCCCACATTTCTTGGAGACTTTGTTCATTCCTTTTTGCGCTTTTTTCTCTGATCTTGGTTTCTCGTTTCATTTCATTGAGTTGGTCTTCGACTTCTGATATTCTTTCTTCTGCTTGGTCAATTCGGCTATTGAAACTTGCGTTTGCTTCGCGAAGTTCTCGTATTGTGTTTTTCAGCTCCTTTAATTCATTCATATTCCTCTCTAAGGTATCCATTCTTGTTATCATTTCCTCGAATCTTTTTTCAAATCTTTTTTCAAGGTTCTTAGTTTCTTTGCATTGATTTAATACATGATCTTTTAGCTCACAAAAGTTTCTCATTATCCATCTTCTGAAGTCTAATTCCGGCATTTCGTCACAGTCATTCTCCGTCAACGAAATCAGAGAGGACACAAACAGATGGAGAAACATTCCATGTTCATGGTTAGGAAGAATTAATATCGTGAAAATGGCTATACTGCCCAAAGTAATTTACAGAATCAACGCTATCCCCATCAAGCTACCATTGACTTTCTTCACAGAACTGGAAAAATCCACCATGAACTTCATATGGAACCAAAAGAGAGCCCGCATAGCCAAGTCAATTCTAAGCAAAAAGAACACAGCGGGGGGCATCACACTACCGGATTTCAAACTATACTACAAGGCTACAGTAATCAAAACAGCATGGTACTGGTACCAAAACAGAGATGTAGACCGATGGAACAAAACAGAGGCACCGGAGGCAACACAATATACATACAACTATACAATCTTTGATAAACCTGACAAAAACAAGCAATGGGGCAAGGATTCCATGTTTAACAAATGGTGTTGGGAAAACTGGCTAGCCATGTGCAGAAAGCAGAAACTGGACCCCTTCCTGACACCTTACACTAAAATTAACTCCAGATGGATTAAAGACTTAAACATAAGACCTGGCACCATAAAAACCCTAGAAGGAAATCTAGGCAAAACTATCCAGGACATAGGAGTAGGCAAGGACTTCATGAACAAAACACCAAGAGCATTGGCAACAAAAGCCAAAATAGACAAATGGGACCTAATGAAACTCCACAGCTTCTGCACGGCAAAAGAAACAGTCACTAGAGTGGATCGGCAACCAACAGAATGGGAAAAAATTTTCGCAGTCTACCCATCTGACAAAGGGCTGATATCCAGAATTTACAAACAACTCAAGCAGATTTACAGGAAAAAAACAAACAAGCCCATTCAAAAGTGGGCAAAGGATATGAACAGATACTTTACGAAAGAAGACATATATGAGGCCAACAATCATATGAAAAAATGCTCATCGTCACTGGTCATCAGAGAGATGCAAACCAAAACCACATTGAGATACCATCTCACGCCAGTTAGAATGGCGATCATTAAAAAATCTGGAGACAACAGATGCTGGAGAGGATGTGGAGAAAAAGGAACACTTTTACACTGTTGGTGGGAGTGTAAATTAGTTCAACCATTGTGGAAGACAGTGTGGCGATTCCTCAAGGCCTTAGAAATAGAAATTCCATTTGACCCAGCAATCCCATTACTGGGTATATATCCAAAAGACTATAAATCGTTCTACTATAAGGACACATGTACACGAATGTTCATTGCAGCACTGTTTACAATAGCAAAGACCTGGAATCAACCCAAATGCCCATTGATAATAGACTGGATTGGAAAAATGTGGCACATATACACCATGGAATATTATGCAGCAATCAGAAATGATGAGTTCGTGTCATTTGTAGGGACATGGATGAATCTGGAAAACATCATCCTCAGCAAACTGACACAAGAACAGAAAATGAAACACCGCATATTCTCACTCATAGGTGGGTGATGAAAAATGAGAACACATGGACACAGGGAGGGGAGTACTAAACACTGGGGTCTATTGGGGGGAAAAGGGGAGGGCCAGTGGGAGGGGGAGGTGGGGAGGGATAGCCTGGGGAGAAATGCCAAATGTGGGTGAAGGGGAGAAGAAAAGCAAAGCACACTGCCATGTGTGTACCTACGCAACTGTCTTGCATGTTCTGCTCATGTACCCCAAAACCTATAATCCAATAAAAAATTAAAAAAAAAAAAAAAAAAAAAAAAAAAAAAAAAAAAGCTTATCCAGCATGACCAAGTCAGCTTCATCCCTGGGAAGCAAGGCTGGTTCCACATACCCGAATCAGTAAATGCAATCCATCACAAACACAGAACCAGTGACATAAACCACATGATGATCTCAATTGATGCATAAATGGTCTTTGATAAAATTCAACACCCTTCGTGCTAAAAACACTCAATAAACTAGCAATTCATGAAATTGTATCTCAAAATAATAAGAGCTATTTATGACAAACTCACAACCAATATAATACTAAATGTGCAAAAACTGGAAGCATTCCCTTAGAAAACCAGCACGAGACAAGAATGCCCTCTCTCACCACTCCTACTCAACATAGTATTGGAATTTCTAACCAGGGAATAAGGCAAGAGAAAGAAATAAAGGGTATTCAAATAGGAAAAAGGAAGTCAAATTGTCTCTGCTTGCAGATGACATGATTGTATATTTAGAAAATCCCATCATCTCAGTTCAAATTCTCCTTAAGCTGATAAGCAACTTCGGAAAGTCTCAGGATACAAAATCAATGTGCAAAAATGACATGCATTCCTATACACTAATAATAGACAAACAGAGAGCCGGATCATGAGTGAACTCCCATTCACAATTTCTACAAAGAGAACAAAATACTGAGGAATAAAACTCACAAGAGATGTGAAGGACCTCTTCAAGGAGAACTACAAACCATTGATCAAGGAAATAAGGGATGACACAAACAAATAGAAAAACATTCGATGCTCATGGATAGGAAGAATCAATATCATGACAATGGTCATAATGTCCAATTTAATTTATAGATTCAATGCTATTCCCATCAAGCTACCATTGACTTTCTTCACAGAATTAGAAAAACTGCTTTAAATCTCATATGAAACCAAAGCAGGGCCAATGTAATCCTAAGCAAAAAGATAATCCTAAGCAAAAAAAAAAAAAAAAAGCTGGAGACCTCAAGCTACCTGACTTCAGACTATACTACAAGGCCACAGTAACCAAAACAGCATGGTCCTGGTACCAAAACAGATATGTTGACCAATGGAATCGAACAGAGGCCTCAGAAGTAATGCCACACATCTACAAGCATATCATCTATGAAAAACCTGACAAAAACAAGCAATGGGGAAAGGATTCCCTATTTAATAAATGGTGCTGGAAAAACTGGCTAGCTATAGGCAGAAAACCAAAACTGGACCACTTCTTTACACTTTATACAAAAATTAACTTCAGATAGATTAAAGACTTAAATGTAAGATCTAACGCCATAAAAAATCTAGAAGAAAACCTAGGCAATACCATTTGGGACCTAGGCATGAGCAAAGACTTCATGACCAAATTACCTAAAGCAATGGCAACAAAAGCCAAAACTGACAAGTTGGATCTAATTAAACTAAAGAGCTTCTGCACAGCAAAAGAAACTATTACCAGAGTAAGCAGACAACCCATGGAATGGGAGAAAATTTTTTTCAATCTATCCATCTGACAAAGGGCTAATAACCAGAATCTGCAAGGAACTTAAACACATTTACAAGAAAAAAACAAATAACCACATCAAAATGTACATGAAGGATATGTACTTCTCAAAAAAAGACATTTATGCAGCCAACAAACATGAAAAAAAGCTCATCATCAGTGGTCATTAGAGAAATGAAAATCAAAACCATAATTAGATACCATCTCACGCCAGTTAGAATGGCGATCATTAAAAAGTCAGGAAACAACAGATGCTGCAAAGGATGTGGGAGTATAAATTAGTTCTACCATTGTGGAAGACAGTGTGACAGTTCCTCAAGGATCTAAAACTAGAAATACCATTTGACCCAGTAATCCCTTTACTGGTTATATACCCAAAGGATTATAAATCATTCTACTGTAAAGATACATGCAAACATATGTTTACTGCAGCACTATTCACAATAGCAAATACTTGGAACCAACCCAAATGCCCACCAATGATAGACTGGATAAAGAAAATGTGGCACATATATAGCATGAAATACTATGCAGCCAGAAAAAAGGATGTTCATGTCTTTTGCAGGGACATGAATGAAGCTAGAAACCATCATTCTCAGCAAACTAACAGAGGGACAGAAAACCAACCACATATTCTCACTCACAAGTGAGAGCTGAACAATGAAAACATGTGGACACAGGGAGGGAAACATCACACATCAGCACCTATCAGGAGTTGGGGGACTGGGGGAGGGATAGCATTAGGAGAAACACATAATGTAGATGACGGGTTGATGGACACAGCAAACCACCATGGTATGTGTATACCTGTGTAAAAAACCTGCATGTTCTGCACATGTATCCCAGAATTTAAAATGTAATAATAAAATTTTAAAAAAACTCATCAGAAAATATGGTTTCTAGAAATCATGAGAGAAGTGTCCATAATACTTAGTGAAACTGATCTGGGAGCTAGAGGTCTATATTCAGCTAAGTAATCAATGCATTAAAGGAAAAAATAAAGACATTGTTTCTTATATGAATGGGCTCAGACAGTTTATATATAACACCCCTTTTATCTCAACATAACTGATGTGACCACCAAAACTGGAAAGGATATAAGGTTCTAGGAACACTGCATTTGTTTTTTCAATTGCAGTGATGGGAAGTGGCTAGATAACTACTAGGAAGTATGCTTAATTCTACTTGTCTGGACTGGAGAAAGGAGACAGAGGCTTAGAGTGAGTAGGGGGAAAGAAACTGTTCTCGGGAACAATGTGCTTTTCTTCTGTCCTGAGGATATAGGAAGGCATAGTATATTAGAACAACAAAAAAAAGGCAATTAGAGAATCTTTATAGCACATATAAAAGTATGGTCCCAAGGTAAAGTAAAATAAAATATAGCCCATTTCCAGCAAAGGATGCAATCAGTTTAATCCTGGTTCTTCAATCCTATTGCTACATGGAATTGACTACTGATCGTTTTTCCCTATATGAGAAAATGTACATATAGATGTCATAAACCTTTCTTTGTCCTTCCCAAGATAGCTCAGCCAAATTTGGAATAGAATCTCCATTCTTCTAGTTAAATATACATGAAGGAGGATTTTTATTATTTATATAGTGTTCACTACAAGCTAGTAGCTGTTTTAATTATTCTCAGATGGCAAATCAATTGAAAAAGACACTCATTCAGTATTCATAATTGTTTTATTCATCTATTCCATTTTCCTTTTATTGGAAGAAGATGCCTGATTAAATTAATTTACTTGTGCTTTTCAAAAAAATAGTTGAAGTGCATGTTTTTGTACATATGCAAATGTAGTTAAATATATTGTTTATGCATATAAATTACTAATAAATTTATTAAAAACAGTAGGATACAAAGTATAATCTTAAATGTCAATATAAAATTTTCAGAAAATATGCTGTACTGTAGAGCATGTAGAGTTATATGGGTGGGTATGTGTGGGTGAATTCAAATATTATATATATTTATGTGTGTGTGTATATAGACATTTTAGACTTACCTTACATTTAGAGATGTGTAATATTAGACATAATAAGAAAAATAATTCAAAGTAAACCCTAGCTCTACTTATGTTAGGAAATTAAAATATATTGAATGTTTACATTTGTCAAAAATTATATACTACGTAGTAATGTAATAGAAACAGCTTATAAAGACAATGTTATTGCAATGCATTATTCTTGTGAATATTTTCAGATTTAATTTTTCATATTAAATAATAGAAATGTGTCTACTTCTGTTACAGATAAGAAAACATAATCTGAAATAATACATTAATTTTAATGTAACATTATCACATCTCTTCCTTTGAAATAAATGAATGTATATTATTAAATAAATGCTTTCTTCATATGGGAAATTACTGTGACCAATTAGATACTTCATTAGAAAACAATCAGGCACTCTGACTTAATTAAGTAGGGGCTATGGAAATCAGTGCTTTATCAAAACTGGGTATGTGACATTCCTAAACCTATGAAAATGAAATAGCATTAGTCCATGGTTTGGCAAGTAGATGAATAAACCGCCTTTGGGCATGCATTATTTCAACCTCTACATTTTATATTTCTGTGGTATGATTTTCTCTGCACTTTATTACAGCAACACATTTACACAGCAGTATGAACCACTCATAAAAGCAGCACTTTTTTCAGTTGAGTGCAGATAAAAACATATTCTGTTCCACTAATAGACATAACAGAAAACATTTAATAAGTGGGATTGGCAATATTTTGAATATGGCAAATTTATAATTTAGATAAATTTAGAGAAACGGTCTTTAGAATAGGCTGTTTGCTAATTTGAACAGAATGCATAAGAATATTATAGCAAAGTATATAAGGCATACATTCCAAACATTTGCTAGGCAATCTGCTCCAAAAACAACTATATTTTTATTAGGAAGATATTCTGCACTCCCTAGATATACACAGCATACTTATACTGTCATTTGAAATATGTTTCCAACATAAATAATATGTGTATGTCTTTTAAACATTTAAATTGTTAGCAATGATAGTTTATTCCCCTTTACTTTTAAATGTGTTTGCAGATATGAGCCTTCTCTTACCTTTAGAGGGATTTTTTAGGGGTTTTTGAGGTAGAATATTACATAAAAATTTAACTTATATTACTTAACTTTACAGCAAATATAAGAATGTATTAGGCTTTTTCATTTAAATATAGTCAAATAGCTTATAAAACATTTATATATGTTGGGGAACAAAGGAACGCCTTTTGTAAACAAAGTACATTGCAATATAAGCTTTTATTTGATTTTATTAGCCAGTGCTGGATATCAAGAAGATTTAGAAAATTCACATTAACTGATGTTTTTAACGTAAAGGAAAGTGAGCAGAATGCCATCTTCGGTATTAGTGTATTTCTGCTTTTGTGTAGGGAACCGGTCCTTTACTATCCTTTCCTTAATATCACTGGCACTCACTCTCCTATTGCTTGGATTCTGTAAAAGCTATTTTTGAGATAAAACTTAGAACATGCAATGCCTATTTGTCTCTGGGCCCTTTCAGGCATTTCAGCGGCTGTAAGAAACCAGCTCGCTGAATATCTCTGATGAAGCTGGGTCTTTTGTCAGATGCCATACCTGGACGCCAAATGCATATTCCCTCTTCTCCTTGCCCATCACCCGGATCTGTTCCTGAGGCCAGGTTTAAGTGAACTCACCAGGTAGTGTAGGTGAATATCCTCGGACATCTTGGTTTTAGCATTAAAAATGACTTTACATTCATTTTTGTGCATATTTAAAACTATTTTAGATTCATTGTTAGCAATGTAAATGTCTCTCTCCCATTAATAATTTTAAATTTTTTTATGGCATGTAAGAAAACTTTTTGTAGAATTACAGTTCCAGCTTTTGGTTGAGTTTATGTGGAATACACTACATCCCTATAATAAAACTATGGAAGTAATATAAATTATATACAGCATGCAAGTTATATGCCATATTGATATTATTATATTAATAAATAATTTATTAAAATAATGAAGATTTCTCTTGATAAAAAAGGCAACCCTGAAAATGGAGTGCAAACAGCAGAGAGATATTTTTTAAATGAGACACAAGAGAATCACCACACAACTAAATTTGCTGAAATATACTTGGAAATATTATACAGCTTAAGATACTGCCGGCAGAACATTTCCAGAGAAGAAACCTATCTCACCATAACTTAAATAGATGAGGTAGATTACAAAGATCACAATGAGACAACAAACCAAGGACTGATACCCAAATAAACAGGCTTATAGTCCATTCTAAAAAAGAATTTACATTAGTAGTGGCATACTTTGTTTTCTTGTGCTTCGTGTCATTGTGCTTTGCAGATACTGCATTTTTTTTTCAAACTGGTGGTTTGTGGCAACTCTGCTTCCAGCAAGTCTACTGGATCCATTTTTTCAACTGCGTGTGCTCACTTCATGTCTCTGTGTCACATTTTTTTTCAAATTTTGTGATTATTATCATATAAGTTATGATTTGTTCTGGGTCCTTGATGCTATTTTTGTAATTGTTTGGGGGTGTCACAAACCTGCCTAAATGGAACAGTAAACTTAATTTATACATTTTGTGGTTGTTCTGTTTTGTTTTGTTTTTGAGAGGATCTTACCCTGTCACTGAGGCTGGAGTGTGGTGGCACAAACACTGCTGACTGAAGCCTCAACCTCCTGGGCCCAAGCAGTTCTCCCACCTTAGTCACTGGGGTAGCTGCAAGTACAGACAGGCTCCAGCATGCCCAGCTGATATTTAATCTTTTTGCAGAGAGAAGGTCTCCCTATGTTTTCCAGAACGGTCTCAAACTTCAGGGCTCAAGAAATCCTCCTGCCTCAGCCTCCCAAAGTGCTGGGATTACAAGTATGAGCCACTGTGTCTGGCCTTGGGTTTGCTCTGACTGTTCCATCAACAGACTATGCCCTGTTTCTCTCCCTCTCCTTAAACCCACCTATTTCCTGAGACACAACCACACTGAAAGTAAGCCAGTTAGTAACTCCACAAGGCCTCTAAGTATTCAAGTGAAAGCAAGATTCACATGTCATACTTAAAATCAAAACCTGCAAATGATTAAACTCAATGAAGAAGGCATTTTGAAAGCTGAGAAAGGCCAGAAACTAAACCTCTTGGTTAGCCAGGTTGTGAATGCAAAGGACAAGTTCTTAAATGAAATGAAAAGTGAACATGTAACCGAGTATCCCAGCCTCAAATGCATTTTACATCTTTTGTTTCCTTTCCTGCTTTCAGCTTTTCAAGGCTGAAAGTCTTTGTTTCTCCCTTTCCCACCAGGCACTTCCATGAACACTGCTCGCTTATCTACTTACTTGTTTGCTTAGAAATGCCAGGGGCCCGTAATGAAACAAAACAGAAAGAGAGACCCAGCTAAGGAGTCTTCTGGCTTAGGGTGAGTTATGAACACTTTCCTACCATTGCTGGGTGGAATTCAGGATGACACAAGCCCTTTCTCTGGACAGGAGATCACTCGAGATATCCAGATATCCGTGCAAATAAGACACACAGACCTGCACCCTCTTGCACCACCTCCGCATGTTTCCCGCACCTTTTCCTTAAACCCTTTCACTGAGTTCAAAAAGTTGAGATGGTCTCTTTAAGTCTTGGGCCACACCGTTCTCCCATCTTTAGCATTTGACCCATAAAGCTGCTTGGTTTCACCACACCTAGCTTCTCATATTTTTGGCTTCTGAGCAGCGAGCAGCTAGACTTGAGCCAGTTACAAATTCATGAATGATAAAAAAGAAAAAGCCTTGTTGCTGATATAAGAAAGTTTGAGTAGTCTAGTTAGAAGATCAAACTAGCCACAGCATTCCTTATACTGAGTCCTAGTTCATTGTGAGGCCCTAACTCTCCAATTCTACGAAGTCTGAGACAGGTTAGGAAGCTCCCGAATAAAAATCTGAAGCTAGCAGAAGTTGGCTCATGGTTTAAGAAAAGACATTATGCCCATAGCATAAAAGTGCAAGTGCTGATGGAGAAATCACAGCAGTTGTCCAGAAGATCTAGTGAAGACAATTGATGAAGGGGGTTACACGAAATGGCAGATTTTTTAATATAGACTGAAGAGCCTTTTATTGGAACAAGATGACATCCAGGCTTTCATAGCCGGGCTTCTAAGCTTCAAATGACAGGCTTACTCTCTTATCAAAAGCTAACGCAGCTGGTGACTTTATGTTGAAGCCAATATTCATTTACCATTCTCAATATCCTAGTGCCCTTCATAATTAGGCTAAAGCTACCCTGTCTATGCTATATAAGCACAGAGCTTAGATGACAGCATATCCGTTTCCAGCATGGTTTACTGAATACTGTAAGTTCAA